>NC_056743.1:1002707709-1003029676 GCF_019279795.1 Protopterus annectens | reverse complement strand
ATGAGAGACACTGCTGTAAAAGAAAAGGTTTTATCTGCTAACATCCTGCCACTAGGGGGGCATGCCGTAACTTTTTAATTGTACCACTTTAATGCACATTTAATGTTGAGATTCTCGTTGAGCCCTGGTGGGGTATCTGCTTCAAGGAGGAGTTGCCATCTTAATTCCTTCCGTTCCAGTAGTGTGTTGCAATCTCCAAAAAACTGCTGGACCTGTTCTAACACTAGAAATTTAAAACGGGCAAAGCCGTTGCAGCTCGTGGCATGTCTGCTTAATGCATTGCAACTGTCATTATGCCTGATGGCTGCAGGATGTTCCTTCACCCTGAGAGCTTTCAAATTGTTTTTCCAATGTAGAAGGAAAAACATTGGTCGCAGTAAGCTGCGTAGACTAAAAAAGTTGAGTGGCAGTCGTGCTGTGCTTTGAACTGCACTGTGATGTTGCAGTGTTGAAAAGTGTAGGATGTGCCTGAGTGTATAAAAGGGCAGACTACACAATGCTTGCAAGGGCCCATAACTTTGGGTTTTGTGGGTTAGCAGGCTCATGGTGGTCTGCGCCATTCCTGAGAATGGGGGTCTCTTTCCTTTCAAAGGTTTGTTTGAGCGTTCTAGTCTTCTTGTATGAGAAGACATGCTCATTACCCACTATCTGGTGGGTGTTGTGGTCCGCTCTTATGATGTTCCAATTTTTGTCAATGATATCCCTAACGGGTTGCACATCTTGGCTGATGGGGAAACTACAGTTTCTGTTCTTGGGTTCAGTAGTTCTGGTGGTCGCCCGGGGGGATGAAGCCATGAGTAAGGATGGGTGGGTGTCTGATCTGTGGGAGGCCACTTATTGAAAGACATCCTCTACTAGCTGTTAGGGTAATGTTGGCGGATGAAAATTTTTGAAAGGAATTGGCTTTCCTTGAGGAAGGCATCATCGTCAGAGATGATACTGGAGCTCCGCCTGCTCCTTAAGAAAAGGATTTCTGCCAACAGCTGGAATAAAACTACCACCAATACCCACACACCCAAAAATGAGTCAGAGCGCATAATGACCATTAGCACATTTTCCCTCTTTATGAAGTTTGTCTGCATCACAAAAAGTATGAAAATCAAGTGAAAAATGCTTACCAGGCTCTTTAATTTTAACTGGAGGAGGAGGAGGAGGAGGCGGCGGCTCAGGGATTACAATAGGAGCTGTAAAGAAAACAAAACAGGAGTGTTTAGATATTATGCATTATTGGGACTGTAAAATGACAGCAGTGACTTCCATAAATACAATACAGTGTAAAGCGATTTACAGCAAAAGCAAACCAGTGATCAGGCCTACGTACTTAACGTGACTGCAGTTATGAAATTCCAATTTCCTGATATAACATTTTAGAAAATATGTCAATACCAGATACATCTTGACATTTTTAAGCATCTGTCTAAATCCACAATTAAGCATGTTTTACAAAGCTGGTTAGTTAAATGAAAAATGACAACAATCTATGCATAGGCTGTTTTGTTTAACCACAAATGAAAAAAGGGGTACAAATTAATAGTCAAAACCCATTTAAAAAAAAGGCATATCAACATAGGTTTAAGACAGAAAATCAGAGATGGACTGCCGTCTCTACATCACTAGCATTAAATCAGGAGTCCACAACCCTCACATGGAATTGGGACAGAAGTGCTGAACACTTTCTGCCACAGCCCAAGAAGGCAAGACTAAACCAATCTTTTGTATTAAGTAATGTCACAAATGAGAAAGGTGTTGCTTTCTAAACCCAGATTACTTAAAACAAGGCAAAGCTCATGCTAGCACTATTACATAGGATCTTTATGTCCAACTAAACTAATTGCCCAAAATGTGAAATACCAAAAAGTTGTAATACAGAAGAACCTAGGGAACAACTACAATGGAAGCAGAAGGCAAAATCAGAAAAGGATGCTAAACATATTCTAAGCAGTATAGTATACAGTCTTGTCCATC
Organism: Protopterus annectens; assembly: GCF_019279795.1. NCBI lineage: Eukaryota > Metazoa > Chordata > Ceratodontiformes > Protopteridae > Protopterus > Protopterus annectens. Next base: position 1,003,027,711 of record NC_056743.1, on the reverse strand, counting down.
TTGAGAGGGCTCCACTAATGACCTAATCATTACATTTTTAATAACACTGAATTTCAAAGCTAACAAAATACCCCCCCCAAAATAAAATAACAAAAAAAAAAAAGTACAGTTGCGTACCTACCATAAATGTAGATGTTAGAGTATATTCACTGTTGCAATCATTACACTAGGGTTATCCTGCTGGCAGGCCACCCGCAGTCGGCCTGAATTCCAAAGTCCTGGTCCGGCGTCAGTTGCTGCCACCTCTTCCCTGATGTCAGTGCGCCAGGGGTATATAAGATGTAGCAGACGCCATTTTCTTCAGTTTTTCTTGCCCCAGATATCAGGTGCCCCCAAGAAGGTAGGCAATACATATTGCTTATAAAAACATACAGTAAAATAAAAACAATACCTTCATCTACAAGCAAATACACCACATAGGTTGTATAGGATGGAGAAGTATAGATAAGTCTCAGCAAAGAAAGGGAGATGGAGGGAGGGTAACCTGGACTGCAACAGTGAACACACTCGAACATCTACATTTATGGTAGGTACACAACTGTGCTATGTTCATCATGTTTCACTATTGCAGTCCTTGCACTTGGGTTGAATCCCAAAGCTGAGGTAGGGCGGCTGGGTCTAAATAGGATTAGGAGTGGCTATGAGGCCCTGCAGAACTGCAGTGGCAAAGCCTGCTCTGGATTTAGAGTAAAGAGGTAAGTGATAATGCTTGGTAAAAGTGTGCACTGAACTCCAAGTTGCAGCCTCCACAATTTCCTTGGTTGGTACTCCTCTGAGAAAGGCTGTTGAAGTGGCTGCTGTGCTGGTAGAATGTGGCCTAATATTCTTAGGCAATGACTTGCCATGTGCATAGCAGAAATGAATACAGTGTCCTATCCATTTTGAAATGAGTCTGCTTTGAGATGGCCTTTCCTTGTGATCCTGCAGCGTATGCTACAAACAGTTACTCAGTTTTTCTGAAAAATTTTGTTTTGTCCAAGTAGAAGCGTAGCTGCCTGTGTATGTCCAAAGAGTGCAGAAGTCTCTCCCCTTTATTCTGGGGATTTGGATAAAATGTTGGCAAATGAATGGTATGGTTAAGAGCCAAACTGGATGCTACCTTTGGCATAAATGTTGGGTTTGTCCTTAGAGAAACCTTGTCCAGATGAAAAATGATAAAAGGTTCCACTGCCATTAATGCCTGTAACTCAGAGCAGTTTTCCATAAGAATTTTATATCAGCTGTATTGACTGGCTCAAAAGGAGGCAGTGTGAGCTTTTCTAAGACAAAGCTGAGGTCCCATGTAGGTATTGGTGATCTCCTTGGGGGTCTTATGTTTTTTGCCCCTCTGAGGTACTGTCTTAGCAGTGGATGAGAGAAAATAGGAGGTTCCGGTATTGTAATGAGCTGAAATGGCAGAGGTGTAGATCTTAATTGATGAGAAGGATAGGCCTTTGTCCAGCATCTCAGTTAGGTATTGTAAAATCTGAGGAATATTTTGAACAAGTGGTTCAAGTCCTTGTGCCTGGTTCCAAGCACAGAATCTCTTCCATTGTTCTGCATAACATTTCCTGGTGCTGGGCCTCCTGGCTTCCAAAATGACATTCATAACAGCTTTAGAGAGAGGTGTGTTCTGAGCGGCTATATTATCTGCCATGCAGCCAGATTTAAGGTTCTGAGTTGGCTGTGCAGGATCTGATTGTTTTGTTGAGTCAGAAGATGAGGAATTTGAGGTAAAGTCCAGGCTGGGCCTTGAGACGAGCTCTTTATGATTGGGTATCAGTGCTGGCGTGGCCAGTCTGGGGCAATCAGAATCATTTTTGGCTTCTCGTCTGACTTTTAGGAGCACCTTGGGAAGGAGAGGCAGTGGAGGAAAGGCATAAACTGTTAGGGTTTTCCAGCTGAATGAGAGAGCATCCACTTTCCATGCTTGTGAGTGATAAGTCCTTGTGCAAAATCTCTGTAGTTGGTAGTTGTAAGGGGAGGCAAAAATATCTATGTCTGGGCATCCCCACTTCCTTGTTATCATGCTGAAGACCCGTGGATTTAGTTTCCACTCGTGAGGGTCCATGAGTTTTCTGCTTAGTTCATCTGCCAGAGTAATTTTCTTTCCTGGCAGGAATTGTGCCTGCAGATGTACTTGATAGGTCAGTGCTGTGTTCCACAAAGTCATGGCTTGCCTGCAGAGGGGGTAGAAATGTGTGCCACCCTTGCTTGTTTATGTACCACATAACTGTAGTATTGTCCGTCTTTAGTAATAGTTGTCCTGGATGTAGCAGATCCTTGAAGGCTGTCAGGGCATTCTGTACAGCTAGCATCTCTTTTTGATTGATGTGAAGATGCATTAGGTCCGCGGGCCACGTGCCCTGAATACATTTTCCTGCCATGTGTGCCCCCCAGGCATAATCCGATGCATCTGTTGTTAGTGTCTGCCTGGCTGTGGGTAAAGTGAAAGGCTGTCCCTTGTTGTGGTGACAGCCAGTGCCCACCATCGAAACTCTTGTTGCAGGCAGGGAATAAGAGTTATTGTTTCCAGGCTGTGGCAATGTTGAGTCCAAACACTTTTTAGATACCATTGTAGCTTCCTCATATGCAGTCTTGCATATGGAATTAGCAGGATGCAGGATGCCATGAAGCCCAAAGCCTGCAGCATTTTTCTTGCAGGTAGCTGGGTCTTTGTTGCCATCATTTGAAAGTAATGAGTCAGTTGCCTTTGCTTGTCTGGTGTGAGATAAGCCATCTGGGTAGTTGTATTTAAGCTTGCACCCAGGAATATTATCTCTTGAGAGGGCACTAGTTGTGATTTCTTTTCATTTACTGTGTACCCTAGGCAAACTAGTAATCTTTTTACAAAGCCAGATGCTTTAGTAGAATGTCCTTGCTCTCTGCTTGAGTAAAGTAGGGATATATTTGAATTCCTTTTTGTCTGCAAAATGCAATTACTGGTGCCAGGCAATTTGTGAAGACCCTGGGCGCAGTAGATAAGCCAAAGGGCAGTGCAGAGAATTGGTAATGCATTGATCCAGCTATGAATCTGAGGTATCTTCTGCAAGATTGTCTGATTGGGATATGCAGGTATGCTTCTTTGAGGTCCAAAGTAACTAGCCAAGCCTTCTTGCCCAGCATGGGTAGAAGTTGCTGCAGTGTCAACATTTTGAATTTTGGAACATCCAGTAAAGTATTTAGAATTGACAGGTCCAGTATTGGTCTCCAGGCTTTGTCCTTTCTGGGTACCAAGAAAAGTCTTGAGTAAAATCCTTGTCCCTGTTCTTGCTGTGGTACTTTATGAATAGCTCTCATGTCCATGAGAGCAGAAATTTATTTTTGTGCCTCTGCCCATTGATTTTGTAGCGGGTCTGGCATACCTCTTGACCTTGGTAGGGTGTGAAAGTGGAACCTGTAACCATGAGAAACAATATTCACTACCCATTTGTCCTGGGTGATCAGGTACCAATTTTGTGAGAAAAGTGCTAGTTTTCCCCCCTAAGGTTGCTGCCAAAAGGTAAGTGCTTGGCATTTGTAGAGGGAAGTCATTGTGACCGTTTCCTATAAGGTTGTGATTTGTCTTCTCCGCCTTTGGGGGCTGATGCACCCCATTGTTTAGGTCTGTATGAGCCTTGGGGTTGAGATCTGCCTCTTGAGTGTCTGTATCTGCCTCTTTGTGGCCTGTCTGACACTGGAAAGGACCAATTTTTAGAAGGCCAGTTCCTGCTAAATCTAGGTGGCTGAACCTGTAAGAAATCCTTTACTGTCTGCATTGATTTTGCTTTACCTTCCAGTTTCTTTAACATCTCTTCTGCCTTAACACCAAACAAAGTATCATGCTGCAATGGAGCATCCAATAATTTTGCTTTAACATGAACAGGTAAATTTTGGTCTTTTAACAAAGCATGCCTTTGAATGACAGAACCTGTAACTGCGGCTCTGCAAGAAGCCTCTAATGAATCAAAACCACATTGCAGAGTATGCTTTCCCACTTGTTCAGCTGCATGCAATAAATCCTGTATTTCCTTATTGTCAGGACATTCTGAGCTAGTAAGCATTTTCTGTTTTAGCAAAGACATTAGTTATTGTTGATATTTAAGCATGTGAAACTGGCAGTTTAAAGCCCTTACAGCTAAAGTAGCAGAAGTGTAAACTTTTTCCCCCCATCTACCCAGAGCTCTAGAATCCCTATCAGAGGGAACAGGGCTTTTAGCAGTGGAAGCCTTGACCCCCCCCCCCCCTTTGGGACCCTGAGAAATTGTTTCTGGGTCAGCAGCAGGGTCTTTATAAAAAAAATTATGAGAGTCTGGGACCCTGTAGTACCTATCTGGCTTGACTGGTGCAGGGGGTAAAGAATCAGGAGACAAACTGGATTCAGAAAAAACATCATCAACAATATCTAGTACAGGGGGGATAGCAAGTTGCCTGTGCTGAGGTAGTAGAAGTAAGTATCTGAGCCTTTTCTTGGATTCTGAATAATCCTGGCTCTCCCAATGGAAATGCTCCCTCATGGTGTGCAAGGTTTCCCCAAAAGAGTAATCCTCAGGAGGAGAGGCTGAAGGGATAGATTCTTCAGCATCAGAGTCCTCATAGGGAGGAAGAGAATATCCCTGTTCTGAAGAGGAATCCGAGGAAATAGAAACCAGGTCAGAGGAGTCATAGTCAGTGTCTTGTCTAGGCCTTTTATCAGGAGGGGGATGGGAACCCCTGATCAAAGTAATTAGGTCCTCGGCCATTTTAAGCATCTGTTCCTTTGGCATGGATGACTGTCCAGGAGAATGCTGCACTTGTCGTTGTCTTTAATGGTGTTTTAGACTTTGCCTTGGCTGCTGAAGTGGACTCAATAGTACGCTGTGTAGATCTGAAAACACCCTCAGAAGCCGATGCCTGCTCAGCGGCTCCGGACCCATCTGAGGCAATAGTTTCCGTAGGCCCAATACCTTGAGTTTCCAGAGGCCTAGCTGTCTCCACGTGGGAGTCAGAGGCGGCCTGTGGCTCTGCGGTAGCGGGTGTCAGGGGCTGCAAAAGTGCCTCACTGAGAACCGGTGAACCGGCGACTGGCCTAGAAGAGGCTTCGTCGTCGGTTTCGGACCTCAGATGCCTGTCCATTTCTTTGCCTTCGCATTTTTTATGAATTCCGGTCGTCGGTTGTTCCATTGGCATTATGTAGTTAAACCTTCGGCCAAAGTAATGTAAAGAAAAATCAAACCAATGCTTAATAGTGCGTTAGCTGAATCTAGCACAAAACCGACAACTAGCAACGTCGTGGTCAGGGCCTAGGAAGGAATACAGTAAGAGTGAAAATCCTTATGAGGTATTTGCTTCCCACAAGAAATACAATTAACTTTTACTGACATCGGTCTAGAGCAAGAAAAAGTTTCCCCAACGGGGTACTTAGCTTTATTGAAGACTTCGGTTCTGAAATTCAATTTCAAAAATCTCAAGAGTCTGCTGACCGGCACTTTTGAACTGCTTTTGCTTCGGGCACCGCGCGGCAAGAAAGACTGAAGAAAATGGCGTCGGCTGAATCTTGTATACCCCCTGGCACACTGATGTCAGGGAAGAGGTGACAGCAACCAACGCCGGACCAGGAATTTGGAATTCAGGCCGACTGTGGGTAGCCTGCCAGCAGGATAACCCAAGTGTAATGACTGCAACAGTGAAACACGATGAACATCAAAAAAAAAAAAAAAAAAACTAAATTCCCCAAACCAACAAACATTGAATAAAAGTAAAAAATAAAATTTTTTTGCAGGGGGACAAGGGCCCCCTGGAGCACCCATTTAGTACACCCTACAACCCTCCTACTAACACATACCAAGGTCACCGTTGCATAAATGCAAACAAGGGAGAAATCTCCTAAGGAAAATAAATCACTGTAACTAAAGGCAAGCTTACATTTACATAAAACAAAAAAAGAAAAAAAACATTAAAATGTTTAAAGTTACAACCATTACACATCACATATATTTTTTATATACAATACAATCAATCCAACATTACATAAATTGGTCAGTTCCTGCCTTCCCTTAAACCTCATTCCTCCTCACATTGCACACCTCATGTGTAACATGCAAATGTCAACATTACACTCTTCAGCAAACCATGCACTTGATAAAAATAACATGACATAAAGCAAAGCATTCTGTCAACCTAGACAACATTCGACAGAGTGACCTGCATCTACACGTTTGGCCAAACATCATATTATTGAGGGCCACAACCCTGAATTCCAGAATTATGAGGAGAATGAACTGAAGGTAGAAAAAGCGAATACCCCAAATATTTAACTCAAGGACTTAACCCCACTACGTCTGCTAAGATCTGCGCCAAAGTCTAGGCACTGAAGTCTGTTCAAACACTTTGGGGGCTGTTGGTGTCAAAGCTTTGAAGATTCGATTCTTCACTGCCAAAGACTGATCTAGTGGCTTTGGCACCAAAATCACTGTAGATACCAACACATTTCCCATGCAGTGCTGGCACCAACATGGTAAATTCCAATAGATTCAGCCCCAAGTACTGTGATAAATTAGTTGGAGTACAGTAGATCTGCTCAGTGATCACAGGCAACTGTCCCACCATTTTCACTCCTGTATACCACTGAAGACAACTTTGGGCTACTCATCTATGCTGCCTTATCAGGGCAAAAAACAGAAAGCAACAGTTAATACTTTCAGCATGGGTTACCATCTCTCCAGGAAATCTTGGACATCTCCCCACCAAGCCCTCAAAAGACAAAAGTTGTGCAAGACGACTCCCTCCAAGGAGCATGCACTTCCCAGACATGGATCTCGATAAAGGTGTGGCTTTACCCTCAATCCCCTCCTGAAGTCCCCAGATTTGGGGACATACTCTAGATGATGTGGATCATGACCCATCAAACCCCATCTACTAGCAGAAAAGAGTCTAGTTCAACCCTACAGGTCCTTGTCCCCAGCAGCCAGGGTGCACTCCCCCGATTAATAAATAACCATGGTGTATAAAAATTCTTTGAGTCAAAAGTAGTAGAGGTCATATCCAAGTATAACGTGACATGGAACAGAAGGACAGGCCATACTGGAATAAGGGGCCACTTGTGGAATCCACTGTGTCAATGATCAACAAACAAGAGGCCCCAGGGGATACCCAGACAGCCCATCCCGAACAAAGACTCGTGGATGATGGATAGCTTAGGAAAAGGTGGGTTTCTGCATCAAGTAGCATCGCCTTTTAGGGCACAGAATTACTTTTTTGCATATGGTTGGAATTCAGAGAGAACTAGCAGCAAAGACCTAGAAACCCTGAAACAGTTGCCCATTGGAGATGTCCATAAGAGTTGGAGACCAAAGTACCAATGAGAGATCAGACCTGGCTGCAAACTGCCTAGTTCCACAGAACACTTTAAGACATGCTTCATGAATGCCCTTTTTGACAGAACCTCACTGTTTGGTCAAAAGTAGTAGAAGGTAAGCTGCAACAATGTCAGCAGCAGGGCAGGACTCTCAAAGTTACTGGGGTCAAAATATCTGCTCCCAAAGGAATGCTTTCAGAAAAAACAAAAGTGAGCCAAGAACATTTGGTTTTAGGAGTGCCAGTAATCTCAAGAGCAGCAGGAATTTGACAGAAGTTCCCAAGGTAAATGGAACTTTTTTGACAGTTTCTGCCGAACAGATGGAGGTGGACCACACCATCAGTTAGGTGGGCAGTATGGCTGGCTGCTGAGTGGGATAGTCAGGCAGTAAGAAACTGGCACAGCTGCCTGATTATCCCACTCAAAAGCCAGTTTGGGGGGGGGGGTACCTCTGCCTACATCTGCTTGTGAGGCAGGCCATCACACAAAATAACTAGATCAAAGTGATCATATTCACAAGTTATACTATACAATTTTCACTACTACATCTCGTCCTCCCATGTTACTATACCAACAAAGAATGGCACCTCAGCAGGAGGTGCAAAACATGAAAGTTATGTACGCATTGTAAGAAGAGTTATGTGTTGCCTATTTCAGTCTGGTTCAACCTGAGGGTTATCTAATCACACTCAGATCAGAGACCGGCCATATTCTAAAGACTTCAGTAACCGACCACCACCTCCTCTACCCGTAACACCTTGCCCACTTAGAATTACCTCAGACTGAGTTTGCCCTTCACTGTAAAAGCTTCCATTACTTAACCCAAAAAGAAAACACCAAGGAATCCAACCAAGGAGAGACTGAGAAAGGATCCAAACATTTTCAGTTAGCCCAAACAGCAAAAAGTTTCCACTTACTAGCATATACTCTAGGTGCAGACACCTTGTGAGAAGACAAAATATGCACCGCAATCTGAAAAGCTTGGGATTTTTGGCCATCAGGGGAACTCAAGAAAATATGCAGTTAACCTAAGTGTCTAAAGGCTGGATGGATCCAAGCCCGCTGGGTGAGAGATCAGATCTGGAATGGGATCAGGGACCCAAAGACAGTAACTCAGACCAAAAAGCCGTGCTCTGAACCGATTATGACTGACCGCCATCCAGAAGTACAGAAACTTCCTTGAATGCCTTGCTATCTTTATATTATGGTAGGCATCCTTAAGGTTGATCCAGCACATCCACATTGCCCTTGCTCAAGAAAGGCAGAATGGATTGCACCGTGACCATCCAGAACTTGGTCTGCTTGACAAAGTGATTCTACTTGCTCAAATCCAAAATTGGCCTGAGGTCTTTGTCCTTAACTGGAACCAAAAAGGACCCTGAATAGACCCCAGATCCATATTGGTCTGGTGAGACCTCTTGGATGACTCGATTTACTAACAGCTTCTGAATTTCAGTGGCTGTATTCCTTCCTCTGATGGGGTGGGCACATCTGGAAGATGTTGGTATTTACATTCGGAGTATCTAAAAAAATGAAATCATGCAACCTCTGGATATCACTTAACACCCATGCATCTGAGGTGATAGCCACCGACATTTCTGGGTGGAGAGCCAAACGACCTGACAACTGCCTTGAAAGTCAGACAGTAGGGAAACCCTTCAGGGTCCCTGAAAGGGCTTCTGATAGAATGTTCTACAGATCATCCTTAATGCATGGGCAGTGCCCATCGTGGTATGCCACCCAGCAGCCCGGACATGTACCAGATTCCGAAGCCACCCCAGCCTGCCCCGAAGCAGAGACCGGAGCTGAACTACTCAGAACAGAGGCAATGAGCAAGAATGACTACTCTGAAACCCGAAGCGTCAAACTGGATCCTGAAACACATGTCTCTGTGTGCCAGCCCTGAGGGCTGCTCAGCTCCATAACTAACAGAATTGAAGAAACCAAGGCTAAGGTATGTTCAAAGATCTGCCAAGCTGTTTGATCCGACTCTAGGGATGAAAAAGCAACCAGCTTCAATAACCTTGGAACCACTGGGTCTGCGGTAGGAAACCAGTTGACGGAGCCAAAGCACCAGGACAAGGACCTGAAGCTGAAGGGATCAGTCACAGGCTTTTAGGAAGGACCAAAGCCACTGATGTGAGGCTTGGAGACATGTCTGCTACTTGCCAGCTCAGAGGATAGATGCAAATCAGAGGGGCTCAGATCTGGGATGGAGACGGAGACAACTCCAGTGAAGACTCTCGTGGCAAGGAGGGGGAGAAGGCAAAATAAATTCTTCCCAAGGGAGCTCTTTTCAACAAGAAAGGACTCAGGACACTTAGCATAGGGAAAGGAACCTTTTCTGCAGTCGGTGCTGAGGGAGATCAGGTCCAAGTTGTGAGATCCGAAGACTGAATTGAAGCAGACAGGAAGAATAGGGAGGCAATCATTTTCAGTCCCCATTAGTGGGTCTGAGGTTTTTACATTCCTCTTTATAAACTCGATTATCTCTGTCAACCTTGTCAGAAGGAATGGAAGAGAAGGAATGGTCGCCAGTCAGCAAAAAAAAAACTTTGTGGACCAACTTGGCCCTTCTCTCATTCACAGCACAGGTGCCAAAACTCTCGCACATAAGACACACTGCAAATCTAGGTAAGTGTCCCCAAGGCAATGAAAGCATCTGTTGTGTGCGTTTTGGGAGAAGAGCTTGTGGCCAAACACCACACATTTTTTAAAACCTTTCTCCAAAGTAACCTCCACCAACTATTAAACTAATGAAGTACAACTATACAAACCACACACAAACAAAAAATCCTAATTAACAAGAAAAACTCCAATGCACACAAGGCAGAAAATGCCCATGAACAATAAACACACTCCCTAATACCAGACTACCAAACCTACACTACCCAACTGCCAACAAGACAAACACACCAAAAAACTCTTTTTCCTCTGCACTATTTATTGACCTGTCAAAAGCCTTTGATATGGTTAACCATAACTTACCTCTGGACAAACTGAAAGCCAATTCACTCAATCCACAAGCATTACAATGGTTTAGGTCTTATCTGGAAAACAGACAGCAAGCAGTACTTTGGAATAACAATCTGTCTACTTTACTTCCAGTAAATATTGGTGTACCCCAAGTCTCTATACTAGGTCCCCTTCTTTTTTCCTTATTTATTAACGATATACACAAACATTCCACAAGCCACCTGCATTCAATATGCAGATGACTACTTTAATCTGTACAGCTAAGAACATTGCCTCTCTCCAGTCCCTCACCCAAACTGTTTTCCATAATGTTGAAAATTGGTTTATGCAACACTGCCACCTCCTAAATCCCCAAAAAAACAAAATTACTGCTTTTTACTCCAACTCATAAATCACCTCATCCATTCTTCTCAATAACCACTAACAATGCTACCAACATAACCCCAGATACTACAACCCGCCTACCAGGTGTAACAACTGATAATCGCGTCAACTACGATGACCACATTAACTCCACTGTAAAGTCTGTTAATAAAAAACTTGGTACCCTCTATAGAATTAAACCCTTCCTTTCCCCTTCTGCCAGAAAAACTACTGCCCAGACCCATCTTATTTCTACCCTTTTCTATGCCTCTGCTATATATACTAACCTATCTAAAAACAACCTCTCCAAACTTTCCACCTGTTATAATAGCATAGCAAGATTCATCACTTGCTCCCCTTTAAAACTCACCACTGCCTCAACCTCAAACAACTGGGATGGCTAGAATTACAGAACCATATACTTTTTCAACAATTACTTATCACCCAAAAGATCCTATACCACCCCAACAACACCCCTACCCTCACTAATATGATTACACCATACAAAAATCTGGCTAAACTACGCTCTGCTAATAAGCTCCTAGCTTCCTTGATTAAATCTAACAACAAAGCTGGTGACTCACTTTTCTCAAACACAGCAGGTAAAAACTGGAATCAGCTTCCTTCTGAAATATCAACCCTTGCTTCTGCTTCTCTATTTAAAAAACATCTTAAAGAACATCTTAAAACTCACTGGCTTTGTCCATGTGCAAACCCAGACTGATATATCTCTTTCCCCTTCCTGCTCTCACCCCTTTCTCTACTCCTCTAACCTAGACCTCTAATTCTAGTCACTATACTTTCCTTCTTAGTATGAGGATAAAATAAAAGGGTCTTCTCTCCTTTGCGTCTTGCTCAAACTTACTATTGTGTTTAGTATAATTTTTCTTTTGACCAATGTTGCCTCTGTACTGTGATTTTACGTGTCTTTTTATATATTGTAAACTTTGTCACTGTTCATGCTTGGAGCTTTTCTCCCCGGGCCTCTAATGAAAATGGACATATATCCAGTTAGACTAGCCCGGTCAACAAATGTAAAATAAAATAAACTACCAACAACTCATCACACTAGGATAGAGGAAAGAGGAAAGTACAGTTGTGTACACTTAACATAAATGTAGACGTTAGAGTGTATTCACTGTTGCAGTCATTACATTAGGGTAATCTGCTGGCAGGTTGCCCTCAGTCAGCCTGAATAACAAAGTCTTGGGTCCTGCGTCAGTTGCTGTCTCCTCTTCCATGACGTCAGGTCATCAGGGGTATAAAACATGCAGCAGACACCATTTTAAACAGTTTTTCCTTGCCCCAGATGTCAGGTACCCCCAAATGGGGAGGAAAAATATATATATAAACTGTAAATATATAAATGCACTTTAGAAACATTAAATTTACTTCAACTAAAAGCAAATACACCACAAAGGCTTTTGAGTATAGTGAAGGAAAGAAAAGGTATAGAAAAGGGGGCTGGCAGGTGGGTAATCTGGACTGCAACAGTGAATACACACCAACATCTACATTTATGTTAAGTGTACACAACTGTACTATGTTCTTCATGTTTCACTGTTTCAGTCATTATATTTGGGTAGAATCCCAAAGCTATTGATGGGAGGATGGAACTGAACAGCATTAGGAGCAGCTATAAGACCCTGCAGGACTGCAGTGGCAAAGCCTGCCCTGGATTTAGAGGAGAGAGGTAAATGATAACGCTTAGTGAACGTATGAACTGAGCTCCAAGTAGTAGCTTCTAGAATGTCTCTGGTAGGGACCCCTCTGAGAAAAGCTGCTGAAGTAGAGGCAGCCCTGGTGGAATGGGATCTGATCCCCTTGAGCACAGGTTTACCACGGTGCAAGTAGCAGAAATGAATGCAATGGCTTATCCATTTAGAAATAGTATGCTTTGATATAGCCTTCCCCTCTGATCCTGCAGCAAATGCTACCAGTAGTTGCTCAGACTTTCTTAGAAATTTTGCCCTGTTTAAGTAGAATCTTAGTTGTCTGTGTATATCCAATGAATGCAGAATCCACTCCCCCTTGTTCTGCGAATTTGGGAAAAAAGTTGGCAGGTGAATGGTCTGGTTAAGAGCCACACTGGATACCACCTTAGGCATAAAAGAAGGATTGGTCCTGAGGGCTACCCTGCCCGGGTAAAAAAATAATGGAAGGCTCCACTGCCATGAGAGCCTGTAGCTCTGAAACCCGTCTAGCTGAAGTGACTGCCAAAAGAAAAGCTGTCTTCCAAGAAAGAAATTTTATATCCGCAGTAGCTGCTGGTTCAAAAGGAGGCAGGGTGAGTATTTCCAGCACAAAATTGAGGTCCCATGCAGGAGCTAGTGCTTTCCTGGGAGGCCTTAAATTTTTGGCCCCTCTGAGGTACCGTTTTAGCAGGTGATGAGAAAAGAGGGGAGGGCTCTGTGTTGTAATGAGCCAAGATGGCAAGAGGCATGGATTTTTATTGAAGAAAAAGATAGGCCCTTGTCAAGCATCTCAGTTAAGTATTGTAAAATCTGAGGAATATTGGGCTTTGCTGTGTCTATTCTTTGTGTTTGGTTCCAAGCACAGAATATTTTCCATTTATCAGCATAAGATTTTCTAGTACTAGGCCTTCTGGCTTTCAAAATGACATCCATCACAAGTTTATTGAGAGATGTGGTTGGTAAAATTAGCTGATTAGCCATGCTGCAAGATTCAGAGTTTGGAGCAGAGTGTGCAGAATTTGATAGTTCTGCTGAGACAATAGGTAAGGTGTTTGAGGCAAGTACCACGGAGGAAGGTGTGACATTATTCCTTAGAAGCGGGTACCAGTGTTGGTGAGGCCAGTCTGGCGCAATTAGAATAATTTTTGGTTATTTCTGTCTGACTTTTAGTAAAACCTTGGAGAGTAGAGGCAGAGGGGGAAAGGCATAGACTGATAGGTTTTTCAAGCTGAGGATAGAGCATCCACTTTCCATGCATTTTTGTGATGAGTTCTTGTGCAGAATTTGTCCAACTGATAGTTTTGGGGAGAGGCAAATAGATCTATGTCTGGGCTTCCCCATTTCTGTGTTAACATGCTAAAGATGTGGATCCAGTTTCCATTTGTGCGGGTCCATACGATTTCTGCTTAGGTCGTCTGCCAGAATATTTTGTTTTCCTGGCAGGAATTGATCTTGAAGATGTATTTGGTAAGTCAAGGCTGTGTTCCACAAGGCCATGGCTAGTCTGCAAAGGGGGTAGGAATGGGTACCCCCCCTGCTTGTTTATGTACCACATAACTGTGGTGTTGTCCATCTTAATCAGTAGTTGTCCAGGATGAAGTAAGTCCTTGAAGGCTGTCAGAGCATTCTGAACAGCTAGCATATCTTTCTGGTTGATATGTAGATGCATTTGGTTTGGGCTACATTTGCCCTGAATGCATCTCCCTGCCAGGTGGGCCCCCCAGGCATATGTCTGATGCATCTGTAGTTGGGGTTTGGGTGGCAGGGGGTAGAGTAAATGACAGTCCCTTGTTTTGGTGACATGTCTCTGCCCACCAAAGAAACTCCTGTTGCAGGCAGGGAATGACAGGAATCATTGATTCCAGGCTGTGACAATGTTGACTCCATAAGCTTTTTAAGTACCATTGAAGTTTCCTCATATGCAGTCTCGCATATGGAAGTAGGAGAATGCAGGATGCCATGAACCCCAAAGTCTGCAGAATTTATCTTGCAGATAACTGGGTTTTTGTTGCCAGTTGTTTGGCGTATGTTGTCAATTGCATTTGTTTGTCTGGCATGAGGTAAGCCATCTGGGCAGTTGCATTCAAGCTTGCACACAGGAATGTAATTATTTGAGAGGGTACCAGTTGTGATTTCTTTTTGTTTATGGTATACCCTAGGCATGCTAGAAGACTTTTTACAAATGCCAGATGTTGAAGAGTGTCCTTGCCCTCTGCCTGAATGAGACAATCGTCCAGATAAGGATAAATATGAATGTTTCTTTGTCTGCAGAATGCAGTTACTGGTGCCAGGCACTTTGTAAAGACCCTGGGAGCAGTAGATAAGCCAAAGGGCAGTGCAGAGAATTGGGACTGCAAAAAGCCTGCTTTGAAGCGGAGATATCTTCTGCAAGATTCCCTTATTGAGATATGCAGGTATGCCTCTTAAGTCTAGAGTTACCAACCAGGCATTCTTGCTTAGCATAGGCAGTAGCTGTTGTAAAGTCAGCATTCTGAATTTTGAAATGCCCAGGAACGTGTTCAGAATTGATAAGTCCAGTATTGGACGCCATGATTTGTCTTTTCTGGGTACCAGGAACAGTCTTGAATAAAATCCTTGTCCTTTTTCCCTTTCTGGTACTGGTTGAATAGCCCCCATATCCATGAGGGACATGACTTGTTTCTGGGCGTCTGCCCACTGGTTTTGTGGCAGATCTGGCCATCCATTTGGAATTGGCAAAGTGTGGAAATGAAATCTGTACCCCTGGGATACTATGTTTAATACCCACTGGTCCTGGGTAATTAACTGCCAATTTTGACCATGAAGTGCTAGTTTCCCCCCCAAGGGGGCTGCTAAAAGATAAGTGCTTGGAGATGGTAGAGGAAATTCATTGAGACTGCTTACTGTAGGGTTGTGCTTTACCACCTCCAGATTTGGAGGTGGGGACACCCCATTGCTTTGAGCTGTAAGATCAATGTGATTGATATCTGGAGCCTTTGGAGCACCTGGGTTTACCCTGAGTGGCTCTGTTGGACACAGGAAAGGACCAATTCTTAGTAGGCCAGTGCCTACTGAACCTGGGTGGCTGCACTTGCAAGAAATCTTTTACAGTTTGCATAGATTTAGCTTTGTCTTCCATTTTCTTTAAAACCTCTTCTGCCTTATTACCAAACAGACTTTCATGCTGTAAAGGGGCATCCAATAATTTAGCTTTAACATGATCAGGTAGATTTTGCTTCTTGAGCCAGGCATGCCTTCTTATCAGAGACCCAGTTACGGCGGCCCTGCAAGAATCCTCCAAGGAATCAAAACCACATTACAAAATATGCTTTCCAACCTGTTCTGCTGAATGCAATAAATCCTGTAACTCTACTTACCACACAATCAGAAATCAACATAATTTTCTGTTTCAGTAAGCCCATAACATGCTGTTGATATTTAAGCATATGAAACTGGCAGTTTAAAGGCCTGATTGACAAGGTTGCAGACGTATAAACCTTCTTACCCCATCTATCCAGCGCCCTGGAATCTCTATCAGAAAGGGTAGGATTTTTGGCTGTAGAAGCCTTAACACCCTTGGGATCCTGAGAAATAGTCTCAGGATCAGCAGCAGGATTTTTGAAAAGAAATTTGTGAGAGTCAGGAACCCTGTAGTATCTGTCTGGCTTACTAGGAGCTGGAGGCAAGGAATCAGGAGCTACGCTTGATTCCGAGAAAACATCAACAATGTCTAATACAGAAGGTATTGCCAAAGGCCTATGCTGAGGAAGAAGGAAATCCCTAAGCCTCTTTTTTGATTCAGAGAAGTCCTGACTCTCCCAGTGAAAATGTTCCCTTAAAGTATGCAAAGTCTCTCCAAAGGAGTAATCCTTAGGGGGAGATGCAGATGGGATGGATTCCTCTGCATCAGAATCCTTATAAGGTGGAATAGAAAATTCCTGATCAGAAGAGGAATCAGAAGAAATGGAAACCTGATCTGAAGATTCATAATCAGTGGCTTGCCTAGGCCTCTTAGTGGGGTGGGGGTGGGGGGACCCCTGATCAAGGTAATTAAATCCTCAGCCATTTTGACAGTTTTTTAGGCATAGGGGCCTGAGCACGTGGCTCATGCGTCATTTTTTTAGACATAGAAGTCGGTTTTGACCTTGTTTTTGTTGCTGGCGTCGGTTTAATATAAAAATGTTGAGGCATACCAGACTCCGAATGGGTCTCGGTAAAGGCCTGCGACTCAAATGTAGCAGGTATCAGGGGCTGCGAAAGCGCCTCACTGAGTACTGGCGAACTGGCGACTGGCTTGGGAGAAACGTAGTCTGTTTTGGACCTCGAAGGTCTGTCTCTGTCTTTGCCCTTGCGTTTTTTGTGAACTCCAGTAGTCGGATTGCTAACCGACATTTCAGGGTAGTTACATCTTGAACCAAAATATTTAGAAGCAAAAATATACAGACGCTTAATACTGCATTGGTTAAATTTAGCACAAAACTGACAGCAAGGCACGTTGTGATTAGGGCCTAGGCAACGAACACAGTACAAATGAAAATCCTTATGAGGTATTTGCTTCCCACAAGTAATCCAGTTATTAACTTGTACTGACATCGGTAAGAAGCAAGAAAAAGTTTCCCGAACAGGGTACTTGAATTTAGTTTGAAAATTTTGGTTCTGAAACTCAAAAATGAAAATTTCAGGAGTCGGCCGACCGGCACTTGCGAACTGCTTCTGCTTCGGGCACCGTGCAGCATGAAAGACCGTTTAAAATGGTGTCGGCTGCATGTTTTATAACCCCGACGACCTGACGTCATGGAAGAGGAAACAGTAACCGACACAGGACCCAAGACTTTGTTATTCAGGCTGACTGAGGGCAACCTGCCAGCAGATTACCCTAATGTAATGACTGCAACAGTGTAACATGAAGAACATCAAGATTAAGCCAAAAGCGCTCACAAAAGGATATGCCCCACACAGCTCAAGACCAAACTGTAGTCAAAGAAGGCAGCAAACAAGATCTAGGGTAGTCTTAGTTGGGCACGGTACTATGAGAAGAGGAGAAAGAGCTCGGGTCTGAAGTCTTTAGTATATGGCAGCCACCCAGGAGGTCCCTCCAGACCAGAGAGAGAGAATCGATTTTACTCAAAATTATTCCTGGTGCCCAAAAAGACACAGAACCTCGGATCGATTCTAGACCTCAGCTATCTAAAGCAAGACAAAGAATCCTTCCAGACTAGTCACTGTGCAATTCATTCCACCTTGTTTAAAAGCAGGAGACAAGATGTGCTCTTCAGACCTCCAGTATGCTTACTTGCACATCAAAATAGAAAAATTGTCCAGGAGATTATTTCACTTCCAGGTGAAAGACAGTAATTTTCAATCCAGAGCCCAACTCTTTAACCACAACAGAGCACTTTGAGAGGTTATAAGGTGTACAGCTCCATGCAACTGTGTTTTTTCTGTTTAAACACCTTTAATAAACATGTTTTTTTTTTGTTTTTCTTTCGGCTTTTCCCAGTTAGGGGTCGCCACAGCGAACTCCGGTCCGCTAATGATTGGTAGTTGATTTTTACGTGCCGAGTTACCAGCCCTGACGCACAGCCTTCAACGAAGGTATGCCCATTCACGCATGTCTCCACACAGAAGACGCTCTAGCTGAGAATTGAACCGGACAGCGTCTTACTGTGAGGCGACAACGCTACTGCAGCACCACCACCGCGGGCCAAAAAACAGCCTTATTCTTTGAGGAGAATCAATTTTATTCCTCTGAACATTTTCCCTTGTCTCCGCTCAAATATATTCCTTCAACTCTTAAAGGAAAACTCCACCTAAGAACTCAAAAAACATTTTTTCTTCGTATCTTTGTTTTTGAGCTATTTAAATGCCTCAAAATCACTCCAATTGCTTCTTTTACAATTATAATGTGTTTCTCTCAAAATGGTGGATGATGGGGCCTGCCTTGGTAATGTGATCTTACTTTCTTGCTTTCCTTCCTTCCTTCCTTCTCAGAATACATTTCAATTCTTCTTTATATGACTCATGCCAGGGATACGGAAGTGGTGCTGTTTTCTCATGCTATTAAAATATAATGGCAGGACTGTCAAACACTCATCTAAAGACACCTTCTGTAAAAGAGCTGCTTCTCTGTTTACTTGACTGAGCCTCATTTATCTGTCTGTCAAAGCTTGTTCTATGCTATAAAAAGCTATTCGCTACTTGCAGCAAAAGAAAGCAAATAAACAGTTTTTTGTAAGAGGAATCTTTTGTAGTCCTACCAAACTTGATAAAGCCTCGCCCATACTCTCATGCTGAGGTGTGAAAACTCTCACTGTAGTAAATAATCTTTGCTGTACATTTACAAGCGACAAGTAGTAGGACACTAAACTTTGCCTGCTACTTCCCAAAGCCTTCAGTGGGAGGATTTTTCGCTCTTATGAATGATCCTCAGTTATTTCCGTCATGTTCCCCCTCCTTTTTTCTATTTCATATTTATTTATACTTTGGTAACCAGGAAAGTGAACTGGTCCCAGGACCCTTTTCAGCCACATCATAAGCTACACTGACAAACACAATTATTAAATGCACTTATCAATACAAAGAAAAAAATACTGACAGAAATACACTGACCAAGACTACATGTGGAACACAGCCAATGTGCGACAGTGACCAAGTAAATCACTGAGCAGCTTAAGTATACTATGTTTATTATAAATAATTAATTGTATGCATACATATTGCGCACATACACACACAGTCTGTGTGTGTGCGTGTGTATGTGTTTCTGTATATGTATATAAAGTACACATGTGCAAAGGTGTGTGTGTGTGTGCACATTTAAACACAGTTAAGTATTTCTGATTTCCTTTTCTTAGTGTTCTTAATGCAACGGCACATAGTAAATGTATGTTAAAGTAAATTCAGCTGTATATTATGGTTGCTCTCTGACAATGCAAGGACTGACTCAAAGTCAGTGGGAATCTCTTACAATGGATCTGCATGTACGAGATATGAATCCCCTCTGGAAGAATGTCACACAAAGCATAAAAGACTTTTTTATTAACAGTATCAGTGCACCTAGTTGATAGGGTTGCCACCTGACTCTCTGCAGTTCTGGCCTATGTGTCTGTTTGTGTGTGTGTGTGTGTGTGTGTGTGTGTGTGTGTGTGTGTGTGTATGTGTGTGTGTGTGTGTATGTGTGTGTGTGTGTGTGTGTGTGGGGGCTTGAAAATGGTAAATGATTTATACTTTACAAGAAAAAAATATTTACTGACTTTTCTCTAAATGTCACAGAAATATTTTCTACTACCCAAGTTATCTTAACACAAACTATTATAAATAGAATTTCACTACTGTGTTGCTGCTTATGTAAATTTGAGAGAAGAGTAGACAATTGCCTTTAAACCCTGACTAATCTAATTGCTTTGTGTTGCTATGAAAGTGGAATGTTAAGTTCTCCTCCCCACTATAATAAAAATAGTGGAAACAATTCCACAGCTTTCTGTCTTTTTTATATCAGTTGCTGTGTTCCTGACATTAGCAGGATTAATTACCCACCCAAGATTGACAGCAGTACCTGATGCAGGTGGAAATGAATTTCTCTATAAAGTATGTGACAAGTTGAGTTTAAAAAAAAAGTAAGAGGGCTTTCCCTTCCTTTGACTCCAATGCAAGGAAATAAAAGTTTTAACTACAAGCAGGTTTCTGGTACATACACAATGCTGGATCCATACTGTAGGGAGAAAAGAAACCTAACAATTGAGTTAAACTGTATGAGAGGGTTGAGTTTTCCTTTAATTATGGTCCACAACATCTCTTCTGGTAGACAAAATTATGCCTGACCTGCATATAAAATTAAAGGGACTAAACATGTTCATTGCTTTTATCTTACTATCCATAATAAAGCTTCTAGATTTTCATTTTTTGCTTTATCTTCACTTTATTCTCTTCCCACATATACTTAGCTGCCATAATGGATTTTTTTTTAATTCCATACACCCAAATGCTCCACCTTATGTCCCCATATGGGTATGGCTGAACCAATCCCTGTCTGGGTACATAGTTTACTGCTACATGCTTTGTTTTAACGCTGCTTATTTTAATCTTAATACATGAAACTGTCAAATATTGCACAACGCAAAGTTTCTTTTTTGGATTTATCAAGTACAAAACAATATCTGCAAATAAAAGTAGCTTTTCATTACTAACATTCAGTTGTAACCTTGAATGTTTGAGCCCTTCATTTTCTTTGCTAATGACTCTAAAGATAAAGCAAATAAGGGGGAGAGATGACACTGGATGCTTTATTTTTCTGTTTAAACTTCTAAAATGTCCTTTGTTGCCACTCCTCTTAAAAAGGCTGTGGAGGTGGCTGTAGCTCTGGTGGAATGTGGCCTGATGTCAGTTGGCACAGTTTTTCCATGAAAAGAGTAGCAGAATCGAATGCAATTCACAATCCATTTAGAAATTGTCTGTTTGGAAATTGCTTTTCTCTGCAATCCAGCAGCACAAGCTACAAAAAGCTGGTCAGATTTTCTGAAAGACTTTGTTCTGTCCAAGTAGTAGCGCAACTGTCTGTGTATGTCCAAGGTGTGCAGAAGTCTCTCTCCTTTATTTTGAGGATTGGGAAAGAAGGTAGGCAGGTGAATAGCTTGATTCAGGGACACCCTGGATACCACCTTTGGCATGAATGACGGATTGGTTCTCAAAGAAACTCTGTCCTGATGAAAAATGAGAAATGGCTGTATTGCCATAAGGGCCTGTAGCTCAGAGACTCTTCTTGCTGAGGTTACTGTCAGAAGGAAAGCTGTCTTCCAAGACAGAAATTTCAACTCTGAAGATGCTGCTGGTTCAAAGGGAGGAAGAGTTAATTTTTCCAGCATGAAGATGAGGTCCCATGCAGGCACTGGTGGTTTCCTGGAGGGTTGATGTTCTTTATACCTCTTAGAAACTGTCTTAGCAATGGGTGAGAAAATACAGGCGGATCAGTGTTATATTTGGCAGATATTGCTGAAGCATGTATTTTTATGGAAGAATATGAAAGGCCATTGTGGAGCATTTCAGCCAAATATTCTAGGATCTGTGGAATGCTCATCACTGATGGGTCTTGACCCTTTTTGCTATTCCAGATAAGAAATCTCTTCCATTTTGCTGAGTATGTTTTTCTAGTGGAAGGTCTGCGGGCCTCCAGGATGATATCTTTTACCCTTTTGGAAAGTGTATCCTGAGGAATAGTCATGGAATCTTCCAAGCTGTCAGCTTCAATGTTTTCAAGCTGGGGTGTAGTGAACTGTAATTGTGCTGTGTCAGAAGAAGTGGCCTTTCAGGAAGGAGCCACGGATTGGTGTGTCAAGCTCCGTAGCAGCGGGTACCAGTGTTGTCTTGGCCAGTCTGGAGCTATCAGTATGACTTTCGGTTGCTCTGTCTTGATCTTTAGTAACACCTTGGTCATCAAAGGAAGAGGTGGGAAGGCATATAGTGTCAGAGAGTTCCAACTGAAGGAGAGAGCTTCCATCTTCCATGCTTGAGGATGGTATGTCCTTGTACAAAACTTTTTCAAATGGTGATTGAGGTGGGAGGCAAAAGGATCTATGTCCGGCCTTCCCCATGCTTGAGTTATTTGTAAGAAAATGTCTGGATGCAACATCCATTCGTGTGGATCCATGATGTTTCTGCTTAGGCTGTCCGCCAGAACATTGTCCTTCCCTGGTACAAACTGGGATTGTAGCTCTATTTTCAATTGTAGGGAAATATCCCAGAGATTCATTGCCAGTCTGCAAAGAGGGTAGGAATGGGTACCTCCTTGCTTGTTTATGTACCACATAACTGTGGTACTGTCTGTCTTTATTAGTAGATGGCCCTGATGCATGAACTTTTCGAAGGCCTTGATTGCATGTATCACTGCCAGCATTTCTTTTTGGTTGATGTGCAGGTGCTTTTCTTTTTGTGTCCATTGTCCTTGAATGCATCTGCCTGCCCTCCATGTGCGCCCCCCCATCCATGGTCTGAGGCGTCTGTTGTTATGGTTTGACTTGTATGAGGCTTGCTGAAAGGCAGACCTTTGTTTATCTGGCTTGCTTGAGCCCACCACAGAAATTCCTTTTGAAGGCATGGAATGAGTGGGATCAATGCTTCCAGGCTGTGGCTGTGTCGAGACCATAGACTTTTTAGATACCATTGTAGTTTCCTCATATGCAGCCTTGCGTGTGGAATCAGAAGAATGCAAGATGCCATGAAACCCAGGGCCTGCAGGATTTTCCTTGCAGTCATCTGGGTGTGTGTTGCTAATTTTCTAAAGTATTCTGGTAATTGTTTTTGTTTTTCTTTTGTCAGAAACGCCATCTGGGTGTTTGTGTCCAGTGTGGCACCCAGGAAAGGTATTTGTTGGGATGGTACGAGACTTGATTTCTGAATATTGACTGTGTATCCCAAGGCCTGTAGTAAGTGTATGACATAGTCTAAGTTTCTTATCAAGGCTTGTTTGCTGTCCACTTGTATAAGGCAGTCGTCCAGGTAAGGGTATATTTGTATCCCCTGGAGTCTGCAATGTACAATTACTGATGCCAGGCATTTCGTGAACACTCTGGGCGCAGTAGATAAGCCAAAGGGCAATGCTGAGAATTGATAATGCTCTGAGCCTGCAAGAAATCTGAGGTATCTTCTGCAACTTTGTCTGATTGGGACATGCAGGTATGCCTCCTTGAGGTCCAGAGTTACCAGCCAAGACCCCTTGCCCAGCATGGGAAGGAGTTGCTGTAAAGTCAGCATTTTGAATTTTGGCACAATAAGGTAAGTATTCAGTGCGGACAAGTCCAGAATGGGTCTCCATTGGTTTTCTTTTCTTGGAACAAGGAACAGTCTTGAATAAAATCCTTGGCCTTGTTCTGCAGAAGGAACCTTCTCTATTGCTCTTATTTGAAGTAGGTTTGTTATTTGTTTGAGTGCCTCTGCTCTTTGATTTGCTGGCAGGCCTCCCATGTCTTGTTGGTAGTGTATGAAAATGGAATCTGTATCCTTTGTCTATTATGTCCAGTATCCATTTGTCCTTTGTAATATTGTGCCAATTTTGTGAGAATAAAGATAATTTTCCGCCCAAAGTTGCTTCTAATTGAGCCCTGGATGGCGGAGTCAAAGTCAAGTCATTGAGATTGTCCCTGCGGAGCAGTGGAAGGTCCTGCCCCACCTCTCTGGTTCGGAGGCTGCCATTGGCGTCCTCTGTAGGAGCGTTTGCCCTCTACCTCTGCCACGTCTGCTTTTGCCTCTTTGAAATTTCTCTGTGTCTGGAAAGGACCAATGCTTAGAAGGCCAATTCCTGCTGAATCTTGGAGGCTGTACCTGGAGGAAATCTTTGACTGTTTGCACTGACTTTGCCTTTTCCTCTATTTTCTTTAAAACCTCTTGTGCAGTAGCACCAAATAGCTTATGTTTCTCTAGTGGTGCGTCCAAAAGCTTAAGTTTCACATGGTCTGGCAATGTTTGTTCCTTTAACCAAGCATGTCTGCGTATGACCGCACCTGTCATTGCTGCTCTACATGAAGCTTCCAATACATCATATCCACACTGAAGGAAATGGTTGCTAACCTGCTGAGTATTATGAACCAATTCCTGTAACCCCTTTCTATCTAATGGTTCAGGGGAAGCCAATTTCTTTTGCAAGTCATCCAACATGCATTCCTGATACTGAATCATATGAAATTGACAATTTAATGCTCGCATAGAAAGGGTGGAAGATGTATATACTTTCTTGCCCCACCTCTCTAAAGCCCTAGAATCTCTTTCCGAAGGAAGTGGATTCTTAGCAGTAGTGGAGGAAAAGTACAGTTTTGTACCTACCATAAATGTAGATGTCCGATAGGAATGCATCTGCAGTCATTTTCCTCAGTGTTTCTTGCCCCAGATGCCAGGTGCCCTCTTGGAAGGCTAAATTTGGATAAATGCCAATGATTCCAAATAGTAGAGAGCAAACACAAAAAATAAGCATGTATGTACATATATACAAACAAATACACCATAACAGATTCCCCCAGCTAGCTATAAGATGGGCAAATATCCTAGGAGCACCACAGAGGGGAAGGCGGGTGGGTAATCCTGACTGCAGATGCATTCCTATCGGACATCTACATTTATGGTAGGTACAAAACTGTACTATGTCCTTCAAGGATGCATCTGCAGTCCTTACAAATGGGTAGAATACCACAGCCAAACTGGGGGAGGAGGAAAAATAAAGTTATGGTGTAGTTAGGATCCCTTGCAAAACAGCAGTGGCAAAACCTGCTCGGGATCTAGAGTATAAAGGTAAATTATAATGCTTGGCAAATGTATGCACGGAGCTCCAAGTAGCAGCCTCTAAAATGTCCTTGGTAGCCACTCCTCGTAAGAAGGCTGTGGTAGTGGCTGTAGCCCTTGTAGAGTGAGGCCTGATGTTCTCTGGAGTTTTCTTTCCATGGTAGGAGTAACAAAATCTAATGCAATTTCCTATCCACTTGGAGATTGTCTGTTTTGAAATTGCTTTTCCTTCCCTTCCTGTTGCATATGCTACCAGTAGCTGGTCAGTTTTTCTATTGCTCTTGGTTCTGTCCAGGTAGTAGCGTAATTGTCTATGTACATCCAAGGTATGCAGCAGTCTTTCTCCCCTGTTCTGTGGGTTGGGGAAGAATGTAGGTAGGTGGATAGCCTGATTTAAAGAAACTCTGGAGACCACCTTAGGCATAAAGGAAGGATTTGTTCTCATGGAAACTCTATCTTGATGGAAGATCAGGAAGGGTTGTACTGCCATTAATGCCTGAAGTTCAGATACCCTTCTTGCTGAAGTGATTGCCAGCAGGAAATCAGTCTTCCATGATAAGCATTGTAATTCTGCTGTTGCTGCTGGTTCGAAAGGAGGAAGTGTCAATTTTTCTAACACAAAGTTCAAGTCCCATGCTGGTAATGGTGGTTTCCTAGGAGGCTTTACATTTTTAATTCCTCTCAGAAACTGTCTGAGCAGAGGATGTGAGAAGACAGGAGGATCCAAGTCGTATTCTGCTGAAATAGCTGATGCATGAATCTTGATGGAGGAATAGGACAGGCCTGTGTGGAAGAGCTCTGCCAAGTATTCCAGGATGTTGGCTATGTTTACCAGTGACACATCTTCTCTTTTTGCAGTACTCCAAATGAGATATCTTTTCCATTTTGCTGAATAAGTTTTTCTTGTTGAGGGTCTGCGAGCCTCAAGGATAATGTCTTTAACCCTTTGGGATAAATTTGGGTTAATTGGTCTTATGCAATGTTCCAGGCAGTCAGCTGCAGAGTTTTCAGGTTTGGATGCAGATTGTTGTAGTTGTTCTGTGTTAACAGCAAGGGAACCAGGGGTAGTGGCCATATTTGTTCCCGAGACATGCTCCTCAGTAATGGGTACCAATGTTGCCTTGGCCAGTCTGGAGCTATCAGAATGATCCTTGGACGGTCCTCTTTGATTTTCAATAGCACCTTGTGCATCAAAGGAAGTGGTGGGAAAGCATATGCTGTCAGGTTTTTCCAACTGAAGGATAGGGAGTCCACCTTCCAAGCAAGTGGGTGGTACGTCCTTGTGCAGAATTTCTTTAGTTGGAAGCCCCCATTTTCTTGTAATGGTTTTGAAGATGTCCGGATGCAGCATCCATTCGTGGGCATCCGTGGTAGTCCTGCTTAATATGTCTGCTAAGATGTTTTCTTTTCCTGGTACAAAAATTGCTTTCAACTGAATGTTGTAGCTCAGGGCCACATTCCAGAGGTCCAGTGCCATCCGGCAAAGAGGATACGAATGTGTGCCTCCCTGTTTGTTGATGTACCACATAACTGTGGTGTTGTCTGTCCTTATCATCAATTGACCTTGTTGAAGAAATGGTCTGAATGCCTGAATTGCCAGTTTTACTGCCAGCATTTCCTTTAGATTTATGTGTAGGTGCAGCTGGTCTTGAGTCCATAAGCCTTGTATGCACTTGTCCAGCATGTGGGCCCCCCAACCGAGGTCTGAGGCGTCCGTCGTGATGGTTTGGCTTGGTTGAGTACTGTGGAAGGGCAATCCTGGGTTTGATTGACAAGCCTGAGCCCACCATAGGAATTCTTGTTTCAGGCATGGGATAATCGGAATCTGGGTTTCTAAGCTGTGCTTGTGTTGAGACCATAAATTCCTTAGGTACCACTGTAGTTTTCTCATATGCAGTCTGGCATGAAGAACCAATATTATGCAGGATGCCATGAAGCCCAAGGCTTGCAGTACTTTTCTTGCTGTCAGATGGTTCTGTTTTGTTAATGCCAAGAAGTAGAGAGGTAGTTGCTCCTGTTTTTCTACTGTTAGGAATGCCATTTGCTTTGATGTGTCCAACTCTGCACCCAAAAAGGTTATTCTTTGGGATGGTATCAGCCTTGACTTTTTTATATTGACTGTGTATCCCAGGGCTTGTAGCAGGTAGATGACCCTTTGTAAGTCTTCTGCTAGCTTGTTTTTGTTGTCCGCTTGTATCAGGCAGTCGTCCAGGTAAGGGTAGATTTGGATTCCCTGAAGCCTGCAATGAGCAATTACTGAAGCCAGGCATTTCGTGAACACTCTGGGCGCAGTAGATAAGCCAAAGGGCAATGCTGAGAATTGATAATGCTCTGATCCTGCAAGAAATCTGAGGTATCTTCTGCAATTTGGTCGTATGGGGATGTGCAGGTATGCCTCCTTGAGATCTAGAGTTACCAGCCAAGACTCCTTGCCCAGCATGGGAAGAAGCTGCTGTAGTGTCAGCATTTTGAATTTTGGAACAACGAGGAATGTGTTTAAAGCGGAGAGGTCGAGAATAGGTCTCCATTTGCTCTCTTTTCTTGGTACCAGGAACAGTCTGGAGTAAAATCCCTTTCCTTGCTCCATAGATGGTACCTTTTCCACAGCTCTCATCTTTAATAATTGTGATATTTGTTTTAGAGCTTCTGCCTTTTGATTTGGAGGTAGGTTTGGCATTCCTCTCTTCCCTGGTAGGGTATGGAAGTGAAACCTGTAGCCTTGGTCTATTGTCTGTGAAATCCACTTGTCGCTTGTGATGTAATGCCAGTTTATTGAAAATAAGGCTAGCTTCCCGCCTAAGGGCACTTCTAGTTGCTCCCTGGTAGGCGGTGCCAGAGCCAAGTCACTGTGATTGTCCTGTAGTTGTGGTGATGGCTGTGTCTGTGGCTGTACTTCGCTGGTTGTTACTCTGCCACTGGCGTCCCCTGTAGGTACCCCTGGATTGGTTTCTGCCACTTGAACGCCTATTCCTGCCCCTCTGAGCTCTGGATGAGTCTGGAAAGGACCAATTCGTGGAGGGCCAATTCCTGCTAAACCTTGGCGGTTGGACCTGTAAGAAATCTTTTACTGTTTGGACAGATTTTGCCTTCTCTTCCATTTTCTTAAGCACCTGTTGTGCAGGAGTGCCAAACAAATTGATCTTATCCATAGGAGCATCTAATAGTTTGGACTTAACATGGTCTGGTAATGCCTGTTCTTTTAACCATGCATGCCTTCTGATAACTGTGCCAGTCATGGCTGATCTAAAGGAAGCCTTCAGTGCATCATAGCCGCATTTTAAGGAATGGTTACTGACTTGTTGAATGTTATGTACCATTTCCTGAACAGATTTTTTGTCTAATGATTCATCAGAGGACAGTTTTTTGGTTAACTGGTCTAGCATAAATTCTTGATACTGGATCATGTGAAATTGACAGTTCAAGGCCCTAGCTGAATGAGTAGCAGAAGTGTAAACTTTTTTACCCCATCTCTCTAAGGATCTGGATTCCCTTTCTGAGGGAGGGTTCTTAGCAGAAGTAGCTGCTACAGCCTTAGGTCCTTGGGAGATAGTCTCGGATCTGCAAAAGGAGCCTTATACAAATGGTAATGTGTGTCCGGGACCCTGTAGTATCTATCAGGCTTAGCAGGGGCGGAGGTAGAGATCAGGAGCAGTACAAGCATCATTAAATGCATCATCTACAACAGAAAGAACTGGAGGTATGGCTAAAGGCCTATGTTGTGGTAAATGCAGAAAGGTTCTTAGCCTTTTTCTGGAGTCTGAGAAATCCTGGCCCTGCCACTGAAATTGTTCCCTCATAGCATGCAAGGTTTCCCCAAAGGAAAATTCCTCAGGCGGAGAGGCAGGAGGAGTCAGCATCAGAGTCTTCATAAGGGGAGAAAGGAGCCTCTGGAGGGTCCGAATCATCTGAATCATCAGAGGAATCATCTGTAGAAAGTGGCTGAGGGGGCTCTGCTCTAGGCCTCTTCTCTGGAGGTGGCTGAGAGGCCCTGTCTGGTTGAGGTTGGGATCCCCGGATTAAAGAAATGAGATCCTCTGCTAAACTAAGCATTTGAGAACTAGAGCTGGGCCTGTGAGAGGGGGTCTTAGCAGGCACAGTCTTAGTTGCTTTAGCTGCTTTAGCCCTGGCAAAGGCCTTAATTGACATGGTTGCAGGAGGCCTAGCAGCCCCACGTGCAGGGGTTGAAATATCCAAGGGAATAGTGTCAGATAATTCCTGAGAAACTGCAACAGCAGGTGTGTTTTCTGAAGCCGATTCCATCAGGTTGGAAGAGGCCTCGGTAGAAGGTAAGTTCTCGGCTGAAGGAAGAACCGCTTGCTCGGTTTCAGCCGAAACAGAGACACTCGCGGTTGGCTTAACCGCGGTTTCAGCCAAAGCCGCGGTCATGAGTGTCGGTCCTTTTCCTTGCGCTTTTAGACATTTGCGTAGTCGGAGGATCCGATGGCATAATATAAGCAAAATCGAGCGAAAAACTCGGCAAATTCAGACCGACGTCTAAGCATCCGCCGGTTAAAAGAAGCACAGGCTAGACAAGCTGCTACGTCGTGGTCTGGGCCTAAACAGGGTAAGCAGTAAGAGTGGAAATCTTTATGAGGTATTTGTTTCCCACAAGTTAAACAGTTATTCACTTTTTTCTGACATCGGCTGAGGCAAGAAAGAGTCCCCAACGGGTACTTAGCTTTTTAGAAGTCTTCGAAGTAGTATTCGGTAGTAGTAATCTCTGGTTCTGACCGACCGGCACTTGCGAACAGCTTCTGCTTTGGGCGCCACGCGGCAAGAAAGACTGAGGAAAATGGCGTCGGCTGATGCCTTTATACCCGAAGAACTGCAGCTATGACGTCGGGTAAAGTGCGACACCAGCCGAGGCCAGACCCAGACTTTGGAATCCGGCCGACCGAAGGGCTGCCTGACGACAGGACAACCCATTTGTAAGGACTGCAGATGCATCCTTGAAGGACATCCCCTTTAGGCCCCTGAGAAATAGTTTCAGGGTCAGCAGTATGGCCCTTGTACAGAAATTGATGTGTGTCAGGGACCCTGTAGTACCTGTCTGGCTTGACAGGAGCAGGGGGGAGTCAGGAAACACTAGATTCTAAGTACACATCATCTAAAACATTTAAAACTGGAGGAATAGCTAAGGGTCTATGCTGAGGTAGCTTTAAAAATTCCCTTAACCTTTTCCTAGAATCTGAGTATTCTTGGCCTTGCCATTTGAAGTGTTCCCTCATGGAATGAAGCGTTTCCCCAAAGGAAAACTCCTCAGGAGGAGAAGCAGAGGGAATGGATTCCTCCGCATCAGAATCCTCGTAGGCCGGGAAGGCCTCCTCCTGGTAGTCTGAATGTACAGAATCACCTGAGGCCTCATCGGAGGACTGGGGATCTACCTGCTCAACCCTAGGCCTCTTGACAGAAGGCGGCTGAGAGCCTCTATCTGGACGTGGCTGAGAATCCCTAATTAAAGAAATAAGGTCCTCAGCTAAACTTAAAATTTGAGAACCAGAAGTGGATCCCAGAGAAACAGATTTTGGAGGGAAAGACTTAGCCTGTTTGGCAGCCTTAGCACGTGTGTAGGCCTTAATTGACATAGACACTGGAGGCCTGGCAGCCCCGCGTGCTGGAGTAGTCTTATCCACTGAAATGGTGTCAGAAATATCCTGGGCTACGGTCTCAGAGGGGAGAACAGAAACCGGCACCGAGCTGGCCTCCGGTACCGAAGTAACCGGTGGGGCGTGTGTCGTCGGTCTGTAGCGGTTGTGAAACCGGCTCAGAAGAGACTGAGACACTAGCGGTAGGCCTAAGCGTGGTGTCGGCCGAGACCGAGGACTGCGGGTGTCGGTCCTTATCCTTCCGTTTTTTAGGTAAATGTGCTGTCGGAAGCTCCGACGGCATGATCTTCCCCAAAATAATCCTGTGCAAACTCTGTCCAACGCCCAAGAGTGCGTTTATTGAAAGAAGCACAAGCTGTACAGGCCGAGACGTTGTGTTCTGGGCCTAGGCAGGGTAAGCAGTGAGAGTGGAAATCCTTATAAGGTATTTGTTTCCCACAAGTTAAACAATTATTAACTTTTACAGTTTTATCTGACATCGGCTGAGGCAAGAAAAGGTCCCCAATGGGGTACTTAGCTTTTTTGAAGACTTCAATAGCTGAAAACACAGGAGCTGGTCGACCGGCACTTGCGAACTGCTTCTGCTTCGGGTGCCGCGTGGCAAGAAAGACTGAAGAAGATGGCGTCGGCTGACGCTTTTATACCCCAGGCGCTCTAACGTCGGGGAAAGGGCGACATCAGCCGACGCCAGACCCAGACTTTGGAATCCGGCAGACCGAAGGGCTGCCTGAGGCAGGACAACCCATATGTCAGGACTGCAGTTGCATCCTTGAAGGACATCCTCTATAAATCCTCTTAATTAACCCTATTATTCCATCAGGGAATGCAAATGCTGCCATTGCCCTAGTCGTAAAATCATAACGGATTCTACAGAATGCTTTCTCTGCATCAAGATACACCAATAAGCTGCATTTTCTTACACCCAATTTTTTTTGGATCATCACTGTTCTATTAATATTGTCAAATATTAGTCTCAACACCTTTGCCTTTCACCCAGCTAGCACAGACAAACACTTTAGAATCATGTTTTAAAATTAAAATGGGTCTATATAAAGCAGGTTGTGAATGCTCTTTACCATCAACCCACCACAGCTTCCTTCCAGGACTGGTGGTACTCCCTCCCCTACCCAAAAAAAAAAAAAAA
This sequence comes from Protopterus annectens, assembly GCF_019279795.1. NCBI lineage: Eukaryota > Metazoa > Chordata > Ceratodontiformes > Protopteridae > Protopterus > Protopterus annectens. The sequence continues at coordinate 1,002,996,391 of NC_056743.1, read as the reverse complement.
AAAAAAACATTTTTAAACAAGGGCTTCCAGATCTTTATCCCTTTCTTCCATCCCAACTTCCAAACCTCTATTGAAACACCATATGTTCTAGGAGAACACTGCCAATTGGTCATCTCACCACTTCCTATATTTTACCTATTAATTGAGCCTCATCTTCCTCTAACACTGGCATAATTATGTCTTGCCTAAACACTGCTATTCAAGCCTTTTTTTGGATTCTCCATTCCTCTGCATTAAACAAATTTCCATAAAATATAAAAAATATCTATAATACCTCTTATATGATCTTTTCAATAGGCTTCCTAAGTTAAGCAACAACCCCTCCTACTTTCTGGTGCCTATGCTGTTGTGCTAAAAGTTTAAGTGTTCTGGAGTTTCCAAAAATTGTTGCTTAACAGCACACTTTATAAACTCATACATATTATCCAAATAGTCCTTTATTTTTCCTTTAGCACTCTACAGTTGCACCTCTTTGCATCATACGAGATACCACCCTTATTCTGCAATACTTTCACCTTTGTCAAACCCTGTAAACAATTCTTAATTCTTAACCACATCTTTCTCCCATCACATTTTAAATCCTAGTTTTATTTTATTCCACTCAGCAACTATCACTCTTGAAAAAAATGTCCATCTCCCCTAATAACTCTTGAATCATTATGACTACACATTCTTTTAATTCCTCCGTAGTTTAATTATTCAGTCACTGAGAAAGTTGGTGACAGAGGATGAAAAGAAAGATATGGTCATACAACTTGATACTGAGCATTTTCCATTCTAAACAGTCTTGCAAGGGACATTCCCTTCTCTTATAAGTTTTCATAATAAACTGTAGAAAGGACATGCAACTCTACATTATACTGTTGAGGCTTTTTTTGAGACAGACATGCTATAATCTTACTGAGCACCCAACTCTGTCAATTACACAGTATTAAAAACAAAATTAACAAGGGAAAAATGTCCTTAGAGGGGTAATCTGACTGATCAGGGAAAATCACATCAGAAGACAGACCATAAAAGGCAATGAGTACACTGCAAAAGTACAGTTGTGTACACTTACCATAAATGTAGATGTTAGAGTATATTCACTGTTGCAGTCATTACTTTTGGGTTATCTGCTTGCAGTAGCCCTCATTCGGCCTGATTAACAGTCTTGGGTCCTGCATCAGTTGCTGTCCCTTCTTCCATGACGTCAGGGGGATAAAACATGCAGCCAACGCCATTACATCAGTTTTTCTTGCCCAAGATGTCAGGTGACCCCCTAATGGGAAGCAATTAAATCTATAAATACAAGGATATACCTCCAACAAAAAAGTAAATACACCCAAAAGCATTTTGAGCATAGTGAGAGTAGAGGTATCACCAAAAGAAGAAAGGGGGCTGGAGGGAGGGTAACCAGGACTGCAACAGTGAATATACTCCAACATCTACATTTATGGAAAGTGTACACAACTGGACTATGCTCTTCGTGTTTCACTGTTGCAGTCATTACATTTGGGTAGATTCCCAAAGCTAAGGTTGGGAGGAGGAATTTAAACAGAATTAGGACTAGCTATAAGGCCTTGCAAAACTGGAGTGGCAAAACCAGCTCTGGATTTAGAGAAAATTGGCAAATGATAATGCTTGGTGAAAGTACGTACAGAACTCCAGGTAGCAGCTTCTAGGATATCCCTAGTAGGGACGCCCCTGAGAAAGGCTGTAGAGGTAGATGCAGCCCTGGTTGAATGGGGTCTGATGCCCTGTGGGATAGGTTTTCCATGGTGCTTACAGCTAAACTGAATGCAGTGGCCTATCCATTTTGAAATGGTTTGTTATAAAATAGCTTCCCCTCTGTCCCTGTAGCAAATGCCACCAGCAGTTGTTCAGATTTCCTTTGAGGTTTAGTCCTGTCCAAGTAGAATCTAAGTTGTCTGTGCACATCTAAAGAGTGCAGTATCCATTCCCCTTTGTTCTGTGGGTTAGGAAAGAAGGTAGGCAAATGAATGGACCAATTAAGACCCACACCGGACACCACCTAGGATATGAAGAAGGGATTGGTTCTGAAGGACACCCTGTCCGCATGAAAGATGATGAAAGGTTCCACTGCCATAAGGGCCTGTAATTCAGATACCCTTCTTGCAGAAGTGATTGCTAATAGGAAAGCTGTTTTCCAGGAAAGAAATTTTAAATCTGCAGTAGCAGCTGGCTCGAAAGCAGGAAGAATGAGTTTCTCAAAGACAAAGTTAAGATCCCAGTCTGGAGTTGGAGCTCTCCTGGGTGGTCAAATTTTGGGCCCCTCTGAGGAACTTCTTCAGCAGTGGGTGAGAGAAGAGGGGAGGCGGCTCTGTGCTATAATGAGCTGAAATGGCTGAGGCATGAATTTTGATGGAGGAAAAGAACAAGTCCTTAAGAAGCATCTCAGTCAAGTATTGTAGAATCTGGGGTAAATTGGGCACTGCTGCGTTCATTCCTTGAGACTGGCTCAAGGCACAAAATCTTTTCCATTTTGCAGCATAAGATTTTCTACCACTAGACCTCCTTGCCTCTAAAATGATATCCATCACTGACTGACTGAGGGATGGTAAAGGAGAAATTAGTTAATTAGCCGGGCTGCAAGGTTCAGGGTTTGCAGCTGAGGGTGCAGAATATGGTTCTCCTGCTGACACAACAGGGAAGGAGTCTAAGGCAGATGCCATGGAGCCAAGCGTGACACACTGGGCAAGAGTGGGTACCAGTGCTGGCGAGGCCAGTTTGGTGCAATTAAAATCGCCGTTGGCTTGTCTTGTTTTATCTTTAGTAGTACTTTGGAGAGCAGAGACAGAGGAGGAAAGGCATAAACTGATAGGTATTTCCAGCTGAAGGATAGACCATCCAATTTCCAAGCTAGTTTGTGGGGAATCTTGTGCAAAATTTGTCCAGTTGATGGTTAGGGGAAAGGCAAACAGGTCTATATCTGGGCTCCCCCATTTGCTTGGCAACATGTTGAAAATCCTTGGTTCCAGTTTCCACTAGTGTGGGTCCAGGAGGTTTCTGCTTAGTCCGTCTGCCAGAGTAATTAGTTTTCCTGGCAGAAATTGACCTTGTAGATTCACTTGGTAGCTCAAAGCTGTGTTCCACAATGCCATGGCTAGTCTGCAGAAAGGTAAGAATGTGTACCCCTCCCCTGCTTGTTTATGTACCACATGACAGTGGTGTTGTCCGTCTTTACCATTAGTTGTCCTGGAAGAATGTGGTCCTTGAAGGCTGTCAGAGCATTCTGTGCAGCTAACATTTCCTTTTGATTTATGTGCAGGTGCATTTGACTTTGGTTCCATTTGCCCTGAATGCACTTCCCTGCCAGTTGAGACCCCATGCATAGTCTGATGCGTCTGTTACGATTTGGGTGGCAGGGGGTAATGAGAATGGTAGTCCCCTGTTTTGGTGGCAGGCCTCTGCTCACCAAAGGAACTCTAGGTGTAGGCAAGGTAAGATAGGAATCCTTGCTTGTAGATCATGTGAATGTTGACACCATACGCTTTTGAGATACCATTGTAGTTTCCTCATATTGCATATGGAATTAGAAGAATGTAGAAGGCCATGATCGCCAATGCTTGCAGTACTTGCCTTACAGATAGCTGGGTTTTTGTGGCCACTTGTTTGAAGTAGGTTATCAAATTAATCCATTTCTCTGGTGTGAGGAAAGCAATCTGGGAAGTTGTATTCAAGCTTGCTCCCAGGAATATAATTTATTGACAGGTACCAAGTGTGATTTCTTTTCGTTTACGGTGCACCCCAGACAAGTCAGTACCCTTTGAACGAAGGCCAGATGATTCAAAAGAATGACCCGGCTTTCTGCCTGAATTAGACAATCGTCCAGGTATGGGTATATTTGAATATTTCTTTGCCTGCAAAATGCAATGACTGGAGCTAGGCACTTTGTGTATACCCTGGGCGCAGAAGATAAGCCAAAGGGCAGCGCAAAGAACTGATAGTGCATGTAGCCTCCTTTGAAGTGTAGGTATCTTCTGCAAGACTTCCTGATAGGGATGTGCAGGTATGCTTCTTTTAAGTCTAGTGCTGCCAACCATGCATCTTTGCCTAGCAAAGGAAGCAGCTGGTGAAGAGTCAGCATTTTGAATTTTGGAATCACCAGAAAGGTGTTTAGAGAAGAAAGATCCAGGATAGGACACTATGTATTGCCTTTTCTGGGTACCAGAAAAAGTCTCGAATAGAAACCTTGTCCCTTTTCCTCTTCTGGTACCAACTGAATAGCCCCCATGTTTAAGAGAGAGAGTACTTGATTTTGGGCCTCTGCCCACTGATTTGGGAGTAGATCTGGACACATGTTTGGTGTTGGTAAAGTGTGGAAGTGAAATCTGTATCCTTGGGACACTATATTTAAAACATTTGTCCTGGGTAATGAGTTCCCAGTTTTTGGACTGCAGACCAATCTTTCCACCAAAAGGGACATTCAGTTGGGAAGTGCTTGGAAGTTTTAAAAGCAAGTCATTGAGACAGTTTTCCATAGGGGGAGTCTTACTACTCCCAGATTTGGATGTAGAAACCCCCCACTGCTTAGTCTTGTGTGTCCCTTGGGACTGAAACCTGGGGTTTCTGCTGTCTGGGTTTGGCTTGAGAAGACAGGGAAGGGGCCGGAAAGGACCAATTCTTAGAGGGCCAGTGCCTATTAAATCTAGGAGGCTGAACTTGTAAGAAGTCTTTAACAGTTTGCATAGATTTAGCTTTATCTTCCATCTTTTTATGAACTTCCTCAGCCTTGTTGCCAAACAGGTGGTCCTGATTTAAGGGAGCATCCAACAATTTAGCTTTAACATGATCAGGCAAAGATTGCTGCTTAAGCCAAGCATGCCTTCTGAGCACAGACCCAGTAACAGCAGCCCTGGAAGATATCTCTAATGAATCAAATCCACATTGCAAAGTATGTTTTCCAACCTGTTCAGCACAATGCATTAAATCCTGTAATTCTTTATTTTCAGCACAGTCAGGAATCATCATTTTCTGTTTAAGCAATCCAGTAACATGTTGTTGATACTTTAACATATGAAACTGGCAGTTTAAGGCCTAATGACCAAGGTTGCAGATGTGTACACCTTCTTACCCCATCTATCCAGCGCCCTGGAGTCTCTGTCAGAGGGGGTAGGATTTTTAGCAGTAGAAGCCTTAATGCCCTTAGGTCCCTGTGAAATAGTCTCTGGATCCGCAATAGGACTTTTAAAAAGGAACTTGTGTGAATCAGGAACCCTGTAATATCTGTCGGGATTTCTGGGAGCAAGAGGCAAAGAATCAGTGGCCAAACTAGATTCTGAAAAGGCATCATCAACAATGTCTAGTACAGGAGGTATAGCTAAAGGCCTATGTAGAGTAAGAAATCCCTAAGCCTCTTTTTGAATCAGAAAAATCCTGGCTTTCCCAGTGGAAATGCTCCCTTAGAGTATGTAAGGTCTCACCAAAAGAAAAATCCTCTGGAGGGGAAGCAGAGGGAATAGAGTCCTTTGCATCAGAATCCTCATAAGTAGATAAGGGCAAATCCAGATCAGAAGAATCAGAAAAATCACAATCCTGGTCAGAAGATTCATAAACAGCTTCAGTCCTAGATCTCCTAGGAGGGGGAGGTTGGCTTCCCCTGATTAGAGTTATAAGATCTTCAGCCATTCTTATTTGTTTTTTAGGCATAGAGGCCTGAGCATGCAGCCTGGGTGTCGGTTTCTTAGGCATGGTTTAAGATGTTGGCCTAAATGAAAGAGGAGGTGCCTGTTTAATATGCAAGTTCGTAGGCCTGAATACACCCTCAGAAGCTGGTGCCTGCACAGCGGCTCCGGACCCATGCAAGGTAGAGACACCCAGAGGCTCCACAGTTGAAGCGTCTTGTGGCATACTGGTCTCCGAATGGGTCTCAGTAGAGGCCTGCGAGTCAGAAGTAGTGGGTATCAGGGGCTGCGAAAGCACCTCGCTGAGTACCAGCGAACTGGTGACTGGCTTAGGAGACACGTCGTCTGCAGCTTTGGACCTCGGCGGCCTGTCTCTGTCTTTATCTTTGTGTTTTTTCAGAATCCCGGTAGTCGGATGGCTAACAGACGATATTTCTGGATAATTAAACTGAGAACCGAAATATTTAGAGGTGAAAATATACCGATGATGGATAGTGCGCTGATTAAATAAAGCACAAAACCAGCAGCAAGGTACATCGTGGTCAGGGCCTAGGCAAGGAATACAGTATGAATGAAAATCTTTGTGAGGTCTTTGCTTTCCACAAGTAATGCAATTATTAACTTTTACTGACATCAGAAAGGAGCAAGAAAGTTTCCCTAATGGGGTACTTAGCTTTAGTTTAAGACTTTGGGTATGAAACTCGAAAACGAAAATTTCAGGAATCAGCCGACCGGCACTTGCTAACTGCTACGGCAAGAAAGACTGATGTAATGGCACCGGCTGCATGTTTTATACCTCTGACGACCTGACGTCATGGAAGAAGTGACAGCAACCGATGCAGGACCCAAGACTTTGTTAATCAGGCCAACTGAGGGCTACGGCAAGCAGATAACCCAAATGTAATGACTGCAACAGTGAAACACGAAGAACATCTGCAGCAAGAAAGATGTAAGAGTACGGGCGGAAAAAAGAAGTTATGTACTCACCATAACGTTCCATCTCAGTAGTTAAGACTTCATTTGTCTTCAACCTGTGGGTCTTCAGATCCATTTCAGATCCTACACAGCCACTCCTCCCATTACCCATAATGCCAATGTCCCCTTCTCCCTTCAGATCAAGTTTGCTGTCGCACATATAACAGACACCCAACCTACCACCACTTCATCCTCAAAACACCAACATCACAAAAGAGTTTTAGCCCTAACAGAACCAAAGATCCCAGCAACAATTGTCTGGTACAAAGCACATCTCAAATCCCAAAGGATAAGGTTAGGGGAAAGGAGGGGGGGGGAACAGCTGAAGACAAATGAAGTAGACCTACTCAGATGGAATATTATGATGAGTACATAACTTCTTTATCTGAAGTAGTTTACTTCATTTGATCTTTAAACTGTGGGACAGAGTTCCCAGCTCCTTAACTCTTGGGAGGCCCTCAAGGAAGGCTATTCCGGAGCACCGCAGAACCAAAGGATGCTCTACACCAAGAGACCAAATCCAGTTTATAATGAGAGATAAAGGTATGAGATGAGGCCCAAGTAGAAGCTTTACAAATATCATCCAAATATACCCTAGACTAAAAGGCTGCTGACATTGCCATAGATCGGGTTGAATGAGCCTTCACTTTTCCTGGAAGAGACAAACCTCTATCTGAATAAACCCAGCCAATGCATTGTGAAACCCAGCGACCAATAGTCACTTTTGAGACAGGTTTACCAATGAAGGGCTGGCTTTGATAGAAAGAGCTTGAAGCTCAGACACCCTTCTAGCAGATGTAATGGCAACCAAAAAGGCAGTTTTCCAGGTCAAAAACTGCACATCAACAGATGCCGCAAGCTCAAAGGGGGGGGGGGGGCAATGCCTGCAACAACAGAATAAGGTCCCACAGAGGGATGGGGTCCTTAAACGGAGGTCTGAGAAGAAAGGCAACTTTGAGGAAGGTCTTACAAAGTTTAGCCGAAGCCAGCGAAGACATGTCTACCCCAACATGAAAGTTAGAAATGGTGGCAAGCTTTCACTGTAGAGGAACTAGCAGCCTGATGAAAGATGCTAAGTAGGAAGTCTAAGACCGCTGAAAGTGGTGCAGTGAAAGGGTCCAAAGACCTCTCCATAGACAAATAGAAAAACGTTTCCATTGACTATGATAAACTTTTCTGGTGGACGATTTATGAGCCACCAACAGAATGGATTTAACAGGAGAAGATAGACTGGGAGTCCTAAGAATCATGGGAACCGAAGCAGCCAAGCAGTGAGCTTCAGGCTGTCCAGATCTGGAAGAGCAATCCCCAAGGGATGTGAAAGCAGATCTGGAACCGGATCCAAGATCCATGGTGGAACAACTAGGTGAGACCTGAGTAAGGGAAAGCAAACCTGATGAGGCCAGAATGGGTATATGAGGATCACAGTGCTCCCAGGGCTTTGGGCTTTCTCCAGAAACTTCGACATGAGGGGAAGAGGGGAATAAGCATAAAGAAGCCCAGGAGGCTAAGCATGAATCAGAGAGTCTCTGGGGACTTCCCCCGGATGGAGGGGTCAGAGTGAAAAGCTTGCTGCATTTCGCTTTGGAAGGAAAGGTGAAGAGATTGCAGCAATGACGACCCCACTAGGAAAATCTGCTTCACTACTTAATACTTCAGAGACCATTCACAAGACTTCAGGATAGAGCTGCTGAGCCTGTCTGCTAAAATGTTGGACCATCCCGGGATGTGCATTGCCACCAGAAAACGGTCGGTGGAGATCGCCCATTCCTACACTCTCATGGCCTCTTGACATAAAGGATAAGATCCGGTTCCCCCCGTTTGTTGATATACCAGACCACTGACATGTTGTCCGTCTGAATTGCAATTGTTCCCACAGGAAGATGAGCAAGGAGGGCCTGTAACGCCAGAAGAATCGCTTTCATCTCTAGAACACTGATATGCAGGTAGGCCTCGGAAGGGGACCACGTGCCTTGGGCTGTCGTTCCCACACAATGTCCCTCTCATCCAAGGAGGGAGGTGTCCGTGGTCACCGTAGTTTGGGGTTAAAAGGACGGCCCTTGAGTAGATCCAGGGGCTGAATCCACCACCAAAGGGAGTCCCTGCAGACTTCTGAAATTCTCACCAGGAAGGATAAGGGAAGGTCTAAAAGCGACCATTGTACTGCTAGAGTCCACTGCAGTACTCTCATATGAAGGTATGCCATGGAGAGAAGATTTATTGTCACCGCCATAAAACCTAAAGCTTTTAACACCGCTTTGGCTGTTGGTAACTGGTTCTGAAGGATGTGTAATACATGTAGCCTCAGGCTGCGCAACCTGTTTGAGGTGAGAAACACCTGTGATTGTACTGTGTCAAGCCATGACCCAATAAAATCTGGAACTTGGATCGGCTGGAGAGCAGACTTGTTCATGTTGATCGTGATGCCCAACGTGTTGGCTAGCTGAAGAAAGGAGTCCCTGGCCTGACGTAGTAGATGCTCGGAGGCAGTGGAAAGGAGCCAATCGTCTAGGTATGCAAAGACCTGAATGCCCTGAAGCCTCACGTAAGCCGTTACCACTGCCATTATCTTGTTAAACACCTGGGGGGGCTGTGGTGAGACCAAGGGGGAGGGCTCAAAATTGGTAATGATTGGCTCCCAGCTGGAAGTGAAGGAACCTCCAGGAACGCCTGTGAATCTTGATGTGATAGTACGCATCCTGGAGGTCGATCGAGCACACCCAGTCTCTGTCCTGCAGAATAGACTGAATCGTGACAATCCAGAATTTTGTCTTGGTTACTGACAGGTTCAATTGGGACAGATCCAATATTGGTCTGAGGTGCCCAGTCTTTTTTTGCAATAAAAAGAACCTAGAATAAACCCCTGATCCAGATTGGTCTAGGGGCACCGGTTGGACGACTCATTTTCTCAGTAGTGAATCTACCTGTACTACTGCTTCCTCCCACTGCATGGGTGGAATGGAATGTCCGGAAGGGTTTTGGTGGAAGGGGGGGTGGATCCTTGAAAGGAACGAAATATCCTCTGGATATGATACTCGACACCCACTGATCTGTAATGATGGACTCCCATTCTAGTGGGTGAAGCGACAAACGACCCCCGACTGCCTCCAGAGATGGGACAGCCAGGCAACGCTTCAGGGTTGCTGCCCGGGTTTATCAGAGAAAAGTTTTCAGGACCTGAAATTCCTAGGACGCCCTCTGCCTCTTGGGCGGCATCTGTCATATCCCCCTCTGCCTCTGGGGGATGGGGAGTCCTCAGCATCCCGGGAAAATGCCTGAGACTTTTGGAAAGTACAGTTGTGTACACTTACCAAAAATGTAGATGTTCAAGTGTATTCACTGTTGCAGTCATCACATTTGGGTTATCTGCTTGCAGTAGCCCTCATTTCGCCTGATTAACAAAGTCTTGGCTCCTGCGTCAGTTGCTCTCTCTTCTCTGTGACGCCAGGTAGTCAGGGGTATAAATCATGTAACCGACGCCATTACATCAGTTTTTCTTGCCCCCATATGTCAGGTGCCTCCTTAATGGGAAGCAATAAAACATATATATATATATATATATATATATATATAAATATATATATATATATATATATATATATATATATAAATATACACACACACACACACACACACACACAAGGAGTTACCTCCAATAAAAAAACAAATACACCAAAAAGCTTTTAAGCATATTAAAGGAAAGTAGAGGCTTCACCAAAAACAGTCAGGGGGCTGGGAGAGAGGTTAACCAGGACTGCAACAGTGAATACACTTGAACATCTACATTTATGATACGTGTACACAACTGTACTATGTTCTTCTTGTCTCACTGTTGCAGTCATCACATTTGGGTATATTCCCAAAGCTAAGGATGGGAGGAGGAATTTAGATAGCATTAGGACCTGCTATAAGACCCTGCAAGACTGCAGTGGCAAAGCCAGATCTGGATTTAGAGAAAAATGGCAAGTTGTAATGCTTGGTGAAAGCATGTACAGAACTCCAGGTAGCAGCTTCTAGGATGTCCCTGGTAAGGACACCTCTGAGAAAGGCTGTAGAGGTAGATGCAGCCCTGGTTGAATGGAGTCTGATCCCTTGTGGGATAGGTTTTTCCATGGTGCTTATAGTAGAAATGAATGCAATGGCCTATCCATTTAGAAATGGTTTGCTTTGAAATAGCCTTCCCCTCTGCCCCTGCAGCAAATGCCACCAGCAGTTGTTCAAATTTCCTTTGAGGTTTAGTCCTGTCCAAGTAAAATCTAAGTTGTCTGTGCACATCTAAGGAGTGCAGTATCAGTTCCCCTTTGTTCTGTGGATTAGGAAAGAAGGCTGGCAAATGAATGGACTGATTAAGAGCCACACTGGATACCACTTTGGAAATGGAGGGAGTGGTTCTGAGGGACACCATGTCTGCATGAAAGATGATGAAAGGCTCCACTGCCATAAGGGCCTGTAATTCAGATACCCTTCTTGCTGAAGTGATTGCTAAAAGAAAGGCTGTTTTCCAAGAAAGGAATTTTAAATCTGCACTAGCAGCTGGCTCGAAAGGAGGAAGAGTGAGCTTCTCCAATACAAAGTTAAGGTCCCAGGCTGGAGTTGGGCTCTCCTGGGTGGGCTTAAATGTTTAGCCCCTCTGAGGAACTGCTCGAGCAGTGGATGAGAGAAGAGGGGAGGTTCTGTGTTATAATGAGCTGAAATGGCTGAGGTGTGAATTTTGGAGGAAAAAGAAAGGCCCTTGTGAAGCATCTCAGTTAAGTATTGTAGAATCTGAGGAAAGTTGGGTGCTGCTGTGCTCATCCCTTGAGATTGGTTCCAGGCACAGAATCTTTTCCATTTTTCAGCATAAGAGTTTCTAGTACTAGGTCTCCTTGCCTCTAAAATGATATCCATCACTGGTTTATTAGGTAATTAGCCAGGCTGCCAGGTTCAGGGTTTGAAGATGAGGGTGCAGAATCTGGTTCTCCTGTTGAGACAACAGGGTAGGGATCTGAGGCAGGTGCCATGGGGCCAACAGTGACATACTGCGCAAGAGGGGGTACAAGTGTTGGTGTGGCTAGTATGGTGCAATCAATATCATCCTTGGTTTGCCCTGTTTGATCTTTAGTAGTACTACTTTGGAAAGAAGAGACAGAGGAGGAAAAGGCATAAACTGATGACAGAGCATTCACTTTCCAAGCTTGTTTGTGGGGAGTCCTTGGCAAAATTTGCATAACTGGTAGTTCTGGGGGGAGGCAAATAAGTCTATATTTGGGCTCCCCCATTTGTTTGTCAACATGTTGAAAGTCTGGTTCCAGTTTTCACTCGTATGGGTCCATGAGGTTTCTGCTTAGTCTGTCTGCCAGTGTATTTAGTTTTCCTGGCAGGAACTGAGCTTGTAGATGCACTTGGTAGCTCAAGGCTGTGTTCCACAGTGCCATGGCTAGTCTGCAGAGGGAAAAAGAATGGGTACCTCCTGCTTGTTTATGTACCACATAACAGTGGTGTTGTCCGTCTTTAACATTAACTGTCCTGGAAGAATGTGGTCCTTAAAGGCTGTCAGAGCATTCTGTAGAGCTAACATTTCTTTTTGATTGATATGCAGGTGCATTTGACTTGGGTTCCATTTGCCCTGAATGCACTTCCCTGCCAGGTGAGCCCCCCATACATAGTCTGATGCGTCTGTTAGGGTTTGGGTGGCAGGGGGTAGAGTGAATGGTAGTCCCTTGTTTTGGTGGCAGGCCTCTGCCCACCAAAAGAACTCCAAGCGTAGGCAAGGTATGATGGGAATCATTGCTTCTAGATCCTGAGAATGTTGACACCACAGGCTTTTTAGATACCATTGTAGTTTCCTCATATGCAGTCTTGCATATGGAATTAGAAGAATGTAGGAGGCCATGAACAACAAGGCTGGTAGTATTTGCCTTGTAGATAGGGTTTTTGTGGCCACTAGTTTGAAGTAGGTTGTCACATGAATTTGCTTCTCTGGTGTGAGGAAAGCCATCCGGGAAGTTGTATTCCAGCTCGCTCCAAGGAATATAATTTGTTGACAGGGTACCAGGTGTGATTTCTTTTCGTTTATAGTGCACCCCAGACAAGTTAGCACCCTTTGTAAAAAGGCCAGATGATTCAAAAGTATGTCCTGGCTTTCTGCCTGAATTAGACAAACATCCAGGTATGGGTATATTTGAATATTTCTTTGCCTGCAAAATGCAATGACAGGAGCTAGGCACTTTGTGAATACCCTGGGTGCAGTAGATAAGCCAAAGGACAGTGCAGAGAACTGATAGTGCATGTAGCCTGTTCTGAAGCATAGGTATCTTCTGCAAGACTCCCTTATTGGGATGTGCAGGTAGGCTTCCTTTAAATCCAGTGTTGCCAACCAGGCATTTTTGCCTAGCATGGGAAGCAGCTGATGAAGAGTTAGTATTTTGAATTTTGGGATTACAAAAAAAGTGTTAAGGACAGACAGGTCCAGGATAGGATGCCAGGAATTGTCTTTTCTGGGTACCAGGAAAAGTCTTCAATAAAAACCTTGCCCCCATTCCTGTTCTAGGACAGGCTGAATAGCCCTGATGCTTAGAAGAGAGAGAACCTGCTTTTGAGCCTCTGCCCACTGATTTGGCGGTAGGTCTGGCCAACTATTTGGGGTTGTTAAGGAGTGGAAGTGGAATCTGTATCATTGGGAAACTTTCTTAGTTTGTTTCTGGTTCCCTGAGTTTGTCATTGGGAAACTATTTAAAACCCATGTCTTGGGTAATGAGTTCCCAGTTTTTTGCATGCAGGGCAATCTTTCCCCCTAAAGGAACAGTCAGTTGAGCAGGGCTTGGAAGGTTTAAAGCTAAGTCATTGTGAAAGTTTACCACAGGGGGGTGCCCTACTACTTTCAGCTTTGGAAGTGGGAGCCCCCCACTGCTTAGGCCTGTGAGTACCTTGAGACTGAAGACTGGGTGGTCCGTTGGTTCTGGATTTGGATTTGGATTGAGAAGGCCTGGAAGAGGCAGGAAAGGACCAATTCTTAGAACGTCAGTGCCTACTAAATCTGGGAGGCTGTACTTGCAGGAAATCTAACAGTTTGCACAGATTTAGCTTTTTCCTCCATCTTTTTAAGTACTTCTTCTGCTTTGTTGCCAAACAAGCGGTCTTGGTTTAAGGGAGCATCCAGTAATTTAGCTTTAACATGATCTGGCAAAGATTGCTGCTTAAGCCAAGCATGCCTTCTAAATACAGACCCAGTGACAGTAGCCCTGCAAGATGCCTCTAATGAATCAAAAAGTACAGTTGTGAACACTTACCATAAATGTAGATGTTCGAGTGTATTCACTGTTGCAGTCATTACATATGAGTAATCTGCTGGCAGTTTGCCCTCAGTCGGCCTGATTAACAAAGGCTTGGGTCCTGCTTCAGTTGCTGTCCCTTCTTCCATGACGTCAGGTCATCAGGGGTATAAAACATGCAGCCGACGCCATTACATCAGTTTTTCTTCCCATAAATAAAATAAAAAACACAAAACATATGCCTCCAAACAAAAGCAAATACCCCAAAAAGGCTTTTAAAAATAGTAACAGAAATGAGAGGTAAAGTTAAAGAAAAACACGGGGCTGGAGGGAGGGTAACCAGGACTGCAACAGTGAATACACTCGAACATATACACTTATGGTAGTGTACACAACTGTACTATGTTCTTCGTGTTTCACTGTTGCATTCATTACATTTGAGTAGAATCCCAAAGCTATGGTTGGGAGGATGGATTTATACAGCATTAGGAGCAGCTATAAGGTCCTGCAGGACAGCAGTGGCAAAGCCTGCTCTGTATTTAGAGAAAAAGAGGAAAATGGTAATGTTTGGTGAACGTATGAACTGAGCTCCAGGTAGCAGCTTCTAGAATGTCTCTGGTAGGAAGCCCTCTGAGAAAGGCTGCAGAAGTAGATGCAGCCCTGGTGGAATGAGCTCTGACCACCTTGGGGGCAGGTTTACCATGGTCCATATAGCAGAAACGAATACAATGGCTTATCCATTTGAAAATAGTCTGCTTTGAAATGGCCTTTCCCTCTGCCCCTGCAGCAAATGCCATCAGTAATTGTTCAGATTTCCTTAAAGGTTTTATCCTGTTTAACTAGAATCTTAGTTGACTGTGTACATCCAATGAATGCAGAATCCGCTCACCCTTGTTCTGTGGATTTGGGAAGAAAGTTGGCAGATGAATGGTCTGATTAAACGTCACACTAGATACCACTTTAGGCATAAAGGATGGATTGGTCCCGAGAGCCACCCTGTCCGGGTAAAAAATAATGAAAGGCTCCACTGTCATACGAGCCTGTAATTCTGAAATCCTTCTAGCTGAAGTGACTGCTAAAACAAAAGCTGTTTTCCAGGAGAAAAATTTTTAGGTCCGCAGTAGCAGCTGGCTCAGGAGGAGGAAGAGTGAGTTTTTCCAAAACAAAATTGAGGTCCCATACAGGAGTTGGTGCTCTCCTGGGAGGTCTTAAATTTTTGGCCCCTCTGAGGTACTGCTTTAGCAGAGGATGAGGAAAGAGGGGAGGCTCTGTGTTGTAATGAACTGAAATGGCAGAGGCATGGATTTTTATGGAAGAAAAAGATAAGACCTTGTGAAGCATCTCAGTTAAGTATTGCAGAATCTGAGGAATATTGGGCATTGCTGTGCTTATTCCTTGTGCTTGGTTCCAGGCACAGAATCTTTACCACTTGTCAGCATAAGATTTTCTAGTACTAGGCCGTCTAGCCTCCAAAATGACATCGATCACAGGTTTACTGAGAGATGTAACCGGTGAAATTAGTTGATTAGCCATACTGCAAGATTCAAAGTTTGGAGCTGAGTGTGCAGAATTTGATAGTTCTGCTGAGGCAGTAGGTAAGGTGTCTGAGGTAGGTACGACATATTGCGCAGGAGCGGGTACCAGTGTTGGCGAGGCCAGTCTGGAGCAATCAGAATCATTTTTGGTTTTTCCTGTCTATTAGTAAGACTTTGGATAGCAGAGGAGGAAAGGCATAGACTGATAGGATTTTCCAGCTGAAGGATAGAGCATCCACTTTCCAAGCTTTTTTGTGATGAATTCTTGTGCAGAATTTGTCCAACTGATGGATCTTTTTACCTCACCCCAAAACTATGTCTGGGCTCCCCCATTTGCGTGTCAACATGCTGAAGATTTGTGGTTCCAGTTTCCATTCGTGTGGGTCCATAGGATTTCTGCTTAGTTCGTCTGCCAGAGTATTTTGCTTTCCTGGCAGGAACTGAGCTTGTAGATGTATCTGATAAGTTAAGGCCGTGTTCCACAGTGCCGTGGCTAGTCTGCAAAGGGGGTAGGAATGTGTACCCCCCTGCTTGTTTATGTACGACATGACTGTGGTGTTGTCTCTATCAGTAGTTGTCCTGAATGAAGGTAGTCCTTGAAGGCTGTCAGAGCATTCTGTACAGCTAGCATCTCTTTCTGATTGATATGTAGGTGCATTTGATTTGGGCTCAATTGGCCCTGAATGCATCTCCCTGCCAGATGCGCCCCCCCCCCCCAAGCCTAGTCTGATGCGTCTGTAGTCTGTGTTTGGGCGGCAGGGGGTGGAATGAATGACAGTCCCTTGTTTTGGTGGCAGGCCTCTACCCACCATAGGAACTCTAGTTGCAGGCAAGGAATGATAGGAATCATTGTTTCCAGGCTGTGACAATGTTGACTCCATAAGCTTTTTAGGTACCATTGAAGTTTCCTCATATGCAGTCTTGCATATGGAATTAGAAGAATGCAAAAGGCCATGAACCCCAAGGTCTGCAGAATTTGTCTTGCAGATAACTGGGTTTTTGTGGCCACCTGTTTGAAGTAAGTCATCAATTGAATTTGTTTTTCTGGCATAAGGTAAGTCATCTGGGTGGTTGTATTCAAACTTGCTCCCAGGAATGTAATTTGAGAGGGTACCAATTGTGATTTCTTTTGGTTTATGGTGTACCCTAGACAAGTTAGAAGCCTTTTTACAAATGCCAGATGTTTTAGAAGAGTCTCCTTGTTTTCTGCCTGAATTAGACAATCGCCCAGGTATGGACAGATTTGAATATTTCTTTGCCTGCAAAATGCAATTACTGGTGCCAGGCACTTTGCGAAGACCCTGGGCGCAGTAGATATGCCAAAGAGCAGTGCAGAGAACTGATAATGTGAATAGCCTGCTTTGAAGTGAAGGTATCTTCTGCAAGATTCCCTGATTGGGATATGCAGGTAAGCCTCTTAAGTCTAGAGTTACCAACCAGGCATCCTTGCCTAGCATAGGTATTAACTGTTGAGTCAGCATCTTAAATTTTGGAATGTCCAGAAATGTATTTAGAATGGATAAGTCCAGAATTGGATGCCATGATTTGTCTTTTCTGGGTACCAGGAAAAGTCTTGAATAAAAACGTTGTCCCTTTTCCTTTTCTGGTACTGGTTGAATATCCCCCATGCTCATGAGGGACATAACTTGTTTCTGGGCATCTGCCACTGATTTGGAGGCAGATATGGCCATCCGTGTGGGATTGGCAATGTGTGCAAATGAAATCTGTATCCCTGGGATACTATATTTAAAACCCATTTGTCCTGGGTAATCAGTTGCCAGTTTTGTGCATGACGTGCCAGTCCCCCCCCCCCCAAAGGGCCGGCCAAAAGATAAGTGCTTAGTGATTGCACTGGAAAGTCATTGAGACTGTTTTTACCATAGGAAGGTGCCTTGTTGCTTCCAGATTTGGAGGTGGAGGCACCCCATTGCTTTGTTCTAAAAGTTCCTTGCGACTGAAACTTGGGGCCTTTGGAATGTCTGGGTTTGACCTGAGCAGCTCTAGTGGGTACTGGAAAGGACCAGTTCTTAGTAGGCCAGTGCCTACTAAACCTAGGTGGCTGCACTTGTAGGAAATCTTTCACAGTTTGCATAGATTTAGCTTATCTTCCATCTTCTTCAAAACTTCTTCAGCCTTATTACCAAATAGACTGTCCTGTTGTAATGGAGCATCCAACAACTTTGCTTTAACATGGTCATGCAGACTTTGCTCCTTGAGCCAAGCATGCCTTCTTATCACAGATCCAATTACAGCAGCCCTGCAAGAGGCCTCCAAGGTATCAAAAACACATTGCAAAGCATGTCTTCCAACTTGTTCAGCTGAATGCAATAAATCCTGCAACTCTATTTTCCACACAGTCAGAAATCAACACAAATTTTCTGTTTAAGTAAACTCATGACATGCTGTTGATATTTAAGCATATGAAATTGACAGTTTAAAGCCCTGATTGCCAAGGTTGCAGACGTGTAAACCTTCTTAACCCATCTATCCAGCGCCCTGGAATCTCTATCAGAAGGGGTAGGATTTTTAGCAGTACAGGCCTTAACACCCTTGGGACCCTGAGAAATGGTTTCAGGGGCAGCAGTAGGGTTTTTAAAAAGGAATTTGTGGGAGTCAGGAACCCTGCAGTATCTGTCTGGCTTACTAGGGGATGGAGGCAGGGAATCAGGAGTCATACTGGATTCTGAGAAAACAATCAACAATGTCTAGAACAGGAGGTATAGCCAAAGGCCTATGCTGAGGAAGAAGAAGAAAATCCCTAACTCTCTTTTTAGATTCTGAGAAATCCTGACTCTCACCCAATGAAAGTGTTCCCTTAAGGTATGCAAAGTTTCTCCAAAAGAGAAATCCTCAGGGGGAAAAACAGAAGGGATGGAGTCTTCTGCATCAAAATCCTCATAAGTGGGCACAGATAATTCCTGATCAGAAGAAATAGAAACCTGATCTGAAGATTCATAGCCAGTGCCTTGCCTAGGCCTCTTAGCAGGAGAGGGATGAGTACCCCTGATCAAGGTAAGTAAATCCTCAGCCATTTTGATCATTTGTTTTTTTAGGCATTGGGGCCTGTACACCTGGCCCAAGCGTCATTTTTTTAGACATAGAAGTAGTTTTTGGCCTTAGTTTTGAAGATGGCGTCGGTTTAATACACAAATCTTTAGGCCTGAAAACAACCTCAGGAGCCGGTGCCTGCTCGGCAGCTGCGGACCCAATCTAAGTTAGAGACATCCACGGGTTCAATACTTAAAGTAGCTCGTGGCATACTGGACTCTGAATGGGTCTCAGCAGAGGCCTGCGAATCAAAAGTAGCGGGTATCAGGGGCTGCAAAAGTGCCTCACTGAGTACCGGCGAACCAGTGAATAGCTTAGGAGAAGCTTTGTGATCGGTTTTGGACCTCGACGGTCTGTCTCTGTCTTTTTCTTTGGGTTTTTTAGGTATTCTGGTAGTCGGATTGCTAACCGACGACATTTCTGGATAGTTAAATCTTGATCCAAAATATTTAGAAGCAAAAATATACAGACATTTAATAGTGCGTTGATTAAATTTAGCACAAAAACCAACAGAAAGGCACGTTGTGGTCAGGGCCTAGGCAAGGAATACAGTACAAATGAAAATCTTTATGAGGTATTTGCTTCCCACAAGTAATACAATTATTAACTTTTACTGACATCGGTAAGGAGCAAGAAAAAGTTTTCCCAACGGGGTACTTGGCTTTTAGTTGAAGACTTCGGTTCTGAAACTCGAAAACAAAAAATTCAGAAGTCGGCCGACCGGCAGTTGCAAACTGCTTCTGCTTCGGGCACCGCGTGGCAATAAAGACTGATGTAATGGCGTTGGCTGCATGTTTTATACCCCTGGAAGAAGGGACAGCAACCGACGCAGGACCTAAGACTTTGTTAATCAGGCTGACTGAGGGCAACCAGCCAGCAGATTACTCAAATGTAATGACTGCAACAGTGAAACACAAAGAACATCCACATTGCAAAGTATGTTTTCCAACTTCTTCAGCAGAATGCATTAAATCCTGTAATTCTTTATTTTCAGTACAGTCAGGAATCAACACCATTTTCTGTTTAAGCAATCCAATAATATGCAGCTGATACTTTAGCATATGAAACTGGCAGTTTAAAGCCCTAATGGCCAAAGTTGCAGAAGTGTATACCTTCTTACCCCATCTGTCCAGGGCCCTGGAATCTCTATCAGAGGGGGTAGGGTTTTTGGCAGTAGTAGCCTTAATGTCTGTGGGTCCCTGTGAAACAGACTAGGGATCCACAGTAGGATTCTTAAAGAGGAATTTGAGAGAGTCAGGTACTCTGTAATACTTGTCAGGTTTTCTGGGAGCTGGAGCTGAAGTGCCAGGGGCCAGGCTAGGTTCCAAGAAGGCATCATCAACAATGTCCAGTACAGGAAGGATAGCTAAAGGCCTGTGTTGAGGTACAAGTAAGAATTCCCTAAGCCCCTCTTTGGAGTCAGAGTAATCCTGGCTTTCTCAGCGGAAATGCTCTCAAAGAGTATGCAAAGTTTCACCAAAAGAGAAATCCTCTGGAGAAGAAGCACAGGGAATTGAGTCCTCTGCATCACAATCCTCACAGGTAGATAAGGGCAACTCCTGGTCATCAGAGAAAACAGAAATATTAGAATCCTGATCAGAAGAACCAGAAGGAAAATCAGTTCTAGGCCTCCTAAAGGGAGAAGGGTGGCTTCCCCTGATTAGAGTAATAAGGCCTTCAGCTATTCTTATCATTTGTTTTTGAGGCACAGGGGCCTGGCCATGCGGTCTGGGCATCGGTTTTCTAGGCGTAGATCAAGTTTTAGGCCTTGAAAAAGAAGATGGCGTCGGCTTAATATGCAAGTCAGTAGGCCTGAATACACCCTCAGAAGCCGGTGCCTGCACAGTGGCTCCAGACCCATCCAAGGTAGAGACATCCGCAGAGGTTCCACAGTCGAAGAAGCATCTTGCAGCATACTGGACTCCGAATGGGTCTCAGTAGTGGCCTGCGAATCTGAAGTAGCGGGTATCAGGAGCTGCGAAAGCGACTCACTGAGCACCGACGAACTGGCGACTACCTTAGCAGAAGTAACATCAGCAGCATTGGACCTATGTGGTCTGTCTCTGTCTTTATCTTTGTATTTTTTCTGAACGTCAGTAGTCGGGTGGCTTACCGAAGCAATTTCTGGATAACTGAACCGAGTACCAAAATATTTATATGTGAAAATGAACTAACGACGAATAGTTCGAGGTTTGAATAAGGCACAAAACCGACAGCAAGGTATGTCGTGGTCTGGGACTAAGCAAGGAATGCAGTACGAATGAAAATCATCTTTATGAGGTACTTGCTTTCCACAAGAAATACAATTGTTAACTTTTACTGACCGATTTAGAGCAAGAAAAAGGATCCTCAACGGGGTACTTAGCTTAGTTGAAGACTTCGGATCTGAAACTCGAAAACGAAGATTTCAAAAGTCGGCCAACTGGCACTTATGAACTGCTTCTGCTTCGGGCACCACACAACAAGAAAGACTGATGTAATGGCGTCGGCTGCATGCTTTATACACCTGACTAACTGACGTCATGGAAGATGAGACAGCAACTGACGCAGGACCCAAGACTTCTATAATCAGGCTGACTGAGGGCTACCTGCAAACAGAAAACCCAAATGTAATGACTGCAACAGTGAAACACGAAGAACATCACAAAACCTTTAAGATAAAATCTAAACTCATGCAGACACCAAGTAGTGGCTTGATGTAAGAAAAATTCAAATGAACTATGACCTGCTGGTTGAGACAGCCTTGAAGATGCCTCCACTTTGGAAGGCCCAATTTCCTAAAATATCGACAAGATTAAATAACTTTTGTAATGAAAATTTTATTCTGACAGCTTTACTCAGTATACTTACTACAATGCTGCTTACTGTAACTGTGCATCACCTACAGTAACCAATCACAGAAGGAAAGTCAGCTCAAGAAGGTGTTATTCCCAATACCACACTTTCATCAGAAAAGCCTTAACAAAACAATAAAAACTCTGTCAAAACGCTCCACACCATTCAATCCCTTCTTATAGCCTTGAGACTAATGCTACCTAGACATCTTAAACCATGCCCGACTGAAAGAACTCCAGCTCTATTCAGTCTCATACCGCTTGCTCAGAGGTGACCTGTGCCTGACATATAAGGCCATGTCAAACCCAGATTTGATGAATATGCTTCACCTCAAAAAATCTAGATCCCTCAGAACCACAAGGGCGGGAGACTTAAACCTTGACACGGTTATAAATAGAACGTGCTGGAGGGACAGATTCATCACCCAGAGACTCCCTATGCTGTGGAACAAAATCCCGGTACATGTGAGGCAGAGCACCTCTCTGGCCTTGTTCAAGAGGAATCTTGACCAATGGATGGGAGATTGCAGATATACCCCAGGGATTACTTCAGTGTCACTGCTTGACAGAGGCACAACAAAATGATAGGCATAGTTTTTATTCAAACTAAAGGGGTGGCGAAAGCCACATAACTATGGGCTAGGCTTATAAATGCCCTTGGGCAGATAGCCTAGTATGAACCTATGAACCTATGACTTTTAAGATCCCCACAGTGCATTTGCTTTCCTTCCCAATAAGCAAGAATGGATCACTAGTAATTTTCTTCTAACAAATCAGATTCTCTTCAAATACCCCTACATCATTTCCAGTGGCAACTCTGAGAATTAGAAGTTATGTACCTACCATAACGTTCCATGTTAGTTGTCTTCTTCTCGCCTTCTTTCTTGCTGGATAGATTCGGAGCCGATCCTCGGCTCCGAATCGGCCACTCAAAGCACGAGCGCTAGTTCCACCGGCTCGAGGCTCCCCTATATCCCACAATGCTAGGCGGTAACTCCTCAGATCTCGTTTGAAAGCTAAGGCCAGCAATAAAATTCCATAAGGAACCAAGAAACTCCTCTAGGTCTGCCCTGGCTAGGGGGAAGGAGGGTGGGACGCAAGAAAGAAGGCGAGAAGAAGACAACTAACATGGAACATTATGGTAGGTACATATCTTCTAAATGTTAAGTTGTCAATCTCGCCTTCATTCTTGCTGGATGGGACCGCGTCCCTAGCACCTTGTCCCGTGTGGCCTATCGGAACAGACTCTTCAGTACAGTGGAACCAAAGTTGGCTCGGTCTCTAGAGGCAAAGTCCAACTTATGAGAAATGAAGGTATGGGGAGAAGCCCAAGTAGCTGCAGAACAAATAGAATCAATAGGCAGCCTATCTTGGAAAGCTATAGAAGTGGCTAAAGCTCTAGTTGAATGAGCCCTGGGTTTGGATGGCAACCATTGATGTCTTATCTCATACACTAGGGTAATCAACGAAGTAAGCCATCTAGAGAGAGAGACTTTAGAAACTGGAAGGCCCATTCTACCTTCTGCATAAGAAACAAACAGTTGGTCAGATTTCCTGAATTGTTTGGTCCTGTCTAAATAGTACCTAAGTTGGCGATGAATATCTAAAGAGTGTAACTTTTGTTCTGACCTATTAGAATAATTTGGGAAGAAAACAGGAAGCTCAATGGTTTGATTCAAATTTGCCAGTGAAGCTACTTTGGGCAAAAAAGATGGGTTAGTACGCAAGGACACCCTGTCTTTATGAAATACCAGATAAGGAGGTCGACTACACAGAGCATGGAGTTCGGAGACTCTTCTAGCTGAGGTGATAGCTACTAAAAGGAGTGTCTTCCAAGAAAGTAACTTTATAGAACATGAAGCCGCAGGTTCAAAGGGGGAAGAATTAAGGATGTCAGAACCAAGTTGAGATCCCATTGAGGAGGAGGATCTCTGATGGGTGGTTTGAGGAGAAAAACTCCCTTTAAAAAAGCCTTGCAGAGTTTGAGAGACATAATGGAGGACTCTGAGACTCCAACATGAAAGTTCGATATTGCTGCCAATTGAACTCTAATGGTAGATGGGGACGAACCTGAGTAGAAAAGTTCGGCTAGAAAGTCTAGAACTGTTTGAATAGAAGCAGTGAAAGGATCTATATTCTTTGATAGCGCCCAATAGGAAAAACGTTTCCACTTGCTAAGATAAATCTTCCGAGTGGAAGATTTATGAGAAGCTATCAAGATATCTCTAACTGAGTGATATATCAAAGGAAGCCTGGCTAAAGTCGGAAATGGAGGAACCACGCTGTGAGGTTCAGAGAGGGAAGGGAGTGGTGCAACTGACCCGACTGATGGGTCAAGAGGTCTGGAACTGGGTCCAGATGCCAAGGTTGTTCCAACAGATAACGGTGGAGAAAAGGGAACCAAATCTGTCGAGGCCAGTAAGGGGCAATGAGGATCATGGAAGCTTCCTGAGCGATGGCTTTCTGTATCAGCTGGGATATCAGTGGGAAGGGGGGAAAGGCATACAGAAGTCCCCGGGGCCAAACATGCACTAGAGCGTCTCTGCTGGGGTGGCCTGGTTGGGGAAAGAGGGTGAAAAAATCGTCGCACTTGCTGTTTTGGGGAGTAGCGAAAAGGTCGCAGCAAGGCCTGCCCCACTTTCGAAAAACTTTCTCCAACACTGAATTGTTCAGAGACCACTTGTGAGGCATGAGAATAGCTCTGCTCAATTTGTCTGCAATCACATTGGGCTTCCCGGGGATGTGCGTTGCTAACAGAAATCGCTGAGAAGAAATCGCCCATTGCCACAGTCTGAGTGCCTCTCGACATAGGGGGTAAGATCTGGTTCCGCCTTGTTTGTTGATGTACCACACTACAGACATGTTGTCTGTTTGAATTGCTATAGTTCCCTTGGGAAGAGAGTCTTGTAGGGCTTGCAACGCTAGAAGCACTGCTCTCATCTCTAGGACGTTTATGTGCAAGTGGCACTCGAACGGTTGCCACATGCCCTGGACTGACCTGCCCTGGAAATGCCCCCCCCCCCCACCCGATCAGGGAGGCGTCCGTTGTCACTGTAGCAACCAGAGGGGGAGGGACGAAAGGTCTCCCTAGGAGGAGCTGAGAAGATGTGATCCACCAATAGAGATGATTCTTGCACGATTGAGTTATCCGAATAGGATGGGACATTGGGAGACTTTGGTAAGACCATTGTGTGAAGAGCATCCATTGTAAAATTCTTATATGGAAGCGAGCTAATGGTAGGAGAGGGATGGCCGCCGCCATAATCCCTAAGACTTTCAGGATCAGTCTGGCTTTGACTTTGTTGCTCTGCAAGACAAGAAAGACCTGTTTGTGTATGTCTGCTATCCTCTGCTCTGTGAGTCTGGCTGACATCTTGACTGTCTAGATTTGCGCCTATGAAGGTAATAACACGACAAGGCGACAAGACAGACTTCTTGTAGTTTATTGATATGCCTAGTGCCTGACGTGTGAAAAGTGTAGTCTCTGGCGAGAAGTAAAAGATGCTTGGTGGGGGCTGTATGGAGCCAGTCGTCTAAATAAGGAAACACCTGGAATCCTTGTCGTCTCAGATGAGAGGCGACCACTGCCATGCATTTGGTAAACACTCGGGGGGCTGTAGTGAGACCAAAGGGCAGGGCTTTGAATTGAAAATGACTGGTTCCCAGTCTGAAGTGGAGAAATCTCCTGGAGCGTCGACTCATCTTGATGTGATAGTACGCATCCTGGAGATCTATCGAGCACATCCAGTTGCCCGCCCCAAAAGGGGAAGAAGGGACTGCAGCGTGACCATCCGGAACTTTGTTTTCTTGACAAACTTGTTCAAGTTGCTGAGATCCAAAATGGGTCTCCAGTCCCCTGTTTTCTTTGGAACCAAAAAGAATTTGGAGTAGATTCCGGATCCTACCTGGTCTGCTGAAACTGGTTGAATGGCTCTTTTTGCGAGCAGCTTTGAAATTTCTAATGCTGCTTGCTCCCTTTGACTGGGTGGAACGTCTGGAAGGGATTTTTTGGACTGCTTCGGAATGAAAAGGAAAGGGATTCTGTAGCCTTCGGAAATGATAGACTGTACCCACTTGTCTTGAGTTAGGGATAGCCAGGCTTTTGGGTACAGTGACAACCTTCCCCCGACTGCCTCCGAAGGTGGGCAGTCGGGCAACACCTCAGGGATGCTGAAAGGGCTTGTTGGAAAAGGATTCTCGACTGCCCTGATTCTGCGGGCCCCCTCTGCCCCTGGGATGGCGTCTACCATTGTTGTTCCCCCCTCTGCCTCTAGAGGGGAAACGACTCTGTGAGTCAGGCAAGTCTCCTTGAGATTGTTTGCGGAACCACATCTTTCCCCCCTTCTGACCTTTGGGGTAAGGTCTAGAAGGAGTAGAAAAATGGACTCCAATGGCAGAAAGAGTCTTGCCATCAGTCTCGCACCTAGTCAGGGTTTCCTTCACTTGAGGACCAAAAAGGGATGATCCATCAAAGGGGGAATTAGTGAAGGATGCCTTAAAAGGGTCCGCAAAGTTGCAAAGCTGCATCCAGGCGTGCCTACGCAAGGCTACACCTGTACCTGCCGCTCTACTTGCTCCATCCGCTGCATATGAAAGGAGGCGCATGGAAGAGTTGGTTATAGAATTAAGGGTAGCCAGCTGAGAGTTCATCCTATCCTGAAAACCCGCAGCTGTTGGGTCCTTCAACATTTCACTCGCTTCTTTGAGTAAATCCCTCTGAAGACGAGTAAAATGACACAGGTAATTCAGCGATCTCATAGTAAAGGTCGCTGATGAGAACATCCGCTTCCCGTACCTGTCCATCGACCTAGACTCCTTGTTAGGAGGATGAACAGGCACCGAAGGATCAGCTAACTCCTTCTTGGTAGCCGCAGCCACCACCATAGCATCAACAGAGACGCCTTTGGTCAGAAATTCTTTATCCTTGGGGGCCGTGATGAACTTTGATGGTCTCCTGGGGGTGGGTTCCACTGAGTCAGGAGCCTCCCAAGCCTTCTTTGCCACCACTTGCATAAGGGGGTCAAAGGGAGGGGACACCCAGGAGGTGGAAGGGCGAAAGCCAAACGCCTCAAGATACACTGATTCATCCTCTGAAGGGTTGAGGGATGGCCAATTTCCCCTCTGTTTTAAGATTTCAAGGATGTCTACAAAGGAGACATCTTCAGAGGGGGAAGGAGGGGAACCTTCAGAATCCTCTAAATCAGTGTCAGAGGTGACAGACTCAGGGGAGTCAATGTGCTTCCTCTTGCACTGCCTCTTCCTAGGGGGCTCTCCTACAGGGTCAGGAGAGGCCTCGGAAGAGGAGGAGAACCCCACAGGGGAAACTTGAGGAGCTGGCTCTCTAAGGTCAGGGATGAGAGAGTGAGTAGAAATCACCGGAGGCACCATAGGGGGAGGGGCAGAAAGAACCGACTGTGGAGATGAACCTGGTTCCAACACGCTCCTCATGACCTCGAAGGCACACCTGTCAGGCAGAGCCGGAGGTCTCCGTTCCGAAAAACTGGAAACCTCCCCCGGCACCGACAGTGATGGCTCCGAGGCTGATGTCGGAGCCGAACTCACCAGCGCCGAAGCACCGAGAGGGAGAGCGGGGTCGGACAAGGGTCTGATGCCACTCACCCCCCTCAGAGCCGACGAGGGAAGTCCGGCACCGAGATTCTTCCAAGGAAGACATCGGAGCCGACGAGGGAACCGAAGACAAAGGTATCGGTTCCGAAGCTACCACAGTCTCGGGTCCGAGCCGCCCCGGCTCCGAACTCAAAAGAGTCAGAGGAGGAATTTGAGTGATAGGAGTAGGTCTCGACTGTTGAGTCGGACTTTGAAGCATCTGGGCTAATGCCTCGGACTTAAGAAGTAGACTCACTACTCTCTGAAGGTCATGGTCCGATAACCTGGAAGACCTAGAACAGTGGGATCTATGGCTCCGTTCAGACAGCAAGGGTGATGCTGGAGCCGAATGAACGGAGCCAATAGATGGAGATCGGGACCTTTTTCTAGATGTCGGTTCCAATAAAAATAATCGGAGCCGACAGAGTAATGTCTTCCTCGGCTCCGGCCGGAGCCGAGGACACCGTAGGGGCTTGTATTCGAGATTCATCGGCTCCAGCCGGAGCCGATGTTCGAATAGCTTTAGGGCCTCCAGAAGACGGCTCAGATGCTGGAGCCGAAGGTCTGGAAGACTTAGAGGGTTTCCCCGATGACCGAGTCGAGGGACCCTCAGGCTTAAGTAAGCCCCTTAAAATAAGTTTATTTTTTCGCTCCTGCAGGACTCTAGGGCTGAAGCCATGGCAAACAGCACATGAGTCCTGCAGGTGCAAAGGTCCCAGGCAGTACACACAAGAAGTGTGACCGTCTGTCAGAGACATCTTCTGACAGCACGAGTCACACTTCTTAAAGCCTGAGACCTTTGATTCCTTAGACATATCTAAGGGAAAAGTGTAATCACACAAGCACACACACACACACCGATAAAACTTAGGAGTAATTTAAAACTAATTTAAAATAAATTATAGTAACTAGAAATAAAAATCCCTACAAAACACAGTCACTCACTAGGAAGGGAGGGACTGGGCCTAGGGCCCGAGGGAAAATTTCTAGAGATTTGTGGAAAAAAGGGGGTGGAAAGTTAACGGGAATGGGATAGACTATTTCCAAACTAACTATATATATATATAAAAAAAATAACTTTAACAGGGGAAAAAAGGCTAAGAAACTAGTTCTTTACCAAAAACTAACCTGAGCCGGTAGGAACACACCTCGATCGCTGTAGCGGAAAACGAGATCTGAGAAGTTACCGCCTAGCATTGTGGGATATAGGGGAGCCTCGAGCCGGTGGAACTAGCTCTCGAGCTTTTAGAGTGGCCGAGTCGGAGCCGAGGATCGGCTCAGAACCCATCCAGCAAGAATGAAGGCGAGATTGACAACTTAACATTATCTGGGTTATGTTAACCTTCAGAGATTTTTTTTCATGGACCATTCATCCTGTAATGAAAGCTTTTTAGCATTTGAGAAATGTTACATATGCTTAAAGATTACTGCAGGAAGACAAATTTTCAGACCCTCCTTTCTACTCCATTAAACCAAGTACCAGCCATCACTTCAGCAACCTTTTTTTTTTTTTTGTAAAGTTGGTAACACCCACTTTTACAGCAGTCTACAATGACAACAGCTTAAGTTAATATTACCCCATCAAAGGGAGAACACTGTATACCGATATTAGTTAATAAGAACCCTCTCTCCTCTTTTACATGAACTCCGCATATTTCAGCATTGTTAATGCTTCAAATAGAAAGGGTGGTTCAGCTGCAGTTTCAGGTTGCCTTAGCAATGAGAGCTGTGATATATGCATGGCTTAAAATAATCTGAATTAGGCACTTACGAACTGGTTTTACAACATATGGCCGACATGCAGTGCAATCAAACCCTTCATCTGCTGCTAGCTCCACTTCATCTTCAGAGTACAAGTTCTCACACATTGCATGCATCCACCTAAGGAAAATGAAAAAAAAATGGAGGTGAACCAATCGCAGCTCACAAAAACAACAAAGAAACTAAAATGATTTTTTATAATTCCTTACAAGGAAACAGAATAAAAACAAATCCATGTGGGCTCAGGCAAGAAATGGCAGCGAAGCACTAGATTATTCACTAGGGTAAGACATTTAAAAACGATTCTCAAAACCCTAGTACAATTTCAGTACTATGCAGTATGGTGGTGCAGCTGTTAGTAATGCTTCATTCTCAGAACCAAGGTACAATGTTGAATCCTGACTACAAAATACAGTACAGGAGGGAAAAAAGTTATGTCTTACCATAATATTCCATCTGTGCTGTCTATCTTCATCTATTCTTGACTTGTGGGTTACGGTTCCAATCATCGGAACCAATCCAGCCATTATAAAACTTGTGTCACACACACACAAAAAAAAAAGAATCTCTCGAGCTGCTAGTCTACCCACAATGCACTTCTCTACATTACACTCCACCAGAAGTCTAAATGAGGGGACACACAGGAGGGACACAAGAACAGATGAATATCAACAACACAGATGGACCGTTATGGTAAGATGGTTTCTTTATCTGATGTTGTCAATCTTCATCTATTACTGACTTTTCGGACAGAGTCCCCAGCAGCCTTATATCTTGGGTGGCCTCAAGGAAGAATATTCCTGAGAACCACAAAACCAAAAGAGGCTCTTCCCCCTGGAGACCATATTCAATTTATAATGAGTAATAAAGGTATGTGGACTAGCCCATGTTGCAGCTGCGCAACTTTTCTGACATAGCAGCTTTGGAATGAAAAAAGTACAGTTTTGTACCTACCATAAATGTAGATGTTCGAGTGTTCGCACTACTGCAGTCATTACACTTGGGTTATCCTGCCGTCAGGTGGTCCCGCAGTTGGCCAGAGTTCCAAAGTCATGGTCTGGCATTGGTTGTTGTCGCTTCTTCCCTGACAGTGCGCCAGGGGTATATAAGATGCATCCAACGCCATTTTTTTCAGTTTTTCTTGCCCCAGATGTCAGGTGCCCCCAAGTAGGTAGGCAATACATATTGCTAATAAAACATATATATAAAATAAAAACAATACCTTCAGTTACAAGCAAATACACCACAAAGGTTGTATATAACAGAAAGGTATAGATAAGTCCAGCTAGGACAGAGGGGATGGAGGGAGGGTAACCTGGACTGCAGCAGTGTGATCACTCAAGCATCTACATTTATGGTAGGTACAAAAAGTACAGTTTTGTACCTACCATAAATGTAGATGTTCGAGTGCTAATACAGCTGCAGTCCTTACATATGGGTTCTCCTGCCGTCAGCCGGGTCCCTCGGTCGGCCAAATTCCAAAGTCTAGGTCCGGCGTCTGTTGTCGTCGCTTCTTCCCTGACGTCAGTGCGACAGGGGTATAAAAGAACCAGCCGACGCCATTTTCTTCAGTTTTTCTTGCTCCAGATGTCAGGTGCTCCCAGAAGGAAGGCAATACATAAAATTAGGTAATAATGCAATGCAATATAATCAAAAAACAGTAGTTGAAAGCAAATACACCATAAAAGAATACCCCTAGAGGGAAGGAGGAGGAAACCTGGACTGCAGCTGTATTAGCACTCGAACATCTACATTTATGGTAGGTACAAAACTGTACTATGTTCATCGTGCATACAGCTGCAGTCCTTACATATGGGTAGAATCCCAAAGCTAAGAAAGGGGTGGTAGGCATTAGGTGTAGTTAGGAGGAGCCAAAATGCCCTGCAAGACTGCAGTGGCAAACCCTGCTCTAGATTTGGAGTATAATGGTAAGTTGTAGTGCTTGGAGAAGGTATGCACAGAACTCCAAGTGGCTGCTTCCAAGATATCCTTGGTAGGAACTCCTCTGAGAAAGGGTGTAGAGGTGGCTGTGGCCCTGGTGGAATGAGTTCTAATGCCTGTAGGTACAGTTTTGCCATGAAAAGAATAGCAAAAACGTATGCAGTGGGCTATCCATTTTGAAATTGTCTGTTTGGAAATTGGTTTTCCTTGAGCTCCTACTGCATAGGCCACAAAGAGCTGTTCTGATTTTCTGAAAGGCTTGGTTCTGTCCAAATAATAACGCAGTTGTCTGTGGATGTCCAAGGAATGTAGCAATGTCTCCCCTTTGTTTTGAGGATTAGAATAAAAAGTAGGTAAGTGTATGGCCTGATTTAAAGCTACCCTGGATACCACTTTAGGAATAAAGGACGGGTTGGTTCATAAGGAAACTCTGTCCTGATGGAAAATGATAAAAGGCTGGACAGCCATGAGAGCCTGTAATTCTGAAACTCTACGAGCTGAGGTGATGGCCAGAAGGAAAGCTGTTTTCCAGGACAAGTATTGCAAATCTGCTGAAGCAGCTGGCTCAAAAGGAAGCAGGGTGAGTTTTTCCAGAATAAAATTAAGATCCCAAGCAGGTATTGGTTGTTTCCTTGGAGGTCTCAAATTCTTAACCCCTCTGAGGAACTGTCTTAAGAGAGGGTGAGAGAATAAAGGTGGATCAGTGTTGTATTCTGCAGAAATGGCTGAGGCAGAGGAGGAAGAAAGTCCACTGCTTAGCAGTTCTGTCAAATATTGTAGCATTTGTGGTAAATTCAGTTTTCCAGGGTCCTGGCCCTTTTTCTCATTCCAGACACAAAAACGTTTCCATTTTGCGGAGTTAGCTTTTCTAGTTGATGGCCTTCTGGCCTCCAAAATGACATCCTGCACCTCCTTGGAGAGTAGGGCCTGCTGTGATGCTAAGGAATCTTCCATGCGGCTAGATTGAGAGTTTTTAGCTGACTGTGAAGAGTTTTGAAGCTGTGTTGAGTCAGAAGAAGAGGCATTAGAGGCAGGGTCCATGGTGGGGTATGCGTCAGGCTCCTCAGGAATGGGTACCAGTGTTGCCTTGGCCAGTCCGGAGTAATGAGGATCATCTTTGGTCTGTCTGCACTGGTCTTCAATAGAACTTTGGGCAGCAGTGGAAGAGGTGGAAAGGCATAAACTGTCATTGATGTCCAGCTGAAAGAGAGAGTGTCCACTCTCCAGGCCTTTGGATGGAAGATCCTTGAGCAGAATTTTGTCAATTGATTTTTGTGGGAGGCAAATAGATCTATGTCTGGTCTTCCCCATTCTTGGATAATTTCTGTAAAAACTTTTGGATGCAACTTCCATTCGTGTGGATCTGTCATAATCCTGCTTAGGTTGTCTGCCAGCATGTTTTCCTTGCCTGGCAAGTACTGTGCTTTTAGTTCCACTTGTAAGTCCATGGCCGTGTTCCAAAGTGACATGGCCAGTCTGCATAGGGGGTAAGAATGTGTCCCTCCCTGCTTGTTTATGTACCACATAACTGTGGTGTTGTCCGGTCTTATCAATAGATGACCTGGTTTTAGAAAGTTCTTGAAAGCTATAATAGCATTTGTTACTGCTAGCATTTCTTTTTGATTGATGTGAAGGTGCTTTTCTTTTTGGGACCATTTGCCCTGAATGCACCGATCTGTCATGTGCGCCTCCCAGGCGTAGTCCGAGGTGTCTGTTGTGATGACTTGATTTGCTTGAGGCTTGCTGAAAGGGAGACTTGTGTTTGTTTGGCATGCTTGAGCCCACCACAGAAATTCCTTTTGCAGACATGGAATTAGTGGTATTATTGTTTCCAAACTGTGGCTGTGTTGAGACCATATGGTTTTTCAGGTACCATTGTAGTTTCCTCATATGCAGCTTTGCACATGGGATTAGTAAGATGCAAGATGCCATGAATCCCAGAGCCTGCAGGATTTTCCTTGCAGTAAGCCTGGTGCAATTTGCTAGTGTTCTGAAGTATTGGATTAGTTGCCCCTGCTTTTCTGGCGTGAGGAAGGCCATCTGGGTGTTTGTGTCCAAGTTGGCACCCAGGAAAATTATCTTCCGAGAGGGTATTAGTCTTGATTTCTTTTTGTTGACTCTGTATCCCAGAGAGTTCAATAACATTATTACATAAGCCAGATGTTTCTGAAGGATGTGTTTGCTGTCCGCTTGGATCAGGCAGTCATCCAAATAGGGATGTATTTGTATCCCTTGAAGTCTGCAGAAGGCAATTACTGATGCCAGGCATTTCGTGAATACTCTGGGCGCAGTAGATAAGCCAAAGGGCAATGCAGAGAATTGATAATGAGTTGAACCTGCAAGAAATCTGAGGTATCTTCTGCAATTTTGTCTGATTGGGACATGCAGGTATGCCTCCTTGAGGTCCAATGTTACCAGCCAAGACTCCTTGCCCAGCATGGGAAGAAGCTGCTGTACAGTGAGCATCTTGAATTTTGGTACGAGTAGGAATGTGTTTGGGATGGATAGATCCAGAACAGGTCTCCAATCTTTTCGCTTCCTTGGCACCAGAAATAGCCTGGAATAAAAACCTTGACCTTGTTCATGCACAGGTACCTCTTGAATAGCTTTCATGTTTTTGAGATCTGTAATTAGCCTTTGTGCCTCTGCCCTTTGATTGTGTGGCAGGTTTGGCATGCCTCTCATTTTTGGAAGGGTGTGAAAATGGAATTCGTAGCCTCTGTTTATAATGTCCAGGATCCATTTGTCCTTTGTGACAGTATGCCAATTTTTTGAAAATAATGCCAGCTTTCCTCCCAAGGGGGCTGCCATTTGAGATCTGGTTGGCATGCAAAGTGGAAAGTCATTGGGTTTGCTTTCTGATAGATTGCGAGTTGTCCTCACCACCTCTTTGTGTAGGAGTGTCTGCCTCTGTACGATCCTTGGGATTGTCCTCTGCCCCTCGGGCGCCTGTATCTGCCTCTTTGGGGTCTGTCTGTGGCAGGAAAGGACCAGTTTTTGGAAGGCCAATTTCTACTAAAACGTGGGGGTTGTACCTGTAGAAATTCTTTCACAGTTTCCATTGATTTAGCCTTTTCCTCCATTTTCCTTAATACCTCCTCAGCATTAGAACCAAATAGTACATCCTTTTGAAGAGGAGCGTCTAGTAATTTAGCTTTGACATGATCAGGTAAGGCTTGTTCCTTAAGCCAGGCATGCCTACGTATGACTGATCCTGTAACAGCAGCTCTGCATGAGGCCTCTAGAGCATCAAAACCACATTGTAAGTTATGCTTACCCACTTGTTCTGCACTATGTATCAAGTCCTGCAACTCCTTCAAATCTGGTTGTTCAGGTTGTGACATTTTACTTTTCAATTGTGATAACAAACTGTTGGTATTTTAGCATATGAAACTGACAATTTAAGGCCCTCATAGATAAGGTAGCCGAGGTATATACCTTTTTTCCCCACCTTTCTAAGGATCTGGAATCTCTCTCGGAAGGCAAAGGATTTTTAGCAATGGAGGCCTTAACTCCCTTGGGGCCCTGTGAGATGGTTTCTGGGTCAGCAGCATGGCTCTTGTATAGAAATTGGTGTGAGTCAGGGACCCTGTAGTACCTGTCAGGCTTAACTGGAGCTGGAGGTAGAGAATCCGGGTTAAGGCAGGCCTCTGAGTAAACATCATCTAGAATGTCCAAGACAGGAGGTATAGCCAAAGGCCTGTGCTGAGAAAGCAAAAGAAATTCCCTGAGCCTTTTCTTGGAATCAGAATAATCCTGGCCTTCCCAGTGGAAGTGTTCCCTTAAGGTATGCAAAGTTTCCCCAAATGAGTAATCCTCAGGGGGGGGATACAGAAGGAATGGACTCCTCCGCATCAGAGTCTTCAAAAAAGGAGTAAGAATGTTCCTGATCATCTGAGTGCTCTGAAATAATGGAGCCCTGATCAGAGGAGGGGGAATCTTCCTCCACTCTAGGCCTTCTGTCTGGAGGGGGCTGAGAACCTCTGATAAGAGTAATTAAATCCTCAGCTATTTTAAGCATCTTTTCTTAGGCATGGGGCCTGGAGATGGGCCCTGTGCAGCTGGTCTCTTAGAGTGCATGGTTGCTTTAGACTTAGTGAAAGCCTTGATAGAAAAAGGAGAGGAAGGTCTGAAGACACCTCGAGTGGAGGTGGACCTGTCCACATTCTGAGTTTCAACTCAGACAGTGGCTTCGGTATCTGTAGTCGGGGTTTGGGCCGAGGAGCCTGCGACCTCGGGTACA
Organism: Protopterus annectens; assembly: GCF_019279795.1. Taxonomy (NCBI): domain Eukaryota; kingdom Metazoa; phylum Chordata; order Ceratodontiformes; family Protopteridae; genus Protopterus; species Protopterus annectens. The sequence goes on along the minus strand of NC_056743.1, from coordinate 1,002,961,570 downwards.
GGAGACACCGTCAAAGGCAGGTCGTCGGTAGGCAGGGGCTGCGTAGGCGCCTCACTGAGAACTGGACCACGTGTAGCTGGCTTTGGCGTGGTGTCGGTAGAGGTCGCGGACCACGAGTGTCAGTCCTTGTCTCTTCGTTTTTTAGACAAAACCGGAGTCGGAGTATCCGACGACATAGTATAGTTAAATGCTTTTCCAAAATAATGCTGGGCGAACTCCGCCCGACATTTAATAGTGCGTTTGTTGAATGTAGCACAAAAGCGGCAGGCCGAGACCTCGTGGTCAGGGCCTAAACAAGGTATACAGAGGGAATGGAAATCCTTATGCGGTATTTGCTTCCCACAAGAAATAAAATTATTAACTTTGTCTGACATCGGTCTGAGGCAAGAAAAGGTTCCCCAACGGGGTACTTAGCTTTTAAGAAGACTTCGGTTTCCAAATTTTCGTAATCTCAGGAGCTGGCCGACCGGCACTTGCGAACTGCTTCTGCTTCGGGCACCGCGCGGCAAGAAAGACTGAAGAAAATGGCATCGGCTGGTTCTTTTATACCCCTGTCGCACTGACGTCAGGGAAGAAGCGACGACAACCGACGCCGGACCTAGACTTTGGAATTCGGCCGACCGAGGATCCGCCTGACGGCAGGAGAACCCATATGTAAGGACTGCAGCTGTATGCACGAACATCTGTACTATGTTCATCGTGTTACACTGCTGCAGTCATTACACTTGGGTAGAATCCCAAAGCTGAGGTTGGGTGGCTGGTCTAAAGAGTTAGGATTGGCTATGAGGCCCTGCAGAACTGCAGTAGCAAATCCTGCTCTGGATTTAGAGTAGAGAGGCAAGTGGCAATGCTTGGTAAAGGTGTGCACTGAACTCCAAGTTGCAGCCTCCAAAATTTCCTTGGTTGGTACTCCTCTGAGAAAGGCTGTTGAAGTGGCTGTTGCTCTGGTAGAATGTGGCCTAATGTTATTAGGGACAGATTTCCCATGCTGTGTGTAGCAGTAACGAATACAGTGTCCTATCCATTTGGAGATAGTTTGCTTTGAAATAGCCTTGGCCTGTTATCCTGCAGCATATGCTACCAACAGTTGCTCAGTTTTCCTGAAAGCTTTTGTTTTGTCCAAGTAGAAGCGTAGCTGCCTGTGTATGTCCAAAGAGTGCAGAAGTTTCTCCCCTTTATTCTGGGGGTTTGGATAAAAAGTTGGCAAATGGATGGTTTGGTTAAGAGCCACACTAGATACCACCTTTGGCATAAAGGTAGGGTTTGTCCTTAAAGAAACCCTGTCCTGATGAAAAATTATAAAAGGTTCCACTGCCATTAATGCCTGTAGCTCTGAGACTCTTCAAGCTGAAGTTACTGCCAGGAGCAGAGCTGTTTTCCATGATAAAAATTTTAGATCTGCTGTATTGGCTGGCGCAAAAGGTGGCAGGGTCAGTTTTTCAGAAACAAAATTGAGGTCCCACATTGGTGTTGGTGCTCTCAGGGGCGGTCTTATGTTTTTAGCCCCTCTGAGGTACTGCTTTAGCAAAGGATGAGAGAATAAAGGAGGATCTGTGTTGTAATGTGCTGAAATGGCAGAGGCGTGGATCTTAATTGATGAGAAGGATAGGCCTTTGTCCAGCATCTCAGTTAAGTATTGTAAAATCTGAGGAATGTTTGGGACAAGAGGGTCAAGGCTTTGAGCCTGGTTCCAGGCGCAGAATCTCTTCCATTTTTCTGAGTAAGATTTCCTGGTGCTAGGCCTCCTAGCCTCCAAAATGACATCCATAACAGCTTTAGAGACCGGTGTTGCCTGTTTGACTAATGAATCTGCCATGCAGCCAGGTTTAGGGTTTTGAGCTGACTGTGCGGGATATGATTGTTTTGTTGATTCAGAAGTTGTGAAAACTGAGGCAAAATCCATGGTGGGCCTTGAGCTAAGTTCTTTAAGATTGGGTACCAGTGCTGGCATGGCCAGTCTGGAGCAATCAGGATCATCTGTGGTTTTTCTTGTCTGGCTTTTAGGAGTACCTTTGAAAGGAGAGGCAATGGTGGGAAGCCATAAACTTTTAGGCTTTTCCAGCTGAACGAGAGAGCATCCACTTTCCATGCTTGTGTGTGATAAGTCCTTTTGCAGAATTTTTGTAGTTGGCAATTCAGTGGGGAGGCAAAAAGATCCATGTCTGGGCATCCCCATTTTTGCGTTACCATGCTGAAGATTTGTGGATTCAATTTCCATTCGTGCGGGTCCGTGATATTTCTGCTTAGATCGTCTGCCAGAGTATATTTCTTTCCTGGCAGGAATTGTGCTTGCAGATGAACTTGATAAGTTAGAGCTGTGTTCCACAAAGTCATGGCTTGCCTGCATAGGGGGTAAGAATGAGTGCCCCCTTGCTTGTTTATGTACCACATTAATGTGGTGTTGTCAGTCTTTAATAATAAATGTCCTGGATGCAGAAGGTCCTTGAAAGCTGTTAGGGCATTTTGAACAGCCAACATCTCTTTTTGATTGATGTGAAGATGCATTTGGTCTGTGGTCCACTTGCCTTGAATACATTTTCCTGCCATGTGTGCTCCCCAGGCGTAGTCCGAAGCATCTGTTGTTAGTGTCTGCCTGGCTGTGGGTAGAGTGAAAGGCTGATCCCTGTTTAGGTGACATGCCTGTGCCCACCATCAAAACTCCTGTTGTAGGCAGGGAATTATTGGTATTACTGCTTCTAAGCTGTGAGAGTGCTGAGTCCAAACACTTTTTAGGTACCATTGTAATTTCCCCATATGCAGTCTGGCATATGGAATTAGTAGTATGCAGGATGCCATGAATCCCAGGGCCTGCAGAATTTTTCTTGCAGGGAGATGGGACTTTTTTGCCAGTAGTTGAAAACATTGAGTCAGTTACCCTTGTTTGTCTGACGTGAGATAAGCCATCTGGGCTGTTGTATTTAAGCTGGCACCCAGGAATATTATCTGTTGTGAGGGTACTAGTTTTGACTTATTTTCGTTTCTGTGTACCCTAGAGAAATTAGCAACCTTTTTACAAATGCCAGATGCTTTAGAAAAATGTCCTTTGTCTCTGCTTGAATGAGGCAGTCGTCCAGGTATGGATATATTTGAATTCCTTTTTGTCTGCAAAATGCAATTACTGGTGCCAGGCACTTTGTAAAGACCCTGGTCGCAGTAGATAAGCCAAAGGGCAGTGCAGAGAATTGGTAGTGCATTGTACCAGCTTTGAATCTGAGGTATCTTCTGCAATTTTGTCTGATAGGGACATGCAGGTATGCCTCTGAGGTCCAGAGTAACAAGCCAAGCCTTCTTGCCCAGCATGGGAAGAAGCTGCTGTAGTGTCAACATTTTGAATTTCAGAACATCCAGGTAAGTATTTAGAGTTGAAAGGTCTAGTATGGGTCTCCAGGCTTTGTCCTTTCTGGGGACCAGGAAGAGTCTTGAGTAAAATCCTTGTCCCTGCTGTGGTACTTTTTGAATAGCTCTCATGTCCATGAGGGCTATTTGTTTTTGAGCCTCTGCCCATTGATTTTGTGGCAGGTTTGGCATTCCTTTTAGCCTTGGTAAAGTGTGAAAGTGGAACCTGTAATCTTGAAACACAATATTCAGAACACATTTGTCTTGGTTGATTGTTTGCCAATTTTGATAAAGTGCTAGTTTAACCACTAAGGGTGCTGCCAAAAGGGAAGTGCTTGGCGTACAAAGGGGGGAAGTCATTGGGACTGTTTCCTGTATGGTTGAGATTTGTCCTCACCTCCTTTTGGGGTTGAGGTACCCCACTATCGTTGTCTGTTAGAGCCTTGGGGTTGAGATCTGCCTCTTGGGTATCTGTATCTGCCTCTCTGTGGCCTGTCTGACACTGCAAAGGACCAATTCTTTGTAGGCCAATTTCTGCTAAATCGAGGTGGTTGTACCTGTAAGAAATCTTTGACTGTTTGCATAGATTTAGCTTTATCCTCCATTTTCTTTAACACCTCTTCTGCCTTAACACCAAACAATGTATCATGCTGTAAAGGAGTATCCAATAATTTTGCCTTAACATGATCAGGTAAACTCTGTTCTTTTAGCCAAGCATGTCTTCGAATCACAAAACCTGTAACTGCGTCTCTACAAGAGGCCTCTAAAGAATCAAAACTACATTGCAGAGTATGTTTTCCCACCTGTTCAACTGCATGCAATGAAGCAGGCATTTCTTTATAGTCAGGAGCTTCTGAGCTTGTAAGCATTTTCTGTTTTAACTGAGCCATTAAATATTGTTGGTACTTAAGCATGTGAAACTGGCAATTTAAAGCCCTTATTGCTAAAGTTGCAGAATTGTAAACATTCTTCCCCCATCTATCCAATGCTCTAGAATCTCTGTCAGAGGGGACTGGATTTTTTGCAATGGAAGCCTTAACCCCTTTGGGACCCTGGGAAACGGTTTCTGGGTCAGCAGAAGGGTTTTTATAAAGAAAGTTGAGAGTCAGGGACTCTATAGTACCTATCTGGTTTGGCTGGTGCAGGGGGCAAAGAATCAGGAGGTTAGCTAGATTCAGAGAACACATCATCCACAATATCTAACACAGGCAGAAGAGCAAGGGGGCTGTGCTGAAGCAATAAAAGGAAGTCCCTGAGCCTTTTCTTGGATTCTGAATAATCCTGACTTTCCCAATGGAAATGCTCCCTCATGGTATGTAAAGTTTCCCCAAAAGAGTAATCCTCAGGAGGAGAGGCTGAAGGGATAGATTCTTCAGCATCAGAGTCCTCATAGGGGGGTAGAGAGTATCCCTGGTCTGAAGAGGAATCAGAGGAAATGGAAACCTGATCAGAGGAATCCTAGTCTGTATCCTGCCTAGGCCTTTTCTCAGGAGGGGGATGGGAACCCCTGATTAGAGTAATGAGGTCTTCGGCCATTTTGAGTATCTATTTCTTAAGCATGGAGTACTGTCCAGGAGAATGCTGTTCTTGCTTCTTTGTCTTTAATGGTGTTTTTGTCTTGGCTGTTGCTTTAATGGCAAGTTGTGAAGGTCTGAAAACACCCTCAGAAGCCGATGCCTGCTCAGCGGCTCCGGACCCATCTGAGGGATTAGTTTCCGTAGGCCCAATACCTTGAGTTTCCAGAGGCCTAGTTGTCTCCACACGGGAGTCAGAGGCGGCCTGTGGCTCTGAGGTAGCGGGTGTCAGGGGCTGCGAAAGCACCTCACTGAGAACCGGCGAACCGACTGGCCTAGAAGAGGCTTCGTCGGTTTTGGACCTCGGATGCCTGTCTTTATCCTTGTCCTTGCGTTTTTTACGAATTGCGGTCGTCGGTTGTTCCGACGGCATTGTATAATTGAACCTTCGGCCAAAGTAGTGCAAAGCAAAATCAAAACGTCGTTTTATGGTGCGTTTGTTAAATCTGGTACAAAACCGACAACTAGTGATGTCATGATCAGGGTGTAGGCATGGAATACAGTAAGAGTGGAAGTCCTTATGAGGTATTTGCTTCGCACAAGAAATACAACTATTAACTTTTTCTGACATCGGTCTGAGGCAAAAAAAAAAGTTTCCCCAACGGGGTACTTAGCTTTATTGAAGACTTTGGATCTGAAATTCGACTTCAAAAATCTCAGGAGTCGGCCGACCGGCACTTGCGAACTGCTTTTGCTTCGGGCACCGCGCGGCAAGAAAGACTGAAGAAAATGGCGTCGGATGCATCTTATATACCCATGGTGCACTGATGTCAGGGAAGAAGCAACAGCAACCGACGCCGGACCAAGACTTTGGAACTCTGGCCGATTGCGGGACCACCTGATGGCAGGATAACCCAAGTGTAATGACTGCAGCAGTGTAACACGATGAACATAAGCTGATGTCACCACAGAGGGCTAGAATGTGCCTTTACTGGCAAAGGAAGCTTTATGTCAAGTTTCTTGTAAATGAAAGAGTTGCAATACCTTAAAACACTTGGAAAGAGTCATCTTGGATACTGGTTTGCCCAAAGCTGCACTGGCAAAGGACACAAATAATTGGTCAGATTGCCTTATTTGTTTAGTTCTGTCAAGTAAGAAATGTAATTGCCTGTGTATATTCAGAAGGTTCAGGCAGTACTCACCTTTACTTGAAAAATTTGGAAAGAATACAAGCAAATCAATAGAATGGTTGGATATTGGTCTCCGAAATCACTTTAGGAAGGAAAGTGGGGTTCGTTCGGTGTGACACTCTCTTTGTGGAAAACCACATATTAAGCTTTGGAGTATAAAAGCCTGTAATTTGGAGACTCACCTCGCTGAAGTGACGACTATAAGGAACAATGTTTTCCAAGAAAGAAATTTTAAATCACAAGTCACTGCGGATTCAAATGGGGATGAATTAAGCGACTGTACCACAAGGGTTATATCCCATGGCACAAGAGGGTCTTTGAAAGGGGGCTTTAAGTGGAAAGTGCCCTTCAAAAAAAACTTGCAAAGTCTGAGAAATTAAGGGTTGATCCCAGAAACAGTTATGGAAATTTGAAACAGCCACTAAGGTAACCTTGATAGTAGAAGCAGAAGCTCTTTTACTAAAGATGGCAGTGATAAACTTCAGAATTTTCTCTACTGGTGCTGAAGAGGGATCCAGACCATTGACAGAGGAACAAATAGAAAATCTCTTCCATTTACTAAGGTAGAGACTCTTAGAGGATGGTTTATGGGATGCCAACAAAATGTGCTGTATGGCTGAAGGAATACCATTGGGCCTGGCGACTACCAGAATTGGGGAAACCAAACAGCTTGAGAGTCTGAAGACTGAGATGCACTAGTCCCTGGCGGTGGGACAAGAGATCCGGAACTGGGTCTAGAATACAAGGGCAGTGTAGTAAATAAGGCCAGACGAAGGAAAAAAGTACAGTTGTGTACACTTACCATAAATGTAGATGTTCAAGTGTATTCACTGTTGCAGTCATTACATTTGAGTAATCTGCTGGCAGGTTGCCCTCAGTCGGCCTGATTAACAAATTCTTGGGTCCTGCGTCGGTTGCTATCCCTTCTTCCGTGACGTCAGGGGTATAAAAACATGCAGCCAATGCCATTACATCAGTTTTTCTTGCCCCAGATGGGGAGCAAATAAAATTAAAAAACACAAAAATATACCTCCAATCAAAAGCAAATACACCAAAAAGGCTTTTAAGCATAGTAAAAGAAGGTAGAGGTATAGTCAGAGAAAAACAGGGGGCAGGAGGGAGGGTAACCAGGAAAGCAACAGTGAATACACTCAAACAACATTTATGGTAAGTGTACACAACTGTACTATGTTCTTCGTGTTTCACTACTGCAGTCATTACATTTGGGTAGATTCCCAAAGCTATGGTTGGGGAGGAGGAATTTATACAGCATTAGGACCAGCTATAAGGCCCTGCAAGACAGCAGTGGCAAAGTCAGCTCTGGATTTAATGATAATGCTTGGTGAAAGTATGTACAGAACCACAGGTAGCAGGTTCTAGAATATCCCTGGTAGGAACACCTCTGAGAAAGGCTGCAGAAGTAGACGCAGCCCTGGTGGAGTGAGATCTGATCCCCTGGGGGATAGGTTTTACATGCTGCTTATAGCAGAAATGTATCCATTTAGAATACTAGCAATTACTTCAGCAAGAAGAGTTTCAGAGCTACAGGCCCTCATGGCTGTAGAGCCTTTTATCATATTTTACCCAGACAGGGTGTGTCTCTGAGGACAAATCCTACTTTTATGCCCAAGGTAGTTTTCCAGTGTGGCTCTTAACCAAACAATTCGTCTGCCAACTTTTTATACAAATCCACAGAACAAAGGGGAGAGAATTCTGCATTCCTTGGGATGTACACAGACAGCTAAGTTTCTACTTGAGCAGGACTAAAGCTCAAAGAAAAACTGAGCAATTACTAGTGTCATATGCTGCAGGATCAGAAGGAAAGGCTATTTCAAAGGAGACAATTTCAACGTGGATAAGCCATTGCATCCGTTTCTGCTACTTACACCATGGCAAACCTGTGCCCAAGGGCATTAGCTCTCACTCCACCAGAGCTGCAGCTACTTCAGCAGGCTTTCTCAGAGGAGTACCAACCAAGGGCATTCTAGAGGTTGCTACTTGGAGTTCTGTTCACACCTTTACAAAGCATTACCATTTGCCACTCTATTCTAAGTCCAGGGCAGGCTTTGTCACTGCAGTGCTACAGGGCCTTATAGCCTCACCTAATGCTGTTTAGCTCCAGCCTCCCAACCATAGCTTTGGGATTCTACCCAAATGTAATGACTGCAACAGTGAAACACGAAGAACATAGTACAGTTGTGTACACTTACATAAATGTAGATGTTCGAGTGTATTCACTGTTGCAGTCCAGGTTACCCTCTCGCCATCCCCCTTGTCATTCTACAGTTTATCATTACTTCTCTATCTTCTAGAGCCTATGTGGTGTATTTGCTTGTGGATGAACTACAGTTTATATTGATGCACGTATATATACATATATACATATATATATATATATATATATATATATACACACATACACATATATATATATATATATATATATATATATATATATATATATATATATATATATATAAAATTTTGCTACCATTTTGGGGGCACCTGACATCGGGGGCAAGAAAAACTAAAGAAAATGGCGTCTGCCACATGTTTTCTACCCCTGATGACCTGACGTCATGGAAGAGAAGACGACAACCAACGCAGGACCCAAGACTTTGGAATTCAGGCCGACTGAGGGCAACCTGCCAGCAGATTACCCAAATGTAATGACTGCAACAGTGAAACATGAACAGCATCTCCAGGCGTAGGTATAGTATGATAGGAATCATTGTTTCCAGGCTATGACAATGTTGACTCCACAGACTTTTTAAGTACCACTGTACTTTCCTCATATGCAGTCTTGCATATGGAATTAGAAGAATGCAGGAGGCCATGAACCCCAAGGCTTGCAGTATTTGACTTGCAGATAGCAGGGTTTTTGTGGCCACCTGTTTGAAGTAAGTTACCAAATGAATTTGCTTCTCTGGCGTGAGGAAAGCCATCTGGGCAGTTGTATTCAAGCTTGCACCCAGGAATGTAATCTGTTGAGAGGGTACCAGTTGTAATTTATTTTCGTTTATGGTGTACCCCATACAAGTTAGAACCTTTTTTACAAAACACCAGATGATTTAGAAGAATGCCTTGGTTTTCTGCCTGAATAAGACAATCGTTCAGGTATGGGTATGTTTGAATATTTCTTTGCCTGTAAAATGCAATTACTGGAGCCAGGCACTTTGTGAATACCCTGGGCGCAGTAGACAAGCCAAAGGGCAGTGCAGAGAACTGATAATGCAAGTAGCCTGCTTTGAAGCGTAGGTATCTTCTGTAAGATTCCCTGATTGGGATATGCAGATATGCTTCTTTTAAATCCAGAGTTGCCAACCAGGCATCTTTGCCTAGCATAGGAAGTAAGTGGTGAAGAGTCGGCATCTTGAATTTTGGAATGTCCAGAAAGGTGTTTGGAGTAGACAGGCCCAGAACTGGATGCCATGATTTGTCTTTTCTGGGTACCAGGAAAAGCCTGGAATAGAAACCTTGTCCATTTTCCTGTTCTGATACCGGTTGGATAGCCCCCATGATCAATAGGGAAAGTACTTGTTTTGGAGCTTCTGACCATTGATTTTGGGGCAGGTCTGGCCACTGGTTTTGGTGTTGGCAACGTGTGGAAATGAAATCTGTATCCCTGGGACACTATCTTTAAAACCCATTTGTCCTGGGTTATGAGTTCCCAGTTTTTTGCATGAAGAGCAATCTTTCCCCCCAAAGGGGCGGTTAAAAGGTAAGTGTTTGATAATTTTAAAGGAAAGTCATTAAGACTGTTTACCACAGGGGGGTGGTGTCTTGTTATTTCCAGATTTGGAAGTGGAGGCCCCCCCCCACTGCTTAGTTCTGAGAGATCCCTGGAACTGAAACCTGGTGCTTTTGGTGTGTCTGGGTTTGGCCTGAGAGGATCTGGAAGGAGCTGGAAAGGACCAATTCTTAGTAGGTCAATGCCTACTAAATCTTGGAGGTTGCACTTGTAAGAAATCTTTTACAGTTTGCACAGATTTTGCTTTATCATCCATCTTTTTTAAAACTTCTTCAGCCTTATAGCCAAACAGGCGATCCTGATTTAAAGGAGCATCCAACAATTTTGCTTTAACATGACCAGGCAGAGATTGCTCCTTAAGCCAAGCATGCCTTCTAAGCACAGACCCAGTAACAGAAGCCCTGCAAGTGGCCTCTAAAGAATCAAAACCACATTGCAAAGTATGTTTTCCAACTTGTTCAGCAGAATGTAATAAATCCTGTAAATCTTTATTTTCCACACAGTCAGAAATCATCATTTTCTGTTTGATAAGTCCAATAATATGCTGTTGATATTTTAACATATGAAATTAGCAGTTTAAAGAGCTGATTGCTAAGGTTGCAGAAGTATAAACCTTTTTACCCCATCTATCATGCGCCCTGAAGTCTCTATCAGAAGGGGTATGACTTTTAGCAGTAGAAGCCTTAATGCCCTTAGGCCCCTGAGAAATGGTTTCAGGATCTGCAACAGGATTTTTGAAAAGGAACTTGTGGGATTCAGGAACCCTGTAGTATCTGTTAGGTTTACTAGGAGCTGGAGGCAGGGAATCGGGTGCCATACTGGATTCCGAAAACAGATCATCAACAATGTCTAGTACAGGAGGTAAAGCCAAAGGCCTATGCTGAGGTAGAAGAAAATCCCTAAGCCTCTTTTTTGAATCAGAAAATTCCTGACTTTACCAGTGGAAATGCTCCCTTAAGGCCTTAAGGTATGTAAAGTTTCCTCAAAAGAAAAGTCCTGGGGGGGCAGAGGGAATGGAATCCTCTGCATCAGAATCCTCATAAGTAGGTATGGACAAATCCAGGTCATTAGAAGAATCAGAAGAAAAGTACAGTTTTGTACCTACCATAAATGTAGATGTTCGAGTGTATACCTTGCTGCAGACATCACACTTGTGTTATCCTGTCAGGCGGTCCCGCAGTAGGCCTGAATTCCAAAGTCTTGGTCCGGCGTCGGTTGCCGTCGCGTCTTCCCTGACGTCAGTGCGCCAGGGGTATACAAGAGGCATCCGACGCCATTTTCTTCAGTTTTTCTTGCCCCAGATGTCAGGTGCCCTCCAAAAGATGGTTAGTAGGTAGTACCAATAATAAAAGCTTAGCACAAACAAAACATCCCTCCAGCTATAAACAAATACACCACAAAGGTTGTATCAGATTTTAAGATATTGAAAGGTTTTAGTTGGGTCAGAGGGGATGGAGGGAGGGTAACCTGGACTGCAGCAGGGTATACACTCTAACATCTACATTTATGGTAGGTACAAAACTGTACTATGTTCATCGTGTTACCCTGCTGCAGTCATAACACTTGGGTAGAATCCCAAAGCTAAGGATGGGAGGTGGAGTCAAACAGGGTTAGAGGAGGTGGAGTCAAACAGGGTTAGAGGAGGCTAGAAGGCCCTGCAAAACAGCAGTGACAAAGCCAGCTCTAGTCTTAGAGTAAAGTGGTAAGTGATAGTGTTTGGTGAAGGTGTGTACTGAACTCCAAGTTGCAGCTTCCAGAATATCCTTGGTTGGCACCCCCCTGAGGAAGGCTGTAGATGTAGCTGCTGCCCTGGTGGAGTGGGGCCTTATGCTAGCAGGAATTGGTTTTCCATGGTGGGTGTAGCAAAAACGTATGCAATGTCCTATCCATTTGGAAATGGTCTGTTTTGAGATCACCTTTCATTGTGATGCTGTAGCATGGGATACAAAAAGTTGGTCAGATTTTCTGAAAGCCTTAGTTTTATCCTAGTAACGTAGTTGCCTGTGAATGTCCAAGGAATGCAGGAGTCTTTCTCCTTTGTTCTGTGGATTTGGAAAGAAGGTGAGTAAGTGGATGGTTTGATTTAGAGCCACACTGGATACCACCTTTGGCATAAAGGAGGGGTTAAGTTCGTAGAGAAACTCTGTCTTGATGGAAAATGAGGAAGGGCTCTACTGCCATTAGTGCCTGTAGCTCTGAGACTCTTCTGGCTGAAGTAATTGCTAGCAGCAGGGCAGTCTTCCATTATATAAACTTTAAATCAGCTGAGAAAGCGGGTTCAAAAGGTGGCAGGGTAGGTTTTTCCAGAACAAAATTTAGGTCCCAAGTTGGAGTTGGTGCTCTCCTGGGAGGCCTAATGTTTTTTGCCCCTCTGAGATACTGCCTTAGAAGTGGATGTGAAAATAGAGGAGGATCCGTGTTGTAGTGAGCCAAAATAGCTGAGGCGTGGATTTTAATAGATGAAAAAGAAAGTCCTTTGTGTAACATCTCAGTTAAATATTGTAGAATCTGAGGCATGTCCGGCTGAAGGGTATTTTGGCCTTTAGCTTGGTTCCAGGTGCAAAATCTTTTCCATTTGTCTGAGTAGGCTTTCCTGGTGCTGGGCCTCCTGGCCTCCAGAATGACATCCATAACAGCTTGTGAAAGAGGAGCTGGCTGGTTGCTTAGGTGATGTGCCATGCAGCCAAATTTAAGGTTTTGAGCTGGCTGTGTAGAATCTGACTGCCTTGCTGTGTGAGTAGATGAGGAATTTGTGGTAAAATCCATGGTGGGCCCTGGGCCATGTTCCTTAGTAGTGGGTACCAGTGCTGGCATGGCCAGTCCGGGGCAATGAGTATCATTCGAGGTCTCTCCATCCTGACTTTCAGCAGCACCTTTGTGAGAAGGGATAATGGAGGAAAGGCATATACTGTCAGCATTTTCCAACTGAATGAGAGTGCGTCCACTTTCCAAGCTTGATGGTGAAATGTCCTTGTGCAAAATTTTGAAAGCTGATGGTTTTGGGGGGGTTGGCAAACAGGTCCATGTCTGGGCGCCCCCATTTTTGAGTTAACATTGCAAATACTTGTGGATCCAGTTTCCACTCGTGGGGATCCAAGATGTTTCTGCTTAGGTCATCTGCCAATGTGTTCTTTTTTCCTGGCAGGAATTGAGCTTGTAATTGAACTTGGTAAGCCAGTGGTGTGTTCCACAAGGTCATTGCTTGCCTGCATAGAGGGTAGGAGTGTGTACCTCCTTGTTTATGTACCACATTACTGTGGTGTTGTCTGTCCTTATTATAAGCTGTCCTGGATGCAAGAGGTCCTTGAAGGCTGCCAGAGCATTCTGTACAGCTAGCATTTATTTTTGATTGATGTGCAGATTCCTTTGATCTGCAGTCCATATGCCTTGAACGCACTGTCCTGCCATATGTGCCCCCCAGGCATAGTCCGATGCATCTGTTGTCATAGTTTGCCTGGCTGGGGGTAAGGTGAAAGACTGACCCTTGTTGAGGTGACATGCCTGTGACCACCATAGAAACTCCTGTTGAAGGCAGGGAATGAGAGTTATCACTTTCCAAGCTGTGGCTGTGCTGAGTCCATACGCTTTTCAGGTACCATTGTAATTTCCTCATATGCAGTTTTGCAAATGGTATTAGTAGTATGCAAGATGCCATGAACCCCAAGGTCTGCAGAATTTTTCTTGCAGGGAGTTGGGTCTTTGTTGCCATTATTTTGAAGTACTGAGTTAGTTGTAGTTGTTTGTCTGGAGTCAGATAAGCCATCTGGGCCGTTGTATTCAAGCTGGCACCCAGGAATGTCATATTTTGTGAGGGCACTAGTTTTGATTTCTTTTCATTTACTGTGTATCCTAGGCAACTTAGAAGGTGTTTTACAAAAGTCAGATGTTGTAAGAGAATGTCCTTGCTTTCTGCTTGGATGAGGCAGTCATCCAGGTATGGGTATATTTGAATTCCTCTGTCTGCAGTATGCAATTACTGGTGCCAGGCATTTTGTGAAAACCCTGGGTGCAGCAGATAAGCCAAAGGGCAGCGCAGAGAATTGGTAATGGGTTGAACCTGCAATGAAACTGAGGTATCTTCTGCAATTTTGTCTGATAGGGACATGCAGGTATGCCTCCTTGAGGTCCAACGTTACTAGCCAAGCTTTCTTGCACAACATGGGAAGAAGCTGCTGTAGTGTTAGCATCTTGAATTTGGGTACTTGCAAGAAGGTGTTTAGAACTGAAAGGTCCAGAATGGGTCTCCAAGCATTGTCCTTTCTGGTGACTAGAAAGAGCCTTGAATAAAATCCTTGGCCTTGATCCTGTGTAGGTACCAGTTGAATGGCTCTCATGTCCATGAGAGCTGTAATTTGTTTTTGTGCCTCTGCCCATTGATTTTGTGGCAAGTTTGGCATTCCTTTTATCCTTGGCAAGGTGTGGAAATGGAATCTGTATCCTTGTGAGATAATGTCTAGGACCCATTTGCCCTTTGTGACGATGCGCCATTTGTCTATAAAAAATGCTAATTTTCCTCCCAAGGGGGCTGCCAAGAGACTTTTGCTTGGCAGTTTGAGGTTTAAGTCATTGTGTTTGTCTTCTAATAGTTTGGGACCTGTCTTCTCCTCCCTTCTGTGTTGCAGTGCCCCATCGGCGAGGTTTGTAAGGGATTTGTGCTTGTCCTCTGCCCCTTGGGCGTCTGTATTTACCCATCTGTATTTACCCCTCTGTGGTCTGTCAGAAGCTGGAAAGGTTAGTTTAGTAAAATTTAGTAATTTTAAAGTAAATATGCTACCATCATAAGGCTGGGTGAGTTGGTATTTTTACTATTGAGATAAATTAGGCTTGAGAAAGTTTATTGTCTAAGGTTTACTGATTTTAGAAAAACCCATGTAAAACAAATCTCTGGTTCAGCAAACAAATGGTTACTTGTGTTTTTTTATTGTTGATTGTTTTTTACTTAATTAATTGATTGCTTGATTACACTATCACTGTGTATAAAAGGCATTCCTTTTCACATGGGATTGCATCTTGTATGTTTTTTGATGGTCTGAAGAAGTTGGCTTACCTTTTACCAACGAAAGCGCTTACCAATAAAGGAGTTTAGTTCTTCAAATCCGCTCTCTTTTTTTGTTTTCAGAAGCTGGAAAGGACCAATTTTTTGTTGGCCAATTTCTGCTGAAGCGTGGGGGTTGTACCTGTAAGAAATCTTTGACCGTCTGCATAGATTTTGCCTTATCCTCAATTTTCTTTAAGACCTCTTCTGCTTTAACCCCAAATAAGACATCCTGCTGTAAGGGTGCATCTAGTAACTTTGCTTTAACATGATCAGGCAGAGTTTGTTCTTTTAACCAAGCATGCCTACTTATAACAGACCCTGTAACAGCTGCTCTACAGGAGGCTTCCAAGGAATCAAATCCACATTGTAAAGTATGTTTGCCCACCTGTTCAGCTGCATGCAACAGGTCCTGCATTTCTTTGAATTCAGACTGTTGAGGGTGCGTGCTCATCTTTTGTTTTATTTGAGACATTACGAATTAGTGCTCTCATAGCTAGAGTAGCTGAGGTGTAAACCCTTCTTGCCCCACCTATCTAGTGCTCTGGAGTCCCTTTCAGAGGGTACAGGATTTTTAGCCACAGAAGCCTTAGCCTTTTTGGGACCCTGGGAGATAGTCTCTGGGTCAGCAACAGGGCTTTTGTAAAGGAATTTGTGAGAGTCAGGCATTCTATAATATCTATCTGGTTTGGCTGAAGCAGGAGGCAGAAAATCTGGATTTAGACTAGATTCTAAGTAAACATCATCCACAATGTCTGAAACTGGAGGGATAGCAAGTGGTCTGTGCCGGGGGAGTAAAAGAAACTCTCAGAGCCTTTTCTTTGTGTCGGAGTAGTCCTGACCTTCCCAGTGGAAATGTTCCCTCATGGTATGCAAGGTTTCCCCAAAAGAATAGTCCTCTGGAGGAGGAAGCTGAAGGTATAGATTAGATTCCTCAGCATCAGAATCCTCATAGTGGGGGAAGAGAATATTCCTGATCAGAAGAAATAGAAACCTGATCTGAAGATTCATAGTCAGTCTCTTGCCTAGGCCTCTTATCAGGAGGGGGATGGGAACCCCTGATCAAGGTAATCAAGTCTTCGGCCATTTTGAGCATCTGTTTTTTGGGCATAGAGGCCCTGTCCACGTTGGTCTTGAGTTTGTTTCTTTGCTTTAGAAGGTGTTTTATTCTGTGCCTTTGAAGCTGAAGTAGGTTTATGTAAAGATGTTTAGGTCTGAATACACCCTCAGAAGCCAGTGCCTGCTCAGCGGCTCCAGACCCATCTGAGGGAACAGTATCCGAGGCTCCAATACCTTGAGTTTCCAGCGGCATGGCCGACTCCATGTGGGAGTCTGTAATAGCCTGCAACTCTAAAGTAGCAGGTGTCAGGGGCTGCAAAAGCGCCTCACTGAGAACCGGCGAACCAGTGACTGGCTTAGAAGAAGCTCCGTCTGTTTTAGGCATCGGTAGTTTATCTCTCTTCTTTTCTTTGCGTTTTCTGTGAACTCCGGTAGTCGGATGGCTATCTGACATGTCTGGATAATTAAACCGGCATCCAAAATAGTTTAAAGCAAAATCATACTGACGCTTAATACTGCATTGGTTAAATCTACCACAAAACAGACAACCAGAAACGTTGTGATCAGGGCCCTAGGCAAGGAAAACAGTAAGAATTAAAGTCCTTATGAGGTATTTGCTTTCCACAAGAAATACAATTATTAACTTTTTCTGACATCGGTCTGGAGCAAGTAAAAAGTTTCCCCAATGGGGTACTTAGCTTTATTGAAGGATCTGAAATTCAAACACGAAAATCTCAGGAGTCAGCCAACCAGCACTTGTGAACTGCTTCTGCTTCGGGCACCGCGCGGCAAGAAAGACCGAAGAAAATGGCGTTGGCTCCTTCTTTTATACCCCTGATGACCTGACGTCAGGGAAGGGGCGGACAGCAGCCGACACAGGACCCAATACTTTGGCATTCAGGCCGACTGAGGGCAACCTGCCAACAGGATTACCCCAAATGTAATGACTGCAACAGTGAAACACGAAGAACATCAGCAAAATGTTGCTAAAATTGATAGATATGGAAAATGTGGATCTGTGCATGGAAGGCAAACATTAAAATTACTAGACCAATGATAATCCAAAGTGGGAATAAGGAATTAAGAAAGCACCACTATTACTGGTAGGTCTTGATAGAATGAAAGCATTTGATAGTTATCTGGGATTCTGAGTAGGGCAATGGCAGCATATGCATTCCCTGACTGAATAACAGGGTTAATTAGGAAGACAAATGAAAGGCCAGAGGTAAGAATTTACGTGGGACAGTTCTTCACTGACAAGCTGTGTTTGAACAAAGAATCAGGTAGAGGTGTCATCTTTCTCCTTTACTTGCTTCACATTTAAAGCCACCAGCTAAGAAAATAAAGGACTAACAAATTCAAGGAAATAAATGGTATGGGTAATCAAGAAAAGTATTTGCAGATTATATTTTAAAGTTGATAAATCCAGAAAAGGATTGTGTGTGTTGTAGAACATTTTGAGACAGTTTAAGGTCTTAAGATATAAAATTAATGAAGATAAAACAATACTGATGGAGACATACAATTAAGTATTTAGTTGTATGGGACCATTATGTCAGCTAAGAATATGTGCGAAGAAACTAAAAAGACAAAACAATAACTGAGAAAATGGAAGGTCTTGATTAGGGATACGGATAGTAAAATTCACACTGTGAAAAAGCTTTTAGTCCTTTTAGTTTTATATACAGGTCAGGCATATTTTTATTAATGAGACAAGTTGTGGACAGTGAAAGAGTTGACAATTTATTTGGGAGGCTGACAGATAAGTGGTACAGGTTGATTCTCCCCAAAGAAAAAGATGGTGTAGGATTATCTGATATGAAAGGATACTTCAGAGCTACACAGTTACAGCTTACATATATAACTCAAGCAAAAGGTTAGAAATCAAACTGGAAATGTATGACAGTGAAACAGAGTACTAAACAGTGTTGAATTTTGGATGCTGGTCCTTAAGAGTAACAAACAAACAGATTATATTTACAAACTAGTAGAAAGTATTCCAAGAACTAAGCCAACGAAGGAATGGAAAAAGGAGATTTTACCAACAGTGATGACTGCAAGTATGGGCATAGAAAATAGCGAGAGATCTGAAATTTATTGGAGAAAATTAGCAAAGCAGCCAAGACATCAGAGGCAAACAACTACAGATGGAAATGTAATAGAGTGAGATGAAGCCAAGCAAAAGTTTAGACTGCATGTGAGAGAAATTGTTACCAATCCCTGGCAATGGAAGTCAATATAAGAACAGAAAAAGGGATAAGGGAACACAAAATTAAAGACCAGCTATGGTAGAGTTTTAGCTGAGTCGGGAAAATAGGTTGCTGTTAAAAGGGAAAATTAGTAGGGCATATACAATATTACATGCTAAAAGAATCAATAAGGCCTAGTTACAAAATATTGGGAAGACAGGCTAGAAAGTATTAAAGGAACATGTATATGGCTCCCATGTATGCTACAACGTACAGAGGGATTATGGTATGTGCTTGGAAGCGCTTGCACAGGTATTTTAATACTCTAGACAGATTTCATGGAATTCTTCCTCAGACAGACAGCAAATACTTGGAAGTGTGATGAGAGACAGAGAGAGTTAAAGTAGAATACATTTATTTTATATGAATGCTTATAAAAGTACATTTTGGTGCTTTGATTTAAAAATGTATTTTAGTATGTGAAGTCTGTAGTAAATTTGTATTTCATTTTTCCATGTGCTCACACACTAGTTGTTAGTTACTGGTAATATGTCTTTCTATAAAGCAGATGAGCTCCTAAAAGAAAAGGTTGTCTTTCTTTGCTCAACATTTTACTACAAAGGTGGCTTGCATTGGTGGAACAGAGGAACACAGCAATGACTATAGCTCATGCAGCCCAAGTTAAATTAGTGGCTTCAGCCTTGATGGTCTGCGCAGGAGAGGATGCACAAGCCCTTCTGAAGGCCTCAGGCACATGTGCACTGACCCATTATTCTGGTGGAGACCAGTGGACTAGCAACATTGTGCCCTCTGTGAGTTGGCAGCACGTCCTGCTACAATAAGGAGTTTGCAGAAGTGAGGGGCAGTACAGCGCTAGCACCCAGTGCACCTCCTACCAGAGTACTCATTGGTGCATGCAAAAGGTAGGACATAAAGGTAAAAAATCTAAGTCACTCCTGATGACCACCTTAAAGATGGCCCTTCCAGGCATAGCCTTAGACTGATGACTGGCCGGGAGGGGGCTGATCACTGGTAGACAACAGGGATAAAAATGTGCAAAAACAAATGTAATTAGACCGGTTAGGAGACTATTCATGAATGAGGGCCAATAAAATAGCAGTCTGAACAGAGTATTCTCAGCTTATTAGATTCCCATGTTTACAAATCAAGAGACAATAAGACTTCCTCCTTCCACAGATTATTCCTCAGAAAAGGTCCAAAATGCAATAATGCTTCCATATCAGGAAGTGAAGTATAAACTGGTAAAATAAAAGTCAATTGAAGTTTACCTGTCACAAAGGCGACACTGGATAATGAGGTCCTCTTCCATAAACTTCTCTCGACAGATAGGACAAGCCACCAAACTCGCACAAGGTGCACAATGACTGTAGTTGTTCTGCCACTCACAGTGGAAACCAGGTGTGCTAGAATTGCACTGCATGCAACGCACACACCTGTAGGAAAAAAAAGAGTACTGTAATGACAAAGGGTACATGACAGATGTATTCAGAAAGGCTGCAGAAATATGATTAACTGTAAACAGTCTGTTAGTGCTATGGGTTATTTCCACAGCAAAATTAAACAAACGCCAAATGAACTCTACTATACAAAGCTACACAATGTACATCTTCCTCTACCTTTACATAAAATATAGAATAACCAAAAAGGAAAAGCATTTTTAAGGGTTTAACAACAGCCTCAAGACTTCTCCAGACAGACTATTCATACAGGTACAGAACATGAAGTTAAATTAATCCTTTTTCATAATGGGTTAAAAAGGTTTTAATACCCACATTCTTGGTCCGAATAAAGTCTTTTAATGCCTCTGATTACACTCATCAGTTGCAAATTTTCTTTTGCTTTCAATCGGCCACCAAATGATGTACATTTACAAAGTGCTATTTCAGTTTTGGTAAAACAAATGTTTACTATCAGCTGCTACCACAACTTCTAGGTGTCTTACTATAAAAACCTCACCACCATTACCACAATGAATGTTCTCTCTCCAGCTCTCTCACACACACACACACACACACACACACACACACACACACACACACACACACACACACACACCACTCTCTGTATACAAGTATATATAGGGCCAGATTTATTAATGTCTACACTACATGTACACCATTTTGAGTGAATCAATAACACAAACATATCTCTTCCCTCCTCTTACTCCTAATTTTAGTTTCCATACTTTTTTTTTACAACCCTAAATACCGAGGAGAATCTAAGCTAACCACAACATGTAAACTACATCTACACTCAGTCTAATCTTTCTGAATAGACAGCTCAAAAAAGTGGTGGGGATATTACTGAATACAGACCGTGTACACAGTGTAGAAATTCATAAATCCGGCACATACACTAATAATTTAAGATTTAAGCAATTGCAGGTAATGTCTTTCAGGGATAATCTAGAAACACTGTCCAGTAAAGTGATCTACTTAGTTACTCAATGTGGAAGACAAAACCTGAGGAAATCCAGGACCACATGATGAGCACTTCATAAACTACGGCCTTAGTCCTTTGCGCTGTATACCCAGAATTTACTTTTTTGGATGTATACAAGAAATTTTCACTCTAATGCAAATAAACAATACCAACTCAAACAACCACCTACCATTTACATTTCCAGCCACCTTTAGGGACAGTGTAGAGTGGTGGGTCCAAGCAGTAGGTGTGGTAACTGATGTCACAGTCATCACAAAGTAGTAATCGGGCAGGATCAGTTGCTTTTCCACAGACTTCGCAGACTATACACTCCACACAGCGCCACCCTTTGTTTAACATTACCCTGGTTATCTGCAGAAGGATGAATTACAAAAAAGATGAAGCTAGACTAGAAAAAGATACACAGTTTTAAATTAGAGACAGTTCTGCAGTATGTAATATTAGTCTGTCAAGATACGAAAAATTTTTTTTGCGCTTTACAACTGTGAAGACCAGCAGCAAGCTTACTTGGGAACTGCTCTGAAAGAAGGCATTAACATTTCACTCAAGGACTGTACAATTACACAGCAAAATTATGAAGGTACAACTCTCCGTATTTTAAGATGATTAACAAAAGGCAACTTTGCTAGCCTGCAATATCAATGTGCAACTTCCAGTTTACTAGCAATTCTTCAAAGGCAAAAGTAGGGAAAAAGCTGGGTCTTCTACTTAAGGTAACTAAGACTTGCAGAGCAATGCAACATCTTTTGGACTGGAAAACAATCATTTAATCTGGATCTGAATAGACTCCTGTCACATTATTTAGGTGGTCTGACTCTGAAAGGAATAGGTATGATAGGCTTCAAAAACTTAGGAGCTGCCACTTACAATCTCATATTTCCAAAATATCCAACAGATTTTCATTTTTACACCCTTGAGCAAGACATCTTTTCAAAGGAAATGGGAAAAGTGATGACTCGTTCTGCTCTGAATGTGACTTTACATAGCAAACACAGCACCTTTTGGACTAGAGTATAATAAAAAACATCTGTATGATAAGAACTTCGAAAATGACATTAATGAGTATGAAATCCTTAAGCTGCATGAAGGCAAACATGGCACTACAGCAGCAAACAGAGTAATGGTCTTGTGAACCAGCCTCACACCACTTAGTGGTAGACTAAGTAGGAATCATGAAAGCATGCAATGTAGTACAGTGTAGTAAATCCTTGCATAATTGTACCAGTCAGGATAAAGCTGTGTACTTGCACTGTTAATATTTCAAGTCTAAAGCCAGCTACTATTTTTCTGTTCAGCTAAGCAAATATTTAGAATTTTACTACCTTAAAGACAGCTCAAAAAGTCCCTTTCTGTAAGCCTCCCCCAACTTTTTCACTACTACAGCTCAATGTTATGAAACTTAATGCAAAGTCAATAAAATGGCACTCTACTCTGTCTCCATACCTCCCAGTCACCACCGGTGTGTACCACAATGCTTGGTCCCCTCATCTGACAATCTCACAAACACCCTCCACACATCAACAAAACAGGTCTCTCTAATACAGTAGACAGATGACTCCACACTCACTTGCACATCTGACAACATGGCACAACTCCAAAACTTGCTCAAGAAGGTTTAACAGAGACTGAAACCATGGTTTTGTAACTCAATTCATACATATACCCCTTGACATCTGATCCATTCTGAAGAAGTTCCGATACTGAATAAAAGGAACGAAAGCTTAAGGAATCACTGTGGGGTTAGTATCTATATACACACACATATATATACACTGTGGTGGTGGTGCTGCGGTAGCGTTGTCGCCTTACAGCTAGACGTTGCCCGTTTGATTCTCAGAGTGTCTTCTGTGTGTCAACATGCGTGAATGGGCGTTCCTTCGTTGAAGGTTGTGCGTTAGGCCTGGCAAGCCAGCACGTAAAGATCTACTGCCAATCATTAGCAGACTGGAGTTCCGCTGTGGCAAAAGACACAAACAAAATATACACACACACACACACACACACACACATATATATATATATATATATATATATCCACATACACACACATATATATATATATATATATATACACATATACACACACACACACACATATATATATATATATATATATATATCAATCACACACACACTAAGTAATTAGAGAACCTAGACATGTGACTACTAAGGTATTTTTACATTTTCAGTTATGATGAACAGATTTCTAGAGTTTGTATTCCCTTACCCATTGAAAAAAAAAAATAAAAATACTGTACAAAACACAAACATTTGCTTATTAAATGGTATTCTACATTTAATATGAACTTAAATGGTTCCTTGACAAATTCTTATGGTTCATGATATTGATTTCTTTCACAGTGAATGCAATAACACAGCAAAGTTAGTTCTCTCATTTGTAGGTCAGCCCTAATTATAATCATTAGAAATACTACAGAAGAGAAATATATTTTTGTTAAGTTTGCTGAGCCTTCCATGATAAAAGGTCCAAATGTTACGCCTCAATTACTCATTATTCATGCTATCTTCAATTGTCCACTTAATCTAGCCACTAATACAGAGTCTATGGTGAATAGTGGTTCTCTCAACATTAAAAGGGGTCCACACAGAGACCACTGGAACCAAGGAGGCTGGCACCTACTGAGGGCAAAACCAATGCCACTGATGTGAAAATACATAACGTACATCTGCTGCAAAGCTGGTGGTGCCAAAACTGAGCAAGGGAAGCAGCAGAAGGTGTGGAAAGGACTGGTCCTTCTCTCCCTCTGCCACCGATATTGGGGAGAATGGCTGCAGAGAGGATGTCCAACTCAACTGAGGCTTTGACCTAGGTCCTCATAATCCAGTCAGAGTCTATGTGCAGACAATTTTCTGATGGAACTTGCTTACGTCATGGATAATACTGAAGGGCAAGATCCTTTATGAGATAATTCTTATGAAGAAAATCCATCAAACTTTGGTCTTCACAGAGGTATCAGAAAATACAGCATCTTCTAAATTAAATGCTCCTGACATGTTCATGTAAAGTTTTACTGCCAAAATTGTTATAAATTTTACAACTGTGTTGGACATGATTCACCCCCAACCCCCCCAGGTACATAATAAAAGTGTGTACTGTTTCAGCAGACCTTGTGCACACATTTTCTGTACATTTCGACCTCTGATACTTGCCCATTTTCCATTCAAAACTATGCACAGTTTAGCAATGCAGTGAAGTGCTGTTTTCCATCAAAAGGTGATGCCACTAAACAATCCAAAAAAACCTGAACCACAACATTCAAAATGAGAAATGAAGAGATGAACTTGTTCTAATATCCCAAAACACCCAGAATACATGAAATGGAAATCAATCACAGCTATCCTTTAAGATAAAGGAGGCAGAAAAGCCCTAACATTATTTAAAAAAAAGGGAGAAAAACAGGTGGAGCCTGACATGCATAAATACAGGGAGATAAACCAACAAATCTGACAGTAAACGCACAAAATGAGCAAAAAATATCAACATGTATAGAAACCTATATAGTGTTGCTAACTACCTGTGCTGACAAGTAACCAGAAAAAAATGAAAAAAATAGATTTACTGTGTTAAACATTAAAACTGAAGGACGGTTTTATCAGTGAGATCAGGAAAAAAGAGGGAATCGAGGGGCACTGTTGGAGTTGGATGAGGAGCTTCAGCTTTAGGAAAAGCTATTATACCAATGCAGTACTCTAACAGTTGTATGGATGGGTTCTTCAATTTGTAGTGGACAGACTACACCATATATACTTTTCTGCCGGAGTGAGTAAGTAAAGCCTCCACTGCAAAAAAATGTACCTCCTTCAAAATAGAAATTGAGGCTTCCTGCAGAAAGGAGAACTGCACCCTGTACGGACCTCCTTTAAAGACCATTTTCACACTCAGTGATGGGTAAAGTACAGTTTTGTACCTACCATAAATGTAGATGTCCGATAGGAATGCATCTGCAGTCCTTACAAATGGGTTGTCCTGTCGTCAGGCAGCCCTTCGGTCGGCCGGATTCCAAAGTCCGGGTCTGGCCTCGGTTGGTGTCGCACTTCACCCGACGTCATAGCTGCAGTTATTCGGGTATAAAGGCATCAGCCAACGCCATTTTCCTCAGTGTTTCTTGCCCCAGATGCCAGGTGCCCTCTAGGAAGGCTAAATTTGGATAAATGCAAATGATTCCAAATAGTAGAGAGCAAACAAAAAATAGGCATGTATGTACATATATACAAACAAATACACCATAATAGATTCCCCCAGCTAGCTACAAGATGGGCAAATACCCTAGGAGTACCACAGAGGGGAAGGAGGGTGGGTAATCCTGACTGCAGATGCATTCCTATCGGACATCTACATTTATGGTAGGTACAAAACTGTACTATGTCCTTCAAGGATGCATCTGCAGTCCTTACAAATGGGTAGAATACCATAGCAAAACTGGGGGAGGAGGAGAGATAAAATTATGGTGTAGTTAAGATCCCTTGCAAAACAGCAGTGGCAAAACCTGCTCGGGATCTGGAGTATAAAGGTAAATTATAATGCTTGGCAAATGTATGCACGGAGCTCCAAGTAGCAGCCTCTAAAATGTCTTTGGTAGCCACTCCTCGTAGAAAAGCTGTGGTAGTGGCTGTAGCCCTTGTAGAGTGAGGCCTGATGTTTTCTGGAGTTTTCTTTCCATGGTAGGAGTAACAAAATCTAATGCAATTTCCTATCCACTTAGAGATTGTCTGTTTTGAAATTGCTTTTCCTTCCATTCCTGTTGCATATGCTACCAGTAGCTGGTCAGTTTTCCTATTGCCCTTGGTCCTGTCCAGGTAGTAGCGTAATTGTCTATGCACATCCAAGGTATGCAACAGCCTTTCTCCCCTGTTCTGAGGGTTGGGGAAGAATGTAGGTAGGTGGATAGCCTGATTCAAAGATACTCAAAGATACTCTGGAGACCACCTTAGGCATAAAAGTAGGATTAGTTCTCATGGATACTCTATCTTGGTGGAAGATCAGGAAGGGCTGTACTGCCATTAGTGCCTGTAGCTCAGATACCCTTCTTGCTGAAGTGATTGCCAAAAGGAAAGCAGTTTTCCATGATAAGTATTGTAATTCTGCTGTTGCTGCTGGTTCGAAAGGAGGAAGTGTCAATTTTTCTAGCACAAAGTTCAAGTCCCATGCTGGCAATGGTGGCTTCCTAGGCGGTTTTACATTTTTAATTCCTCTCAGAAACTGCCTGAGCAGAGGATGTGAGAAGACTGGAGGATCCAAGTCGTATTCTGCTGAAATAGCTGATGCATGAATCTTGATGGAAGAATAGGACAGGCCTTTGTGGAAGAGCTCTGCCAAGTATTCCAGGATGTTGGCTATGTTTACCAGTGACACATTTTCTCCTTTTGCAGTACTCCAAATGAAATATCTTTTCCATTTTGCTGAATAATTTTTTCTTGTTGAGGGTCTGCGAGCCTCCAAGATAATGTCTTTCACCCTTTGGGATAAATTTGGGTTATTTGTTCTTATGCAATGTTCCAGGCAGTTAGCTGCAGTGTTTTCAGGTTTGGATGCAGGGTGTTGTAGTTGTTCTGTGTTAACAGCAAGGGAACAAGGGGTAGGTGCCATATTTGTTCCCGAGACATGCTCCTCAGTAATGGGTACCAATGTTGTCTTGGCCAGTCTGGAGCTATCAGGATAATCCTTGGACGGTCCTCCTTGATCTTCAATAGCACCTTGTGCATCAAAGGAAGTGGTGGGAATGCATATGCTGTCAGGTTTTTCCAACTGAAAGATAGGGAGTCCACCTTCCAAGCAAGTGGGTGGTACGTCCTTGTGCAGAATTTCTTTAGTTGGTGATTGCGTGGGGATGCAAATAAGTCTATTTGAGGGAGTCCCCATTTCCTTGTAATGGATTTGAAGATGTCCGGATGCAGCATCCATTCGTGGGCATCCGTGGTAGTCCTGCTTAGTATGTCTGCTAGAATGTTTTCTTTTCCTGGTACAAAAATTGCTTGTAACTGAACGTTGTAACTCACAGCCACATTCCAGAGATCCATTGCCATCCGGCATAGAGGGTACGAATGTGTGCCTCCCTGTTTGTTGATGTACCACATAACTGTGGTGTTGTCTGTCCTTATCAACAGTTGACCTTGTTGAAGAAATGGTCTGAATGTCTGAATTGCCAGTTTTACTGCTAGCATTTCCTTTTGATTTATGTGTAGGTGCAGCTGGTCTTGAGTCCATAAGCCTTGTATGCACTTGTCTAGCATGTGGGCCCCCCAACCGAGGTCTGAAGCGTCCGTGGTAATGGTTTGGCTTGGTTGAGTGTTGTGGAAGGGCAATCCTTTGTTTGATTGACAGGCCTGAGCCCACCATTGGAATTCTTGCTTCAGGCATGGAATTATTGGAATTTGGGTTTCTAGGCTGTGCTTGTGCTGAGACCATAAATCCTTAGGTACTACTGTAACTTTCTCATATGCAGTCTGGCATGTGGAACCAATATTATGCAGGATGCCATGAAACCCAAGGCTTGCAGGACTTTTCTTGCTGTTAGATGGTTCTGCTTTGTTAGTGCCAAGAAGTATAGAGGGAGTTGCTCCTGTTTTTCTACTGTTAGGAATGCCATTTGCTTCGATGTGTCCAGCTCTGCACCCAAGAAGGTTATCCTTTGGGATGGTATCAGCCTTGACTTGTTTATATTGACTGTGTATCCCAGGGCTTGTAGTAGGTAAATGACCCTTTTCAAGTCTTCTGCTAACTTGATTTTGTTGTCCGCTTGTATCAGGCAGTCGTCCAGGTAAGGGTAGATTTGGATTCCCTGGAGCCTGCAATGAGCAATTACTGATGCCAGGCATTTCGTGAACACTCTGGGCGCAGTAGATAAGCCAAAGGGCAATGCTGAGAATTGATAATGCTCTGATCCTGCAAGAAATCTGAGGTATCTTCTGCAATTTGGTCATATGGGGACGTGCAGGTATGCCTCCTTGAGATCTAGAGTTACCAGCCAAGACTCCTTGCCCAGCATGGGAAGAAGCTGCTGTAGGGTCAGCATTTTGAATTTTGGAACAATGAGGAATGTGTTTAAAGCGGACAGGTCGAGAATAGGCCTCCATTTGCTTTCTTTTCTTGGTACCAGAAAGAGTCTGGAGTAAAATCCCTGTCCTTGCTCCATAGATGGTACCTTTTCCACAGCTCTCATTTTTAATAATTGAGATATTTGTTTTAGAGCTTCTGCCTTTTGATTTGGAGGTAGGTTTGGCATTCCTCTCTTCCCTGGTAGAGTATGGAAGTGAAACCTGTAACCTTGGTCTATTGTCTGCAAAATCCACTTGTCTCTTGTGATGTAATGCCAGTTTACTGAAAATAAAGCTAGCTTCCCGCCCAAGGGTGCTTTTAGTTGTTCCCTGGTAGGCGGTGCTAGAACCAAGTCACTGTGATTGTCCTGCAGTAGTGGTGGTGGCTGTGTCCATGGCTGCACCTCGCTGGTTGTTACCCTGCCACTGGCGTCCCCTGTAGGCACCTCTGGATTGACTTCGGCCTCTTGAACGCCTATTCCTGCCTCTCTGGGCTCTGGAGGAGTCGGGAAAGGACCAATTCTTGGAGGGCCAATTCCTGCTAAACCTTGGAGGTTGGACCTGTAAGAAATCTTTCACTGTTTGGACAGATTTTGCCTTCTCTTCCATCTTCTTGAGCACCTGCTGTGCAGGAGAGCCAAACAAATTGATCTTGTCCATGGGAGCATCTAGTAATTTGGTTTCACATGGTCTGCTAAGGCCTGCTCTTTGAACCATGCATGCCTTCTGATAACTGTGCCAGTCATGGCTGATCTGAAGGAAGCTTCCAGTGCATCATAGCCGCATTTTAAGGAATGGTTACTGACCTGCTGAATGTTATGTACCATTTCCTGAACAGATTTTTTGTCTAATGGTTCATCTGAGGACAACTTTTTGGTTAACTGGTCTAGCATAAATTCTTGATACTGGATCATGTGGAATTGACAGTTCAATGCTCTAGCTGAAAGAGTTGCAGAAGTGTAAACTTTTTTACCCCATCTCTCTAAGGACCTGGATTCCCTTTCAGAGGGGAAGGGGTTTTTGGCAGAGGTAGCTGCTACAGCCTTAGGACCCTGGGAGATAGTCTCGGGATCTGCAAAAGGAGCTTTATACAAATGGTGATGAGTATCCGGAACCCTGTAGTACCTATCGGGCTTAGCAGGGGCCGGTGGAAGTGAATCAGGAGCAGTACAAGCATCATTAAATGCATCATCTACAACTGAGAGAACTGGAGGAATGGCTAAAGGCCTATGTTGTGGTAAATGCAGAAAGGTTCTAAGCCTCTTCCTAGAGTCTGAGAAATCCTGGCCCTGCCACTGAAATTGTTCCCTCATAGCATGCAAGGTTTCCCCAAAGGAAAATTCCTCAGGCGGAGAGGCAGAAGGGATGGACTCTTCAGCATCAGAGTCTTCATAAGGGGAGAAAGAAGCCTCTGGAGGGTTAGTATTATCTGAATCATCAGAGGAATCATCTGTAGAAACTGGTTCAGGGGCTCTGCTCTAGGCCTCTTCTCTGGAGGTGGGTGAGAGGCCCTGTCTGTGTGAGATTGGGATCCCCGGATTAAAGAAATGAGATCCTCTGCTAGAGTAAGCATTTGTGAACTAGAGCTAGGCCTGTGAGAGTGGGTCTTAGCAGGCACAGATTTAGTAGTTTTAGCTGCTTTAGCCCTGGCAAAAGCCTTAATGGACATGGCTGCAGGTGGCCTAGCAGCTCCACGTGCAGGGTGGAGATATCCAAGGGATAGTGTCAGATAATTCCTGAGAAACTGCCTGAGCAGAAGGTAAATCAGAAGCCGATTCCACGAGGCTGGAAGAGGCCTCGGTAGGAGGTAAGTTTTCGGCTGAAGGAAGAACCGCTTGCACGGTTTCAGCGAAACAGAGACACTCGCGGTTGGCCTAACCGCGGTTTCGCCGAAACCGCAGACCGCGAGTGTCGGTCCTTTTCCTTGCGCTTTTGATATTTGTGTAGTCGGAGGATCCGGCGGCATAATGTAAGCAAAATCGGGCGAAAAACTCCTCAGCAAATTCCGACCGGCGTCTAAGCGTCCGTCGGTTAAAAAGCACAGGCTAGACAAGCTGCTACGTCGTGGTCTGGGCCTAAACAAGGTAAGCAGTAAGAGTGGAAATCTTTATGAGGTATTTGTTTCCCACAAGTTAAACAGTTCTTCACTTTTTCTGACATCGGCTGAGGCAAGAAAGAGTCCCCAACGGGGTACTTAACTTTTTAGAAGTCTTCGGTAGTAGTAGAAGAATTCGGTAGTAGTAATCTCTGGTTCTGACCGACCGGCACTTGCGAACAGCTTCTGCTTGGCCACGGCAAGAAAGACTGAGGAAAATGGCGTCGGCTGATGCCTTTATACCCGAATAACTGCAGCTATGACGTCGGGTGAAGTGCGACACCAGCCGAGGCCAGACCCGGACTTTGGAATCCGGCCGACCGAAGGACTGCCTGACGACAGGACAACCCATTTGTAAGGACTGCAGATGCATCCTTGAAGGACATCATAAAAATGCATCTGAACCAGTGTATACTAGTGAAAATGCTAGAGAGGAACTAAAGCCTTAATTTATTAACCAGGCTAAAAGCATTCTACAGCAACAGAACTGGAGTAAAAAAGTTAAAAAAAAAGATGGTCAGGCACTCTAAAATAAAAGGTACACAAGGTAGCTAAGCTGGGTTCACGTCCTCTCTGCCAATGCCCAAAAGTTTTTAAACTGGACAAAAAGTACCGTTGTGTACACTTACCATAAAAATGTAGATGTTTGAGTACATTCACTGCTGCAGTCATAGTATTTGGGGGTTATCTGCTTGCAGTAGCCTCAGTCGGCCTGATTATCAAAGTCTTGGGTCCTGTGACGGTTGCTGTCTCATCTTCCATGACGTCAGGGGTATATAAAGCATGCAGCCAAATGCCATTACATCAGTTTTTCTTACCCCAGATGTCAGGTGCCCCATAACGGGAAGCAATTATATATACAAGGTTACACCTCCAACAAAAAAGCAAATACACCAAAAAGCTTTAAGCATAGTAAACAAGAAAAGAGGTATAGCCAAATAGAAGTCAGGGGGCTGGAGGGAGGATAACTAGGACTGCAACAGTGAATAGACTCGAACATCTACATTTATGGTAATTGTACACAACTGTACTATGTTCTTCGTGTTTCACTGTTGCCGTCACCACATTTGGGTAGATTCCCAAAGCTAAGGATGGGAGGAGGTAATTCGATGCCATTAGGACCAGCTATAAGGGCCCTGCAAGACTGCAGTGGCAAAGCCAGCTCTGGATTTAGAAGAAATTGGCAAATTGTAATGCTTGGTGAAGGCATATACAGAACTCCAGATAGCAGCTTCTAGAATATCTCTGGTAGGGACACCTCTGAGAAAGGCTGTAGAGGTAGATGCAGCCCTGGTTGAATGTGGTCTTATCCCCTGTGGGGTAGGTTTTTCCATGGTGCATATAGCAGAAATGGATGCAACAGCCTATCCATTTAGAAATGGTTTGCTTTGAAATGGCCTTCCCGTCTGTCCCTGCAGCAAATGCAACCAGCAGCTATTCAGACTTCCAGAGAGGTTTAAGTCCTGTCCAAGTCTGTGCACGTCCAAGGAGTGCAGTATTTGTTCCCCTTTGTTATGTGGATTAGAAAAGAAGGCTGGCAAATGAATGGACAGATTAAGGGCCACGCTGGATATCACCTTGGGCACGAAGGAGGGATTGGTCCTGAGGGACACCTTGTCCACATGAAAGATGATGAAAGGCTCCACTGCCATGAGGGCCTATAATTCAGACACCCTTCTTGCAGAAGTGATGGCTAAAAGGAAGGCTATTTTCCAAGTAAGGAATTTAAACTCTGCATTTGCAGCTGGCTCAAAGGAGGCAGAGTGAGTTTTTTCCAATACAAAGTTAAGTCCCAGGCTGGAGTAGGGGATCTCCTGGGTGGTCTTAAGTTTTTGGCCCCTCTGAGAAACTGCTTCAGCAGTGGATGAGAGAAGAGGGGTGGTTCTGTGTTGTAATGAGCTGAAATGGCTGAGGCATGAATTTTGATGGAGGAAAAGGAAAGGTCCTTGTGAAGCATCTCAGTTACGTATTGAAGAATCTGAGGTAAATTGGGTGCTGCTGTGCCCATCACGAGTTTGGTTCCAGGAACAAAATATTTTCCATTTTTCAGCATAGGATTTTCTAGTACTAGACCTCCTTGCCTCCAGAATGACATCCATCACTTGCTTACTGAGGGATGGTAATGGAGAGATCAGGTAGTTAAAGCCAGGCTGTCGGGTTCAGGGTTTGAAGCTGTGGGTGCAGAATCTGGCCCTCCTGCTGTGACAGCAGGGCAGGAGTCTGAGGCAGGTGCCATGGAGCCAGGAGTGACACTGCACAAAAGGGGGTACCCAGTGTTGGCGTGGCCAGTCTGGTGCTATCAGTATTGTCCTTGGTTCGTCCTGTTTGATCTTTAGGAGTACCTTGAAGAGGAGAGGCAGAAGGGGAAAGGCATAAACAGATAGGTTTTTCCAGGAGAAGGACAGCGCATCCACTTTCCAAGCTTGTTTGTGGGGAGTCCTTGTGCAGAATTTGTCCAATTGGTAAATCTGGAGGGAGGCAAACAGGTCTATCTGTGGGCTCCCCATTTGTTTCTCAACATGTTGAATATCTTTTGTTCCACTTTCCACTCGTGTGGGTCCATGAGATTTCTGCTTAGTCCATCTGCCAGTGTATTTAGCTTTCCTGGCAGGAACTGAGCCTATAGATGCACTTGGTACCTCAAAGCTGTGTTCCACAGAGCCATGGCTAGTCTACAGAGAGAGTATGAGTGGGTTCCCCCCTGCTTGTTTATGTACAACGTAACACTGGTGTTGTTCGTCTTTACCACTAAATGTCCTGGAAGAATGTGGTCCTTGAAGGCTGTCAGAGCATTCTGTACAGCTAACATTTCTTTTTGATTGATATGCAGGTGCATTTGACTTGGGTTCCATTTGCCCTGAATGCACTTCCCTGCCAAGTGAGCCCCCCATGCATAGTCTGATGCGTCTGTTATCGATTGGGCGGCAGGGGGTAGAGTGAATGGCAGTCCCTTGTTTTGGTGGCAGGCTTCTGCCCACCAAAGGAACTATCTGTAGACAAGGTATGATAGGAAATAAGAAGTTATGTACCTACCATAACGTTCCATGTTAGTTGTCTTCTTCTTGCCTTCTTTCTTGCTGGATGGGTTCGGAGCCGATCCTCGGCTCCGACTCGGCCTTTTACTAAAGCTAGAGAGCTATTTACTAGCTCGAGGCCTCCCCATATCCCACAATGCTAGGCGGTCAGATACCCAGATCTCGTTTGGCAGAGCTAACACCATAGAATATTTTGTGGGACATGATGCTGGTTTCTGACAGGCCAGTGTGGAAATTTGCGATAGCAGCCAATTGGACCTTAATGGTGACAGATGAGGAACCTGCTCGAAAAAGTTCTGCTAAAAAATCTAGAACGTGATGGACAGGGGCTGTAAAGGGGTCTATATTTCTAGCCTACGCCCAGAAAGAGAAACATTTCCACTTACTAGCATAAGTCTTCCCGGTAGTAGATTTGTGCAAAGAAAGGATGACTTCACGCACTGGCTGAGAAATATGTGGAAGCCTGGCTAAGGTTGGAAGTGGAGCAACCAAGCTGTGAGGTTGAGAGACTGAAGGGATTGGTGCAGCCCACCCGACTGATGGACCAAGAGGTCTGGCACTGATTCCAGATTCCAAGGCTGCTCCAGCAGGTGACGATGCAGGAATGGGTTGCTTTCTAAATTAGTTTGGGAATTAAGGGAAAAGGAGGGAATGCATACAGAAGACCCCGGGGCCAATCGTGAACTACAGCGTCTCTGGGGGAGTGGCCGGGGTGGGGGAAGAGAGTGAAGAAATCGTCGCATTTGCAGTTGAGAGGGGTTGCAAAAAGGTCACAGCAAGGTTGACCCCATCTGCGGAAAATTTTGTCTGCTACTAACTGATTGAGAGACCACTCATGAGGCATGAGAATAGCTCTGCTTAGCCTGTCCACTATGATGTTGGACTTCCCGGGGATGTGCATTGCTATCAGAAACCGTTGAGAGGAGATCGCCCACTGCCGGAGTCTGAGTGCTTCTCGACATAAGGGATAGGACCTGGTTCCGCCCTGCTTGTTGATGTACCACACTACAGACATATTTGTCTGTCTGAATTGCAATGGTCCCTGGTAGGTAGAGAGTCCTGAAGAGCTTGCAATGCTAAAAGCACCCCTCTCATCTCAAAGACGTTTATGTGCAGGTGGCACTCTAGAGACAGTCTTGCCCTGAAAATGCCCCCCCACCCGATCAGGGAGGCATCCATTGTCACCGTGGCAACAGGAGGAGGAAGAACAAATGGTCTGCCTTGAAGTACTAGAGAGGAGACCATCCAACAAGACAGGTGGGTCTTTGCATGATTGGGTGATTATTATGTTGTGAGACATCGGAAGCTGTTGAAACAACCATTGGGTAAAAAGCATCCATTGAAGAATTCGCATGGGAAAACGCGCCAGAGGAAGTAATGTGATTCCTGCTGCCATGAGACCCCAAAGGTTTCAGTACAAACCTGACCTTAATTCTCTTGCATTGTAGTAAGGTCTGAACATGTTGGCGAATGTCTGATACTCTTTCTAAGGGAAGTTTTGCTGACAGCTCTTTTGTATTTAATCTTGCGCCTTATAAAGGTTATAGATTGACAAGGCGACAATGCAGACTTTTCGAAGTTTAGAGAGATACCTAGCTCGGAGCAAGTTTGGACGGTATAATCCCTGGCTCGCAGTAGCTGATGCCTGGTGGAAGCAGTCAGGAGCCAGTCATCTAGATATGGAAACACCTGGAATCCTCGCCGTCTCAGGTGAGCCGTAACCACTGCCATGCATTTGGTGAACACCCTGGGGGCTGTGGTGAGATCAAAGGGCAGGGCTCTGAATTGATAGTGACTGGCTCCCAGCCAGAAGCGGAGAAACCTTCTGGAGCGTCTGTCCATTTTGATATGGTAGTACGCATCCTGAAGGTCTATGGAGCACATCCAATTGTCCAGACCCAAAAAAGGTAGAATGGACTCGAGCGTGACCATCCGGAACTTCGTTCTTTGAACAGATTTGTTTAATCTGCTGAGATCCAAAATGGGTCTTCAGTCCCCTGTCTTTTTTGGTACCAAAAAGAACTTGGAGTAAATCCCAAATCCTTCCTGGTCTGCTGGGACTGGCTGGATGGCCCTTTTTTCTAGCAGTTTTGAAACTTCTAGTACTGCTTGTTCCCTTAGACCGGGTGGAACATCTGGAAGGGACCTGTTTGTTTATACAGGGGTGTGGACAAAGGGGATTTTGTAACCCTCGGATATGATAGACCGTACCCATTTGTCTCGT
The DNA here is from genome assembly GCF_019279795.1 of Protopterus annectens. NCBI lineage: Eukaryota > Metazoa > Chordata > Ceratodontiformes > Protopteridae > Protopterus > Protopterus annectens. The sequence goes on along the minus strand of NC_056743.1, from coordinate 1,002,926,623 downwards.
GTGAGGAGTTGCCAGGCTTCTGGGTACAGTGACAATCTTCCCCCAACTGCCTCCAAAGGTGGACAGTCAGGCAGCCCCTCAGGGGTGCTGAAAGTGTTTGTCAGAGAGATTCTCGGCTACCCTGATTTTGTGGACCCCCTCTGCCCCTCGGGCAGCGTCTATTGTTCCCTCCTCTGCCCCTGGAGGGAAACTCGCCACTTGTGTCAGGCACAACTCCCTGGGGTTTCCGAAACCACATTTTTCCACTCTTCTGACATTTAGAGTATGGTCTAGAGGGAGTAGAAAAACGGACTCCCACGGCAGAGAGAGTCTTGCCTTCCTGCTCACACCTGGTAAGGGTATCCATCACCTGTGGTCCAAACAGAGCCGAACCATCGAAGGGGGTATTGGTGAAGGACGCCTTGAAGGGGCCAGCAAAGTTACATAACCGCATCCAGGCATGTCTTCTTCAAAGCCACGCCTGTACCTGCGGCCCTACTCGCCCCAGCGGCCCTACTCGCCCCATCGGCTGCATAAGAAATGAGCTGCATGGAGTTGACGATAGAGTTAAGGGTCACCAGCTGGGAGTTAATCTTATCCTGAGCCCCCGCAGCTGATGGATCCTGAAGGGTATCACCCAGTTCCTTAAGAAGATCCCTTTGAAGGCGGGTGAAATAGCACAGATAATTCAGCAACCGTATGGAAAAGGTCGCTGAAGAAAACATCCGCTTCCCGTACCTGTCCACTGTCCTAGATTCTTTATTAGGTGGATGGACAGGCACCGAAGGGTCAGCCAACTCCTTCTTAGTGGCTGCTGCCAACACCATGGCATCAACAGGGATACCTTTTGCCAGAAATTGTTTGTCGGATGGGGCTGTAATGAACGTCATGGGCCTGCGGGGAGTTGGTTCCACTGTGTCCGGGGCTGTCCACGCCTTTCGAGCCACCACTTCCATGAGCGGGTCGAAAGGTGGAGACACCCAGGAGGTGGAAGGGCAAGAACCAAACGCATCCAGGTACACCGACTCGTCCTCGGAAGGGTTAAGGGCAGTCCAGTTCCCCCTCTGCCTAAGGATCTCTAGGAAGTCTGAAAAGGAGACATCCTCAGAGGGGGACCTTGGGGACCCTTCTGAATCCTCCAAGTCAGTATCAGACGTGACTGACTCAGAGGAGACAACATGTTTCCTCTTACATTTTCTCTTCCTAGGGGGCTCCTCTGAATGATCAGGGGAAGCCTCGGAAGAGGAAGATACGCCCAATGGAGCGACCTGGAGCGTCTGTTCTCCACGCTTGGGGTCAGGAGGGTGGACAGAGACCGATGCAAGCATCATGGGGGGAGGAGCCGAAGGGGCCGATCGTGGAGCCGACACAGGAGTCAGCAAACTCCTCATGACCTCAAAGGCGCCCCTGTCGGGCAGAGCAGAGGGTCCCCGCATCGAAGAGTCATGAACCCCTCCCGGCACCGAGAGGGACAGCTCCGAGGCCGATGTCGGGGCCGAGCTCACCTGCGCCGAAGGCCCGAGAGGGAGAACGGGGTTGGACAAGGGTCCGATGCCAGTCGCCCTCTCGGAGCCGACGAGGGAGTCCTGGCACCCAGATCCCTCCAAGGAAGGAACCAATGAAGAGATCGGAGCTGACGAAGGAGCCAAAAGGTGTGGTATCAGCTCCGATGTTTCCAAGATTCGAGCCCCAACCAGCTCTGGCTCCGAACACAAAAGGGGAGTCAGAGGAGGAACTGTTAAAGACACCGGGATAGCCACAGTCTGTTGAGAAGGGCTGGTTAACATCTTGGCCAGGGCCTGCGATTTAATTAGTCTACTGACCACCCTAAGTCATGGCCGGATAACCTGGAAGACCGAGAGGAATGGGACCTATGGCTCCGTTCCGACTGAAGCAATGGTGACCTCGGAGCCGAGCGAACCGATTCTAGGGAAGGGGACCTAGAACATTTTCAGCCCAATGACGGTTCCGACATTAAAGTCGGAGCCGATAGAGGTCTAGAGGTGTCGGCCCCAGCCGAAGAGGAAGCAGATGCTCTGCCCAGCGAAAGCTCCGAACTGGGAGCCGACGGCTTGACGGGCTTTGAGGATTTCCACAACTGAGGCTTCGCTGGGGATCCCTCTGGCTTGAGTAGGCCTCTCAAGATAAGCTTGTTCCTATGCTCCTGCAGGACTCTCGGGCTGAAGGCATGACAGACTGAACAGGAGTCCTGCAGGTGTAGGGGGACTCAAGCAATAAACGCAAGAAGTGTGACAGTCTGTCAGAGATCTTCTGACAGCACGAGTCACACTTCTTGAAGCCTGAAACTTTGGTATCTTTGGACATACTGGTCTGGGGATACCAAATAGAGAAAAAAAAAAAAAGACAATCTAACTCTAAGAAAAATACAGTTAAAATTTAGCTGAAAAAGACAAAAAAAAAGATTAATACGACCTGAGCCAGTAAAAAAACGTAACCTCGTAGCTGAAGCAGCAAACGAGATCTGGGTATCTGACACCTAGCATTGTGGGATATGGGGAGGCCTCGAGCCAGTAAACAGCTCTCGAGCTTTAGTAAAAGGCCGAGTCGGAGCCGAGGATCAGCTCCGAACCCATCCAGCAAGAATGAAGGCAAGATAGACAACTTAACATCATTGATTCTAGATCCTGAGAATGCTGACACCACAGGCTTTTTAGATACCACTGTAATTTCCTCATATACAGTCTTGCATATGGAATTAGTAGAATGCAAGAGGCCATGAACCCCAGGGCTTGCAGTATTTTCCTTGTAGATAGCTGGGTCTTTGTGGCCAGTAGTTTGAAGTAGGCTGCCAAATGAACTTGTTTCTCTGGCGTGAGGTAGACCACCTGGGAAGTTGTATTCAAGCTTGCTCCCAGGAATACAATTTATTGGCAGGGTACAAGATGTGATTTCTTTTCATTTATGGTGTACACCAGAGAAGTTAGCAATTTCTGTACAAATTGCCAGATGATTCAATAGTATGCCCTAGCTTTCTGCCTGAATTAGACAATCATTCAGGTATGGGTAAATTTGAATGTTTCTTTGCCTGCAAAATGCAATGACTGGAGCTAGGCACTTTGTGAATACCCTGGGCACAGTAGATAAGCCAAAGGTCAGTGCAGAGAACTGATACTGCCTGCAGCCTGCTTTGAAGCGTAGGTATTTTCTGCAGGATTCCCTTATTGGGATGTGCAGGTAAGCTTCCTTTAAATCCAGTGTTGCCAACCAGGCATCTTTGCCTAACACAGGAAGCAGTTGGTGAAGAGTTAGCATCTTGAATTTTGGAATCACCAAAAATGTGTTTAGGATAGAGAGGTCCCGTATAGGACGCCAGTTATTTTTTCTGGGCACCAGGAAAATTCTTGAGTAGAAAAATTGTCCCCGTTCCTCTTCTGGAACAGGTTGAATAGCCCTGATGCTTAACAGAGCAAGTATTTGCTTTTGAGCCTCCACCCACTGATTTGGGGACAGGTCTGGCCAACCGTTTGAGGTTGGTAAGGAGAGAAAGTAGAATCTGTATCCTTGGGAAACTATATTTAAAACCCATTTGTCCTGGGCAATGAGTTCCCAAATTTTTGCCTGCCGGGCAATCTTTCCCCCTAAGGGAACAGTCAGTTGTGCAAGACTTGGAAGATTTAAAGTTAAATCATTGAGACAGTTTACCATAGGGGGGAGTCTTACCACTCCCTGCTTTGGAAGTGGGAGCCCCCCCAACTGCTTAGCCCTGTGAGTACCTTGGGATTGAAGCCTGGATGTTCTGCTGATTCTGGGTTTGGAATGAAAAGGCCTGGAAGAGGCAGGAAAGGACCAATTTTTAGAGGGCCAATGCCTACTAAATCTGGGAGACTGTACTTGCAGGAAATCTTTAACAGTTTGCATAGATTTAGCTTTTTTCTCCATCTTTTTAAGTACTACTACTGCTCTGTTGCCAAACAGGCGGGTCTTGGTTTAAAAAGGAACTTGAGAGAGTCAGGAACCCTGTAATATCGGTCAGGTTTTCTGGGAGCAAGAGGTAGAGAGTCAGGGGCCAAGCTAGATTCCAAAAAGGCATCATCAACAATGTCCAGTACAGGGGAATAGCTAAAGGTCTGTGTTGGGGCACATCAAATCCCCAAGTCTCTTTTTAGAGTCAGAGAAATCTTAGCTTTCCCAGTGAAAATGCTTCCTAAGAGTATGCAAGGTTTCACCAAAAGAAAAATCCTCTGGAGGGGAAGCAGAAGGAATAGAGTCCTCTGCATCAGAATCTGCATAGGTAGATAAGGGTAAACCTTGGTCCTCAAAGGAAGCAGAAATTTAAGAATCCTGATCAGAAGAATCAAACAAACTCAGTCCTAGATCTCCTAAAAGGGGAAGGTTGGCTTCCGCTGATAAAAGTAGTAAGGTCTTTAGCCATTCTTATCATTTGTTTTTTAGGCATAGAGGCCTGACCATGTGGTCTGGGCGTCGGTTTTCTAGGCATGGATCGAGTTTTAGGCCTTGAAGAAGATGGCGTCCGTTTAATATGCAAGTCAGTAGGCCTGAATACACCCCTCGGAAGCCAGTGCCTGCACAGCGGCTCCAGACCCATCCAAGGTAGAGACATCTGCAGGTTCCACAGTTGAAGTATCTCGCGGCATACCGGGCTCCAAATGGGTCTCAGTAGAGGCCTGCGAATCTGAAGTAGCGGGTATCAGGGGCTGCGAAAGCGCATCAATGAGTACCGGCAAACTGGCGACTAGTTTAGAAGGGTCATCGGCAGCTTTAGACCTATGCGGTCTGTCTCTCTTTATCTTTACGTTTTTTCAGAATGTCGGTAGTCTGGTGGCTTAACGAAGCCATATCTTGGTAATTAAACAGAGTACCAAAATACGTAGAAGCATAAATATACTGACGACGGATAGTTTGTTGTTTAAATAAGGCACAAAACCGACAGCGAGGTACATCGTGATCAGGACCTAGGCAAGGAATATAGTTACGAATGAAAATCTTTATGAGGTATTTGCTTTCCACAAGAAATACAATTATTGACTTTTACTGACATCGGTTTAGAGCAAGAAAAAGTTTCCCCAACGGGGTACTTAGCTTAGTTGAAGACTTTGGTTCTGAAACACGAAAACGAAAATTTCAGGAGTCTGCCAACTGGCACTTGCGAACTGCTTCTGCTTTGGGGATTGCACAGCAAGAAAGACTGGTGTAATGGTGTCGGCTGCATGCTTTATACCCCTGACTACCTGACGTCATGGAAGATGAGAAAGCAAGACCCAAGACTTTGATAATCAGGGCGACTGAGGGCTATTGCAAGCAGATAACCCCCAAATGTGATGACTGCAACAGTGAAACACGAAGAACATCAGTAAAAGAAAGTCTCCGACATGAACATAAAGCTACAAACCTTTGTGCCATCTACAGTCTCTTCGATGTCTAACAGAAAGACACAGTAAAAGCAAGGAATTTTACCATAAACTGTGGTTAATAGCATATTTCATGTTACAAATACTCAGGAAGTATCTATATCACATATAAACAAGAAATATCAAATTCAGTACTGCAATCAGCCTCCACCCAGATGAATGCATTTCAAACAGCAGCTTACCTTACTATTCACACAATAGGGATGGTAGCACTGAGCACACTGTGCACATGCAAGGAGATGTCCCTCTAGTCCTCGACCAAAACTACCACAAACAACACACATATCCTAGGAAACAAAAGGAGATTATTAACCACGCACAGCTTTATTTTATGAACATTAAAAACATGATAAAACAGTGAACAAAAGCTCAGTACCACACAAAAATGTTTGCGAAAAGAGAGTCGTGTTAGTCTACACCCCATGAAGTACAACTGCGCAAGAAGAAAACTACAGCATATTTCCAAGGAGGTGTCCCCCAGTAGTCATCAATTGTAACACTTGGCCTTACTCATTCTTCAGTATCCTGTACAGAATTTTCTCAGAGTAGGTCACATACCATGGAAACTACTGACACTCATGACAACGGACTCCCTTATACAATCCCTCACTGCTGTTCACCTTCATGAGTTCTTTGAGCCTGAATCTGCCACATGGAAGTATGCTTATGACAAAAATTCCAGTACTGATCACGACTTAAGGTTCAGTGAATAAAAAAACACCTAGAAGAAATGTGCAACTTTGTATAAAGGAGAACATGAAACAAGACTGACAGTAAGCATATCATTATTATATCCCACACTACAAGCATACAGCATAAACTGAAAAACAGAAGCAATTTTACAAATTAGTAGAGCAAGGACATACAGATCCCAAATATTGAAGTGAACTTTGTTACAGTAACCTCCTCTCCAAGACCTACTCTTACAGCAAACCTTACACAAATGCATTCATCATTTCTGGAAATAGTATCAGCTTAACAGTACATCTCAATATCCAAGCAGGTTTCCAAGCAGTAAAGGGTCAACCGTGATAGCTGGAGCTACAAGATGTAAGGTACCATGCAAATTAACATCTCATTTTCTGCAAAATAAACTTTTACCTCATACTGCTTGGTAAAGCTGGGAAAAGTACACATTACAAACTCTTAGGTTCTTCGGGGAAAACAATATCAGTCAATACTGATGCCATATACAAACCTGTATCTTTCACAAGGTATATGAAAGACAATGCAGTGAGACAGCCAGAAAGTTAAGGATTAAAAAAAAATGTGTAAACCTTTACAGATGTTTGAAGAGATCACTGCCGAAGTAGCCTACGTGGGTTAAATGCAGTCAAGATATAAAAACTGACCAGCATCCAAAATGTATAAATGTATATACATCTTTAAGCAATGTAAAACTGATAGTAGTACAAGTGAATCTAGGTAGAAATCCTATGCCAGATGAAAACTATCTGCTGAGGTAGTCTCACAGCTGTTTTAGAAACCCGAGATGCATAACTTAATGAAATAACTGACAAACTGAAGCTATATCATTTACTTAAATATGCACCTTGCAATACTACGAAACATAAATACAAATGCAGGAAATTACAGCCCAAACTAGCTTACATTTTTTAATGCTGATATAACAGGTTTCACTCTATACTAAGAACTTAACTGACAACCACGGGCAGAATCTTAATTTACTTGCTGAGCTTTACAAGCCAGTAAATACTACTATACACTTACGCTGAGTGAAGAAAAGAAACAAAGACATGAAACAGGCCATGTTCTCAGCTATTTCTTTACATTTCAGCAGGAATTTCTTGCAAACTGTGTAAAACATATTTTAGAGACAAGTAATACTAAAACCTGCTACTAACATTTTTACTAAGGATTCTCAAACTTTCCATTATTTCCCACTACTTCTACTCATCAGCTGTACCCCTCATGCAAAAAGACGTTTTCCAATAAAGCAAAGATATATGCTCCCATGAGGGCATTTAGGGTAAGAAAGAATAATTATGAAAAATCTTACCATAACCATAAATGTCCTTCTCTTCCATGTTGCAGTATTCTTACTGTGGGACTTCCCGCCTCAGGCAACCACACGTCAGCTCCTATACAAAAGCTTAAGCCTGGTTGCTGTAGGTGCGTGGGGCATCACACGTAGGGCCATAAACCAGGGACCTTAAATGTGATGTCTGCACGCATAGACCTCAGAACTTGAAGGCCAGACAGTCAGAGAGAGAAATAAGTGATTGTCATCTAGAAGTGTCAAGTGTCATATGCTGGCTAGTTGCTCTTGGAGAAGGGTAGAGCTTCCTAATAGCCAGGAGCTAGGTTAGTAGTCCACACATAATGAAGTGGGAAGATGGGAGGGATGGAATACTGGCAACATGGAAGAGGAGGACATCTATGGTTATGGTAAGATTTTATACAACTATTCTATGTCCTTCTATTCCTATGTTGCAGCATTCTTACTGTGGGAGAGTACCACAGTTAGAGGGAAAAGGTGGCGGTACAAGTGGAAGATTCCAGAAACCCCTGCAAGATTGTTCTAGGAAAGCCTGTCCTGGCTCTGGAGACGTGAACTAATTTGTAGTGTTTGGTGAAGTTGTGGATAGTGGACCAGGTGGGCAGCTTCTAAAATGGAAGCTGTGTCCAGTCCTTTGAGGAAGGCTTTGGAAATAGCCATACTTCTGGTGGAACGAGCTCTCACCCCATGGGGTACAGGTTTGCCATGGTGCGAGTAGCAGAAAGTAATGGATTTTCTGATCCAACCTGAAATAGTTTGCTTGGAAACTGCCTTGCCCATAGCCCTGGGGTGGAAGGAGACAAAAAGTTGATCAGATTTTCTTAAGGGCTTAGTTTTGTCTAGGTAAAATCTAAGTTATCTGTGCACATCCAAGGAATGGAGAATCCTCTCAGTCTTGTTAGCTGGACAGGTGAAGAAGGTAGGCAGGTGAATAAATTGATTTAAGGACACCTCGTTTACCACTTTAGGCAGCGTTAGTGCACAAAGCCATCCTGTCCTTGTGGAAAACAGTGTAGTGGGGGGCAGGCCATGAGAGCCTGCAACTGTGACACTCTCCTAGCAGAAATCATGGCCACCAACAGTACAGTTTTCCATGTACATAGTTGTAAAGCAGCATTGCTAGCCAGTTCAAAGGGGACGAGTGTTATTTTTCCAGGACAAAGTTTAGGTTCCAGGGTGGCGGGATGGGTTTTCTAGGTGGTCTGAAAAGGAAAAGTTGAACATCTAGCCTGGATTGTAAAGGGGGTCTAGAGGCAGGAAGGAAGATATGGCTGAAAGATGTACTTTCACTGAGGATTAAGAAAGGCCATCCTTAGTGAGTTCACGCACATGCAAGAACTAGAGGAAGGGTCAGCCTGTCTGGGATGCCTATCCTTATGTAGACAACATTTTGAGAATCTCTCCCATTTTGATTAGTATGATTTTTTTAGTAGTAGGTTTTCTAGCCTCCCTCAGGATTGTAAGCATGTCCTCTGAATACTGGTGTCTAAAAGGGATTAGAAGTTTATCACCCAGAGTGTTAGTGCTAACATATGTAGTTGAGGATGGATTAGGGTTCCCTTTTGTTGTGCGAGAAAGTCCACCTTGTGGGGATTGCCCTTGGCTGAGTGAAGTAGGGGGAACCATTGCTGCCTTGGCCAGTAGGGGATCACCAATAAGATTTTTGGTTTGTCCTTCCTGATTTTCAGTAGGACCTTTGGATTAGAGGGAATGGGGGAAGTGTAACGAAACAGTCCCTTCCAAATGATGAAGGCATCTACTCTCCAGGCTAGTGAGAGTGACCCTTGATGAAGAAATTGATCAATTATCTGTTCTGGGGGGAGGAAAACAGATCCACTTGAGCAGTGCCCCACCAGTGGACAATGTCTATAAAGGTTTCCCTGTTCAGCATCCACTCGTGCTGTAGAGATGATGTTCTACCGAGATGATCTGCCTGTTTGTTGCCCTGAGTAGGGATGTATGAGGCCTGCAGGGACAGGTTGTGCCTGGAGGCAAGGTCACAGATTTGTAGAGTCATTACACAAAGGAGGTAAGCATTGGTTCCTCCTTGTTTGTTGAGGTACCACATGACTGTGGTGTTGTCTGTGAGTATTAAAAGGGGACCCAGATGAAGGGTAGGAAGAAAAGCCTCAAGGGCTAAGAGAACTGCAGTCATCTCCCTGACTCTGATGTGTTTCTTTTGAAGGGCAGGATTCCAAGTTTCCTGAACCTTGAAATCCTTGCAGATGGCTGCCCACCCTAGGTCTGATGCATCTGTGAAAATGAAAGTACAGTTGTATACACTTACCATAAATGTAGATGTTCAAGTGTATTCACTGTTGCAGTCATCACATTTGGGTTATCTGCTTGCATTAAGCCTGAGTCAGCCTGATTAACAAAGTCTTGGGTCCTGAGTCAGTTGCTGTCTCTTCTTCTGTGACTTCAGGTCGTCAGGGGTATAAAACATGCAGCCGACGTCATTACATCAGTTTTTCTTGCCCCAGATGTCAGGTTCCCCCTAATGGGAAGCAATTAAATCTACAAAAATACAAGGTTATACCTCCAACAAAAAAGCAAATACACCAAAAAGCTTTTAAGCATAGTAAAGGAGAGAAGATGTATAGCCAAAAGAAATCGGGGCCTGGAGGGAGGGTAACCAGGACTGCAACAGTGAATACACTCGAACATCTACATTTACGGTAAGTGTACACAACTGTACTAAGTTCTTCGTATTTCACTGTTGCAGGCATCACGTTTGGGTAGATTCCCAAAGCTGAGGATGGGAGGAGGAATTTAGATAGCATTAAGACCAGCTATAAGGCCCTGCAAGACTGCAGTGGCAAAGCCAGCTCTGGATTTAGAGAAAATTGGCAAATGGTAATGCTTGGTGAAATTATGTACAGAACTCCAGGTAGCAGCTTCCAGGATGTCCCTGGTAGGTACGCCCCTGAGAAAAGCTGTAGAGGTAGATGCAGCCCTGGTTGAGTGGGGTCTGATCCCCTGTGGGATAGGTTTTCCATGGTGCTTAGCCTTGCCCTCTGTCCCTGGATACCACCTTTGGCATGAAAGAGCGATTGGTCCAAAGGGACACCCCATCCGCATGAAAGATGATGAAAGGCTCCACTGCCATAAGGGCCTGTAATTCAGATACCCTTCTTGCTGAAGTGACTGCTAAAAGAAAAGCTGTTTTCCAAGAAAGGAATTTGAAATCTGCAGTAGCAGCTGGCTCGAAAGGAGGAAGAGTGAGCTTCTCGAAAACAATGGTAAGGTCCCAGGCTGGAGTTAGAGCTCTACTGGGTGGTCTTAAACTTTTGGCCCCTCTGAGGAACTGCATGAGCAGTGGATGAGAGAAGAGGGGAGGTTCCATGTTATAATGAGCTGAAATGGCGGAGGCGTGGATTTTTATTGAGGAAAAAGACAGGCCTTTGTGAAGCATCTCAGTTAAGTACTGCAAAATCTGAGGTAAAATGGGCACTGCTGTGCTCATCCCTAGAGATTGGTTCCAGGCACTTCCTTTCCTGTAAAATGATATCCATCACTGGTTTACTGAGGGATGGTAAAGGACAGATTACGTAATTAGCCAGGCTGCTAGGTTCAGTGTTTGAAGCTGAGGGTGCAGAATCTTGTTCTCCTGCTGAGACAGCAGGGTAGGAGTCTGAGGGCAGGTACCATAGGCTCAACAGTAACACACTGCGCAAAAGGGGGTACCCAGTGTTGGCGTGGCCAGTCTGGTGCAATCAAAATTGTCCTTGGTTTGTCTTGTTTGATCTTTAGTAGTATTTTGGAGAGCAGAGGCAGAGGAGGAAAGGCAAAAACTGATAGGTTTTTACAGCTGAAGGACAGAGCATCCACTTTCCAAGCTTGTCTGTGGAGAGCCCTTGTGCAAAATTTTTCCAATTGATAGTTCTGGGGGGGGGGGGGGGGGCAAACAGGTCAATATCTGGGCTCCCCCATTTGCTTGTCAACATGTTGAAAATCGTTGGTTCCAGTTTCCACTCGTGTGGGTCCATGAGGTATCTGCTTAGTCCGTCAGCCAGTGTATTTAGTTTTCCTGGCAGGAATTGAGCTTGTAGATGCACTTGGTAGCTCAAGGCTGTGTTCCACAATGCCATGGCTAGTCTGTAGAGGGGGCAAGAATGTGTACCCCCCCCCACTTGTTTATGTACCACATAACAGTGGTGTTGTCTGTCTTTACCAATAATTGTTCAGGAAGAATGTGGTCCTTGAAGGCTGTCAGAGCATTCTGTACACCTAAAATTTCTTTTTGATTGATATGCAGGTGCATTTGACTTGGGTTCCATTTACCCTGAATGGACTTCCCTGCCAGGTGTGTCCCCCATGCACAGTCTAAACCATCTGTTATTAGGGTTTGGGTGGCAGGGGGTAGTGTGAATGGTAATCCTTTGTTTTGGTGGCAGGCCTCTGCCCACCAAAGGAACTCAAGGCGTAGACAAGGTGTGATAGGAATCACTGCTTCTAGATCCTGAGCATGTTGACACCATAGGCTTTTTAGATACCACTGTAGTTTCCTCATATGCAGTATTGCATATGGAATTAGAAGAATGCAGGAGGCCATGAACCCCAAGGCTTGTATTTGCCTTGCAGACAAGCAGGGTTTTTGTGGCCACATGTTTGTGAAGTAGGATGTCAAATTAATTTGTTTCTCTGCCGTGAGGAAAGCCATCTGGGAAGCTGTATTCAAGCTTGCTCCCAGGAATATAATTTGTTGGCAGGGTACTAGGTGAGATTTCTTTTCGTTTATGGTGTAGCCCAGACAAGTTAGCACCCTTTGTACAAAACCCAGAAGATTCAAAAGTATGTCCTGGCTTTCTGCCTGAATTAGACAATCATACTGGTATGGGTATATTTGAATATTTTTTTGCCTGCAAAATGCAAAGACTGGAGCTAGGCACTTTATGAATACCCTGGGCGCAATAGATAAGCCAAAGGGCAGTGCAGAGAAAGTACAGTTTTGTACCTACCATAAATGTAGATGTTTGAGTGTATACCCTGCTGAAGTCATCACACTTTGGTTATCCTGCTGTCAGGCGGGCCCACAGTCGGCCTGAATTCCAAAGTCTTGGTCCAGCGTCGGTTGCTGCCGCTTCTTCCCTGACGTCAATGCACCAGGGATATTCAAAAGGCATCCAATGCCATTTCCTTCAGTTTTTCTTGCCCCAGATGTCAGGTGCCCCCCCAAAAGGTGGTCAGTAGGTAGTACCAATAATAAAAGTTTATCACAAACAAAACATCCCTCTAGCCATAAGCAAATACACCACAAAGGTTGCATCAGATATTAAGGGATTGAAAGGTTTTAGTTGGGTCAGAGGGGATGGAGGGAGGGTAACCTGGACTGCAGCAGGGTATACACTCGAACATCTACATTTATGGTAGGTACAAAAAGTACAGTTTTGTACCTACCATAAATGTAGATGTTTGAGTGCTAATACAGCTGCAGTAATCACAGATGGGGTTCTCTGCCGTCAGGCGGGTCCTCGGTCGGCCGAAATCCAAAGTCTTGGTCCGGCGTCGGTTGTCGTCACTCTCTTCCCTGACGTCAGTGTGACAGGGGTATATAAGACACAGCCGACGCCACATTCTTCAGTCTTTCTTGCCCCAGATGTCAAGTGCCCCCAGAAGGAAGGCAATACATAAATTTTATATATATATATATATATATATATATATATATATATATATATATATAGATATATATATTCAAGCAATGCAATGTAATAAAAAAAAACAGTAGTTGCAAGCAAATACATCATAGAAGGATAACCCCAAATTAGGTTGCAAGAGGAGGTGTTAGCCACTAGTCCTTTACCAAGAGGGGAAGGAGGGAGGGAAACCTGGACTGCAGCTGTATTAGCACTCGAACATCTACATTTATGGTAGGTACAAAACTGTACTATGTTCATCGTGCATACACAGCTGCAGTAATCACAGATGGGTAGAATCCCAAAGCTACGCACAGGGTGGTAAGCACTAGGTGGAACTGGGATGAGCCAGAACACCCTGCAACACAGCAGTGGCAAAGCCTGCTCTAGTTTTGGAATATAAAGGCAGATGGTAGTGTTTTGTGAAGGTATGCACAGAGCTCAAAGTGGCTGCCTCCAAAATATCTTTGGTAGGAACTCCTCTGAGGAAGGCTGTAGAGGTTGCTGTGGCCCTGGTGGAGTGGGATCTGATGCCTGTAGGGACATATTTTCCATGATAGGAGTAACAAAATCGTATGCAGTGGCCTATCCATTTTGAAATTGTCTGTTTGGTAACTGGCTTTCCTTGAGCTCCTACAGCATAGGACACAAAAAGTTGTTCTGATTTTCTGAAATACTTTGTTCTGTCCAAATAGTAACGTAGCTGTCTATGGATGTCTAAGGAGTGCAGCAGCCTTTCCCCTTTGTTTTGAGGATTAGGGTAAAAGGTAGGTAAGTGTATGGCTTGATTTAAAGCTACCCTGGACACTACTTTAGGCATAAATGATGGATTGGTTCGAAGGGAAACCCTGTCCTGATGGAAGATGAGAAAAGGCTGCACAGCCATGAGGGCTTGTAGTTCCAAAACCCTACGAGCTGAGGTAATGGCCAGAAGGAAAGCTGTTTTCCAGGACAAATATAGCAAATCTGTTGAGGCAGCTGGTTCAAAAGGAGGCAATGTTAATTTTTCTAAAATGTAATTAAGACCCCAGGCTGACACAGGTTGCTTACTTGGTGGTCTTATATTTTTTGCCCCTCTGAGGAACTGTCTTAAGAGTGGGTGAGAGAATAAGGGTGGATTCGTGTTGAATTCTGCAGAAATGGCTGAGGCGTGGATTTTTATGGAGGAAAACGAACGTCCACTGTTCAGCAACTCAGCTAGATACTGTAGTACCCGAGGCAAATTCAGCTTTCTAGGGTCCTGGCCTTTTTTCTCATTCCAAGAGCAAAACCGTTTCCATTTTGCGGAGTAAGCCTTTCTAGTAGATGGCCTTCTGGCCTCCAAAATGATGTCCTGCACCTCTTTGGGGAGTAGTGTCTGATGAGGTGTTAAGGAATTTTCCATGCAGCTAGATTGAGTGTTTTCAGCTGGCTGTGAAGAGTTTTGTAGCTGTGCTGAGTCAACAGAAGAGGCATTAGAGGTAGGGGCCAGGGAGGAGTATGTGTTAGGCTCCTCAGGAGTGGATACCAGTGTTGCCTCGGCCAGTCTGGAGCAATCAATATCATCTTCGGTCTGTCTGTTCTTGCTTTCAAGAGCACCTTGGGCAGAAGAGGCAGAGGTGGGAAAGCGTAAACTGTCCATGCTGCCCAACTGAATGAAAGGGTGTCCACTCTCCAGGCCTTTGGATGAAAGGTCCTTGAACAAAACTTTTACAATTGATGATTCCTGTGGGAGGCGAAGAGATCTATGTCTGGCCTCCCCCACGCTTGGATTATTTTTGTAAACACTTGAGGATGCAACTTCCATTTGTGTGGATCTGTCATATTTCTGCTTAGATTGTCTGCCAGCGTGTTTTCCAAACCTGGCAAGTACTGTGCTTGAAGTTCGATTTGCCATTCCAGAGCCAAGTTCCAAAGTGTCATGGCTAGTCTGCACAGGGGGTATGAATGTGTTCCTCCTTGTTTATGTACCACATTACTGTGGTGTTGTCTGTTCTTATCAATAATTGTCCTGGATGCAGGAGGTCCTTGAAAGCTGTAATTGCATTTATCACTGCTAGCATTTCTTTTTGATTGATGTGAAGGTGCTTTTCTTTTTGGGACCATTTGCCCTGAATGCACCTGTCTGTCATGTGCGCCCCCCAGGCGTAATCTGAGGCGTCTGTTGTGATGACTTGATTTGCTTGAGGCTTGCAGAATGGGAGACCTGTATTTGTTTGACATGCTTAGGCCCACCATAGGAATTCCTTTTGCAAACATGGAATTATTGGTATTATTGTTTCCAAACTGTGGCTGTGTTGAGACCATAGGTTTTTTAGGTACCATTGAAGTTTCCTCATATGCAACTTTGCACATGGGATTAAAAGAATGCAAGATGCCATGAAGCCAGAGCCTGCAGGATTTTCCTTGCAGTAAGCCTGGTACAATTTGCTAGCATTTTGAAGTACTGAGTTAGTTGCCCCTGTTTTTCTGGCGTAAGATAGGCCATCTGGGTGTTTGTGTCCAAGTTGGCACCCAGGAAAATTATTTTCTGAGCTGGTGTTAGTCTGGATTTCTCTTTGTTGATTGTGTATCCCAGAGAGTTCAGTAACTGTGTTGCATAAGCCAGATGATCCAGAAGTATGTGCTTGCTGTCCGCTTGGATCAGGCAGTCGTCCAAATAAGGGTAAATTTGTATCACTTGAAGTCTGCAGTAGGCAATTACTGATGCCAGGCATTTCGTGAATACTCTGGGCGCAGTAAATAAGCCAAAGGACAATGCAGAGAATTGATAGTGGATTGAACCTGCAAGAAATCTGAGGTATCTTCTGCAACTTTGTCTGATTGGGACATGCAGGTATGCCTCCTTGAGGTCCAATGTTACCAGCCAAAACTCCTTGCCCAGCATGGGAAGAAGCTGCTGTAATGTGAGCATCTTGAATTTTGGTACGAGTAAGAATGTGTTTAGGATGGATAAGTCCAAAATGGGTCTCCAGTCAGTTCCTTTCCTTGGTACCAGAAATAGCCTGGAATAAAAACCTTGGCCTTGTTCGTGAGTAGGTACCTCTTGAATAGCTTTCATGTCTATGAGCTTTGAAATTTGTAGTTGTGCCTCTGCCCTTTGATTGTGTGGCAGGTTTGGCATGCCTCTCGTTTTTGGCAGAGTGTGAAAATGAAATCTGTAGCCTCTGTCTATAACGTCCAGGATCCATTTGTCTGTTGTGACAATATGCCAATTTCTTGTAAATAATGCCAGCTTTCCTCCCAAAGGTGCTGCCAGCTGAGACTTGCTTGGCGTGGAAAGGAGGAAGTCATTGGTTTTGCTTCCTATATTGTAGTGCACTGTCTTCGCCACCTCTTGGTGCTGGAGTTTGCCATTGCCTGCCTCTATATGATCCTTGTGATTGTCCTCTGCCCCTTGAGTGCCTGTATCTACCTCTTTGGGGCTTGTCCGTGGCTGGAAAGGACCAGTTTTTAGAAGGCCAATTTCTGCTAAAACGTGGTGGTTGAACCTGCAGAAAAGCTTTGACAGTTTGCATAGATTTGGCTTTTTCTTCCATTTTCCGTAGTATCGCCTCAGCATTAGTACCAAATAGCACATCCTTTTGTAAAGGAGCATCTAATAGTTTAGCTTTCACATGATCAGGCAAGATTTGTTCCCTAAGCCATGCATGTCTACGAATAACTGATCCTGTAACAGCAGCTCTACTTGAGGCCTCTAGGGCATCATAGCCACATTGTAAGGTGTGTTTAAACACTTGTTCTGCACTATGCATCATATCCTGCAACTCCTTCAAATCTAGTTGTTCAGGTTGAGACATTTTATTTCTTAATTGTGGTAACAGAAACTTCTGATATTTAAGCATATGAAACTGACAATTTACGGCCCTCATGGCTAGGGTGGCCGAGGTATATACCTTTTCCCCCCACCTTTCTAAGGATCTAGACTCTCTTTCGGAAGGTAGTGGATTCTTAGCAGTAGAGGCCTTCATTCCCTTGGGGCCTTGAGAAATGGTTTCAGGGTCAGCATTATGGCTTTTGTACAGAAATTGGTGAGAGTTAGGAACTCTGTAGTACCTATCAGGCTTGACTGGGGCAGGGAATCTGGACTAAGGCAAGCCTCCGAATAAACATCATCCAGTACATCCAAGACAGGAGGAATAGCCAGAGGTCTGTGTTGAGGTAACAAAAGAAATTCCCTAAGTCTTTTCTTGGAATCAGAAAAGTCTTGGCCTTCCCAATGGAAGTGTTCCCTCAAGGTGTGCAAGGTTTCCCCAAAAGAAAAATCCTCAGGAGGAGATACAGAGGGAATGGACTGCTCCGCATCAGAATCTTCAAAAGGGGAGAAAGAGTGTTCCTCTACATCAGAATGATCTGAAAAAATGGAGCCCTGATCCGAAGAAGGAGAATCTTCCTCCACTCTGGGTCTCTTGTCTGGAGGGGGTTGGGAACCCCTGAGAAGAGTAATTAAATCCTCAGCCATTTTAAGCATCTGCTTTTTAGGCATGGGGCCTGGAGATGGGCCCTGTGCAACAGGCCTCTTGGGATGCCTGCCTGATTTGGACTTAGTAAAGGCCTTAATAGAAAAGGAAGATGAGGGTCTAAAGACACCATGGGTGGAAGTGTACCTGTCCACATTAGGAGGCTCAACGCTCACAGTGGCTTCGGTGGTTGTAGTCTGGGTATGGGCCGAGGTACCTGCGGTCTCAGTTACAGAAGACCCCGCCAAAGAAGTGTCGTTGGTAGTCAGGGACTGCAAAGGCGTCTCGCTGAGAACCGGACCACGTGTAGCCGGTTTTGGCGTGGTGTCGGTGGGGACCGCGGACCTCGCATATCGGTCTTTGTCCTTGCGTTTTTTGGACAAAACGGTAGTCGGAGTCTCCGACGACATTTTATAATCAAAGGCTTTACCGAAAAAGTGTTGGGCGAACTCCGCCCGACGCTTAATAGTGCGCTTATTGAAAGTAGCACAAAAGCAACAGCCCGAGATGTCATGGTCTGGGCCTAAACAAGGTATGCAAAGGGAATGGAAATCCTTATGCGGTATTTGCTTCCCACAAGAAATACAATTGTTAACTTTTTCTGACATCGGTCTGAGGCAAGAAAAATTTCCCCAATGGGGTACTTTAGCTTTAATGAAGACTTCGGTTTCCAATTTTTCGTAAATTCAGGAGCTGGCCGACCTGCACTTGCGAACTGCTTCTGCTTCGGGCACCGTGCGGCAAAAAAGACTGGAGAATATGGCGTCGGCTGTGTCTTATATACCCCTGTCGCACTGACATCAGGGAAGAGAGCGACGACAACCGACGCCGGACCAAGACTTTGGAATTCGGCCGACCGAGGACCCGCCTGACGGCAGAGAACCCCATCTGTGATTACTGCAGCTGTATGCACGATGAACATCTGTACTATGTTCATCTTGTTACCCTGCTGCAGTCATCACACTTGGGTAGAATCCCAAAGCTAAGGATGGGAGGTGGAGTCAAACAGGGTTAGAGGAGGCTAGAAGTCCCTGCAAAACTGCAGTGGCAAAGCCAGCTCTAGTCAGAGTAAAGTGGTAAGTGATAGTGTTTGGTGAAGGTGTGTACTGAACTCCAAGTTGCAGCTTCCAGAATATCCTTGGTTGACACCCCCCCCTGAGGAAGGCTGTAGATGTAGCTGCTGCCCTGGTAGAGTGGGGCCTTATGCTAGCAGGAACTTGTTTTCCATGATGGGTGTAGCAAAAACGTATGCAATGTCCTATCCACTTGGAAATGGTCTGTTCTGAGATAGCCTTTCCTTGTGATGCTGTAGCATAGGATACAAAAAGCTGGTCAGATTTTCTAAAAACCTTAGTTTTATCCAAGTAGTAACGTAGTTGGCCTGTGAATGTCCAAGGAATACAGGAGTCTTTCTCCTTTGTTCTGTGGATTTGGAAAGAAGGTGGGTAAATGGATGGTTTGATTTAGAGCCACACCGGATACCACCTTTGGCATAAAAGAGGGGTTAGTTCGTAGAGAAACTCTGTCTTGATGAAAAATGAGGAAAGGCTCTACTACCATTAGTGCCTGTAGCTGAGACTCTTCTGGCTGAAGTAATTGCTAGCAGCAGGGCAGTCTTCCATGATATAAACTTTAAGTCAGCTGAGAAAGCTAGCTCAAAAGGTGGTAGCGCAAGTTTTTCCATAACAAAATTGAGGTCCCAAGTTGGTGTTGTCGCTCTCCTGGGAGGCCTAATATTTTTGGCCCGTCTGAGATGCTGCCTTAGAAGTGGATGTGAAAATAAGGGAAGATCCGTGTTGTAGTGAGCTGAAATAGCTGAGGCATGGATTTTAATAGATGAAAAAGAAAGTCTTTTGTGTAACATCTCAAGTTAAATATTGCAGAATCTGAGGTTTGTCCAGCTGAAGGGTATTTTGGCCTTTAGCTTGGTTCCAGGCGCAAAATCTTTCACATTTGTCTGAGTAGGCTTTCCTGGTGCTGGGCCTCCTAGCCTCCAGAATAACATCCATAACAGCTTGTGAAAGAGGAGCTGGCTGGTTGCTTAGGTGATTTGCCATGCAGCCAAATTTAAGGTTTTGAGCTGGCTATGTAGAATCTGACTGCCTTGCTGTGTGAGCAGATAAGGAATTTGTGGTAAAATCCATGGTGGGCCCTGGGCCATGTTCCTTAGTAGTGGGTACCAGTGCTGGTGTGGCCAGTCTAAGGCAATGAGCAACATTCGGGGTCTCTCCATCCTGACTTTCAGCGGCACCTTTGTGAGAAGGGGCAATGGAGGAAAGGCATATACTGTCAGCATTTTCCAACTGAATGAGAGTGCGTCCACTTTCCAAGCTTGATGGTGAAATGTCCTTGTGCAAAATTTTGATAGCTGATAGTTTTGGGGGTTGGCAAACAGGTCTATGTCTGGGCGCCCCCATTTTTGAGTTATCACTGCAAATACTTGTGGATCCAGTTTCCACTCGTGGGGATCCATGATGTTTCTGCTTAGGTCGTCTGCGAATGTGGTCTTTTTTCCTGGCAGGAATTGAGCTTCTAATTGAACTTGGTAAGCCAGTGCTGTGTTCCACAAGGTCACTGCTTGCCTGCATAGAAGGGTAGGAGTGAGTACCCCCTTGTTTATGTACCACATCACTGTGGTGTTGTCTGTCCTTATTATAAGCTGTCCTGGATGTAAGAGGTCCTTGAAGGCTGTCCGGGCATTCTGTACAGCTAACATTTTTTTTTGATTGATGTGCAGATTCCTTTGATCTGCAGTCCATATGCCTTGAACGCACCATCCTGTCATGTGTGCCCCCCAGGCATAGTCCGATGCATCTGTTGTCATAGTTTGCCTGGCTGGGGGGGGGGGGGGTAAGGTGAAAGGCTGACCCTTGTTGAGGTGACATGCCTGTGACCACCATAGAAACTCCTGTTGAAGGCAGGGAATCAGAGGTATCATTGTTTCCAAGCTGTGGCTGTGTTGAGTCCATACGCTTTTTAGGTACCATTGTAATTTCCTCATATGCAGTTTTGCAAATGGTATTAGTAGTATGCAAGATGCCATGAACCCCAAGGTCTGCAGAATTTTTCTTGCAGGGAGTTGGGTCTTTGTTGCCATTATTTTGAAGTATTGAGTTAGTAGTTGTTTGTCTGGCGTCAGATGAGCCATCTGGGCCGTTGTATTCAAGCTGGCACCCAGGAATGTCATATTTTGTGAGGGCACTAGTTTTGATTTCTTTTCGTTTACTGTGTACCCTAGGCAACTTAGAAGGTGTTTTACAAAAGTCAGATGTTGTAAGAGAATATCCTTGCTTTCTGCTTGGATGAGGCAGTCGTCCAGGTATGGGTATATTTGAATTCCTCTTTGTCTGCAGTATGCAATTACTGGTGCCAGGCATTTTGTGAAGACCCTGGGCGCAGTAGATAAGCCAAAGGGCAGTGCAGAGAATTGGTAATGGGTTGAACCTGCAATGAAACGGAGGTATCTTCTGCAATTCTGTCTGATAGGGACATGCAGGTATGCCTCCTTCAGGTCCAACGTTACTAGCCAAGCTTTCTTGCCCAACAAGGGAAGAAGCTGCTGTAGTGTTAGCATCTTGAATTTGGGTACTTGCAAGAAGGTGTTTAGAACTGAAAGGTCCAGAATGGGTCTCCAAGCATTGTCCTTTCTGGGGACTAGAAAGAGCCTTGAGTAAAATCCTTGGCCTTGCTCCTGTTTAGGTACCAGTTGAATGGCTCTCATGTCCATGAAAGCTGTAATTTGTTTTTGTGGCAAGTTTGGCATTCCTTTTATTCTTGGCAAGGTGTGGAAATGGAATCTGTATCCTTGTGAGATAATGTCTAGGACCCATTTGTCCTTTGTGACGATGCGCCAGTTGTCTGTAAAAAATGCTAATTTTCCTCCCAAGGGAGCTGCCAAAAGAGTTTTGCTTGGCAGTTTGAGGTTTAAGTAATTGTGTTTGCCTTCTAGTAGTTTGGGACCGGTCTTCTCTCCCTTCTGTGTTGTAGCGCCCCATTGGCGAGGTTTGTAAGGGATTTGCGCTGGTCCTCTGCCCCTTGGGCGTCTGTATTTACCCCTCTGTGGTCTGTGAGAAGCTGGAAAGGACCAATTTTTTGTTGGCCAATTTCTGCTGAAGCATGGGGGTTGTACCTGTAAGAAATTTTGACCATCTGCATAGATTTTGCCTTATCCTCCATTTTCTTTAAAACCTCTTCTGTTTTAACCCCAAATAAGACATCCTGCTGTAAGGGTGCATCTAGTAACTTTGCTTTAACATGATCAGGCAGAGTTTGTTCCTTTAACCAAGCATGCCTACGTATAACAGACCCAGTAACAGCTGCTCTACAGGAAGCTTCCAAGGAATCAAATCCACATTGTAAAGTATGTTTGCCCACCTGTTCAGCTGCATGCAACAGATCCTGCATTTGCTTGAATTCAGACTGTTGAGGGTGCATGCTCATCTTTTGTTTTATTTGAGACATTAGGAATTGCTGGTATTTAAGCATGTGAAATTGACAATTTAGTGCTCTCATAGCTAGAGTAGCTGAGGTGTAAACCTTCTTCCTCCACCTATCTAGTGCTCTGGAGTCCCTTTCAGAGGGTACAGGATTTTTAGCCATAGAAGCCTTAGCCCCTTTGGGACCCTGGGAGATTGTCTCTGGGCCAGCAAAGTACAGTTTTGTACCTACCATAAATGTAGATGTTCGGGTGTTCACCCTGCTGCAGTCATCACACTTGGGTTATCCTGTCGTCAGGCAGTCCCACAGTCGGCTGGAATTCCAAAGTCTTGGTCCAGCGTCGGTTGCTATCACTTCTTCCCTGATGTCAGTGCGCCAGGGGTATAAATAATGCATCCAACGCCATTTTCTTCAGTTTTTCTTGCCCCAGATGTCAGGTGCCCCCAAAAAGGTGGTCAGAAAGTAGTACCAAACTAAGAAAATTTTGCATAAACACAAAATCTCTCCAGCTATAAGCAAATACATCAGGAAGGTATTGTAGAGATTTAGCCAGTTAGATCAGAGGGGACAGAGGGAGGGGTAACCTGGACTGCAGCAGGGTGAACACTCGAACATCTACATTTATGGTAGGTACAAAACTGTACTATGTTCATCGTGTTACCCTGCTGCAGTCATTACACTTGGGTAGAATCCCAAAGCTAAGGATGGGTGGAGGAGTCAGAGGGTTAGAGGATGCTAGAAGGCCCTGCAGAACTGCAGTGGCGAAGCCAGCCCTAGTCTTAGAGTAAAGAGGTTAGTGATAGTGTTTGGTAAAGGTGTGTACTGAACTCCAAGTTGCAGCTTCCAAAATCGCCTTGGTTGGAACCTCCCTGAGGAAGGCTGTAGATGTAGTTGTTGCCCTGGCAGAGTGGGGCCTAATGGTAGCAGGAACTGGTTTTCCATGATGGGTATAGCAAAAACGAATGCAATGTCCTATCCATTTGGAAATGGTTTATTTTGATATAGCCTTCCCTTGTGAAGCTGTAGCATAGGATACAAAGAGCTGGTCAGATTTTCTGAAAACCTTAGTTTTATCCAAATAGTAACGAAGTTGCCTGTGAATGTCCAAGGAATGCAGGAGTCTTTCTCCTTTGTTCTGTGGATTTGGGAAGAAGGTGGGCAAGTGGATGGTTTGATTTAAAGCCACACTGGAAACCACCTTAGGCTTGAAGGAAGGATTAGTTCGTAGAGAAACTCTGTCTTGATGGAAAATGAGGAAGGGTTCCACTGCCATTAGTGCCTGCAGCTCAGACTCTTCTAGCTGAAGTTATTGCTAGCAGCAGGGCAGTCTTCCATGATAGGAACTGTAGATCTGCAGAGAAAGCTGGTTCAAAGGGAGGTAACGCGAGTTTTTCCAGAACAAAGTTGAGGTCCCATGTTGGTGTAGGTGCTCTCCTGGGGGGCCTAATGTTTTTTGCCCCTCTGAGGAACTGCCTTAGAAGTGGATGAGAAAATAAGGGTGGATCTGTGTTGTAGTGGGCTGAAATAGCTGATGCATGGATTTTAATGGAAGAAAGAGACAGTCCTTTGTGCAACATCTCAGTTAAATACTGTAGTATGTGGGGCTGAATTGTGTCTTGGCCTTCAGTTTGGTTCCAGGCACAAAACCTTTTCCATTTGTCCGAATAAGCCTTCCTGGTGCTGGGCCTCCTAGCTTCCAGAATAACATCCATAACTGCTTGGGAAAGAGGAGCTGGCTGGATGCTTAGTTGATTTGCCATGCAGCCAGGTTTAAGGTGTTGAGCTGGCTGTGAAGAATCTGATTGTCTTGCTGTGTGAGCAAATGGGTAATTTGTGGTAAAATCCAAGGTGGGCCCTTGGCCATATTCCTCAATAGTGGGTACCAGTGCTGCCGTGGCCAGTCTGGGGCTAAGAGTATCAGTCGTTGTCTGTCCTTCCTGACTTTTAGAAGCACCCTTGTGAGGAGAGGCAATGGAGGGAAGGCATATACTGCCAGGTTTTTCCAGATGAATCAGAGTGCATCCACTTTCCAAGCTTGATGGTGAAGTGTCCTTGTACAGAATTTTGTTAGTTGATAGTTTTGAGGACTGGCAAACAGGTCTATGTCTGGAAGGCCCCATTTTTGAGTTATCAATGCAAATACTTGTGGATCCAGTTCCCACTCGTGGGGATCCATGATGTTTCTGCTGAGGTTGTCTGCCAATGTGTTCTTCTTTCCTGGCAGGAATTGAGCTTGTAACTGAACTTGGTAAGCCAGAGCTGTGTTCCACAAGGTCATTGCTTGCCTGCATAGAGGGTAGGAGTGTGTACCCCCTTGTTTGTTTATGTACCACATTACTGTGGTGTTGTCCGTCCTTATTGTAAGTTGTCCTGGATGTAATAGATTCTTGAAGGCTGTCTGAGCATTCTGTACAGCTAGCATCTCTTTTTGATTGATGTGCAGATTCCTTTGATCTGCAGTCCATACGCCTTGAACGCACTGTCCTGCCATGTGTGCCCCCCAGGCATAGTCCGAAGCATCTGTTGTCATAGTTTGCCTGGCTGGGGGCAAGGTGAAAGGCTGACCCTTCTTGAGGTGACATGCCTGTGACCACCATAGAAACTCCTGTAGGCAGGGAATGAGAGCTATCATTGTGTCCAAGCTGTGGCTGTGTTGAGAGCATACGCTTTTAGGTACCACTGTAATTTCCTCATATGCAGCTTTGCAAATGGTATTAGTAGTATACAAGATGCCATGAAGCCCAAGGCCTGCAGAATTTTTCTTGCAGGTAGTTGGGTCTTTGTTGCCATTGTTTTGAAATACTGAGTCAGTTGTATTTGTTTGTCTGGCATCAGATAAGCCTTCTGGGCCGTTGTATTCAAGCTGGCACCCAGGAATGTCATATTTTGTGAGGGTACTAGTTTTGATTTCTTTTCGTTTGCTGTGAACCCCAGGCAACTTAGATGTTTTACAACAGCCAGATGTTGTAAGAGGATGTCCTTGCTTTCTGCTTGGATGAGGCAGTCGTCCAGGTATGGGTATATTTGAATTCCTCTTTGTCTGCAGTATGCAATTACTGGTGCCAGGCATTTTGTGAAGACCCTGGGCGCAGTAGATAAGCCAAAGGGCAGTGCAGAGAATTGGTAATGGGTTGAACCTGCAATGAAACGGAGGTATCTTCTGCAATTTTGTCTGATAGGGACATGCAGGTATGCCTCCTTGAGGTCCAATGTAACTAGCCATGCTTCCTTGCCCAACATGGGAAGTAGCTGCTGTAGTGTTAGCATCTTGAATTTGGGTACTTGTAAGAAGGTGTTTAGAATTGAAAGGTCCAGAATTGGTCTCCAGGCATTGCCCTTCCTGGGAACTAGAAAAGAGTCTTGAGTAAAATCTTTGGCCTTGCTCTCGATTAAGTACCAGTTGAATGGCTGATGTCCATGAGAGCTGAAATTTGTTTTTGTGCCTTTGCCCATTGATTTTGTGGCGGATTTGGCATTCCTCTTTTCATTGGCAAGGTGTGAACATGGAATCTGTATCCTCCTGAAATTATGTCTAGGACCCATTTGTCCTTTGTGACAATGTGCCAGTTGTCCGATAAAAGTGCGAGTTTTCCTCCCAAGGGGGCTGCCAAGAGATTGTTGCTTGGCCAAATGAGGTGCCAGTCACTGAGTTTGCCTTCTGGTAGTTTGGGACCTGTCTTCTCCTCCCTTCTGTGTTGCAGTGCCCCATCGGCGAGGTTTGTACTGGGCTTAAGGTTGTCCTCTGCCTCTTGGACGTCTGCATTTACCCCTCTGTGGTCTGTCAGTAGCTGGAAAGGACCAATTTTTTGTTGGCCAATTTCTGCTGAAGTGAGGGGGCTGTACCTGTAGGAAATCTTTGACTGTCTGCATGGATTTAACCTTATCCACCATTTTCTTTAAGACTTCTTCTGCTTTAACTCCAAAAAGAACATCCTGCTGTAAGGGAGCATCTAGAAGCTTTGCTTTAACATGTTCAGGCAGAGTTTGTTCCTTTAACCAAGAATGCCTACGTATAACAGACCCAGTGACAGCTGCTCTGCAGGAAGCCTCTAAAAAATCAAACCCACATTGTAAAGTATAAGTTTGCCCACCTGTTCAGTTGCGTGCAACAGATCCTGCATTTCTTTCAATTCAGACTGTTGAGGGAGTGTGCTCATTCTTTGTTTTAACTAAGATATAAGAAATTGTTGATACTTTTAACATGTGAAATTGGCAATTTAGTGCCCTCATAGCTAAAGTGGCTGAGGTGTAAACCTTTTCCCCCCACCTGTCTAGTGCTCTGGAGTCCCTTTCAAAGGGTACAGGATTTTTTGCCAGAGAAGCCTTAGCCCCTTTGGGACCCTGGGAGATAGTCTCTGGATCAGCAACAGAGCTATTATAAAGAAATTTGTGGGAATCAGGCACTCTATAGTATCTATCAGGTTTGGCCAGAGCAGGAGGCAGAGAGTCTGGGTTCAAACTGTATTCTAAGTAAACATCATCCACAATGTCTAAAACTGGGGGGATGGCAATTGGTTTGTGTTGGGGGAGTAAAAGAAACTCTCTGAGCCTTTTCTTTGAGTCAGAGTAGTCCTGACCTTCCCAGTGAAAGTGTTCCCTCATGGTATGTAAGGTTTCCCCAAAGGAATAGTCTTCAGGGGGAGAAGCTGAGGGAATGGAATCTTCAGCATCAGAATCTTCATAAGGGGGAAAGGAATAATCCTGTTCCTCAGAGGAGCCTGAGGAAATAGACACTTGATCAGAGGAGGCATAATCCTCCTATTGTCTAGGCCTTTTGTCTGGGGGGGGGTTGGGAACCCCTGATTAAAGAAATCAAATCTTCAGCCATTTTAAGCATCTGTTTCTTAGACATGGGGCCTTGAACTGGAGACTGATGTGCAGTCTTTTTTGGTTTTAGAGGAGTCTTAAGCTTAGCATAAGATTTTATGGTGAGAGTAGTCGGTCTGAAGACACCTTCTGTAACCGGAGGCGTTTCCACAGCATCGGCTTCTCCCTCTGCAATGTTGTCGGTAGGGCCTAAAGAAAATGGCTACGTCGGCCTAGAACTCTCAGCTTGAGAATCCAAAGCGGTCTGGGGCTCCAATTCTGTGGTTGCCAGGGGCTGTGTAGGCTCCTCACTGAAAACTGGAGAACCGGCGACCAGCCCAGCCGAGGCCTCGGAGTCTGGCTTGGATCTAGACTGCCTGTCTTTATCTTTGCGTTTGTTATGCACGCCGGTAGTCGGATGCTCTGACGGCATAGTGTAATTGAATTTCCTACCGAAAGTGTCGTGCGAAATCAAAGTGTCGCTTTATAGTTCGCTTATTGACCCTAGCACAAAACCGACAACCAGTGACGTCGTGGTCTGGGCCTAGGCAAGGTATACAATAAGAATGAAAGTCCTTACGAGGTATTTGCTTCCCATAAGAAATGCAATTGTTAACTTTTTCTGACATTGGACTGAGGCAAGAAAAGGTTCTTTGTGAAGGAAATAAGGCACCAAAATCTTCTTTACCAATATTTTAATGGTCCACAGCACCACACCAGAATTCCAACCAAGAACACAGCCAAATACAAAGCTCATAAACGCCAAATCTCAACACTGCGTTTTCGTTTAGATCACTTCCTCGGATGCAGGATCAGTGCATATGACAAAGTGAACTGCGAGCAAGCCTCTTTCACTTTTTTTGTCTTAGAAGTAGTTGACAGGGATCTGAGAGGTGGTCCCTGGGAAACATCTATTGAATACAAGGAACTCTTATGGCAAATCTATTTAGAGGCCAATAAAACCCCTGGGCTGAATGACTGCCTATCTATTGCCCCAGTTTTAAAAATGAGAGCAGCTAAGCTCTAATTATTCTATTATTTTATTATTTGTCTATTTATTATATTTTAACTTCATGAATTTATACACTATTATCATTCTTATAATATGTACCTATGCACTGATGCACTGTACAGGATAAAATTGACAATAAATATTTATATATGTCTTTTTGAATTGTTCAGGCTGTCAAAATACCATAGGAAATATATATACATTTAAAACATTCTCATTTTTGTCAGCAGATGGCACTGTTTGATCAGGGAATATGTAGTTATGCTAACTTATTTCTATTTTTAAATCTAGGATATTTGCGAACGTTTTTAATATTTACATTTAATTGTTTACAAGTATTATTCAGTAAAATGTCTTTTTTAGTGATTCAACATCCTGACTATAGAATATGGTCAATTAAGTTTTCGTATTAGACTGCTTACTTGAGCTCTTTTAATTGTTTAATTATACAATTGATTGTTTAATTTATTTTTGTGATCTGTGTATGTATTTAAAGTGAACAGAAAGCTCATTATGTATTCAGTTGCATCCGAGGAAGTGATCTAAACGAAAACGCAGTGTTGAGATTTGGCGTTTATGAGCTTTGTATTTGGCTGTGTTCTTGGTTGGAATTCTGGTGTGGTGCTGTGGACCATTAAAATATTGGTAAAGAAGATTTTGGTGCCTTATTTCCTCCACAAGTAACTTTGTTTGGTGGAGTATTGCTTTCGGTACTTGTCTCCATTCTTCTGATCTGCAAGAAAAGGTTCCCCAACGGGGTACTTAGCTTTGAAGACTTCGGACTGAAATTCGATTAGAAAATCTCAGGTGTCGGCCGACCGGCATTTGCGAACTGCTTCTGCTTCGGGCACCGCGCGGCAAGAAAGACTGAAGAAAATGGCGTCGGATGCCTCTTCTATACCCCTGACGCATTGACGTCAGGGAAGAAGCGACAGCAACCGACGCCGGACCAAGACTTTGGAATTCAGGCCGACTGCGGGACCGCCTGACGGCAGGATAACAAGTGTGATGACTGCAGCAGGGTAACACGATGAACATCTGACAATGCGCGTGTAGCCTGCTTTGAAGTGTAGGTATCTTCTGCAAGATTACCTGATTGGGATGTGCAGGTATGCTTTCTTTAAATCTAGTGTTGCCAAACGGGCATTTTTGCCTAGCATGGAAACTAACTGGTGAAGAGTCAGCATCTTGAATTTTGGAATCACCAAAAAGGTGTTTAGAGTAGACAGGTCAAGGATAGGACACCATGAATCATCTTTTCTGGGTACCAGGAAAAGTCTCAAGTATAAACCTTGTCCCTTTTCCTCTTCTGGTACCAACTGAATAGCCCCTATGCTTAAGAGAGAGAGTACTTCCTTTGGGCCTCTGCCCACTGATTTGGAGGTAGGTCCAGCCAACCGCTTGGAGTTGGTAACTTGTGGAAGTGAAATCTGTATCCTTGGGACACTATATTTAAAACCTATTTGTCCTGGGTAATGAGTTCCCAGTTCTTTGCATGAAGTGCAACCCCCCCCGCAAAGGGGCAGTCAGTTGAGAAGTGCTTGAAAGTTTTAAAAATAAGTAACTGAGACAGTTTACCATAGGTGGGGAGTTTTATTACTCCCAGATTTGGAAGTGCAGGCCCCCCACTGCTTAGTCCTGTGCATCCCCTGGGAATGAAGCCTGGGTGCTCTGCTGGATATGGGGTTGGACTGAGAAGGTCTCGAAGAGGCAGGAAAGGACCAATTCTTAGAAGGCCAATGCCTACTAAATCTTGGAGGTTGTACTTGTAAAAAATCTTTAATAGTCTGCATAGATTTAGCTTTTTCCTCCATCTTTTTAAGAACTTCTGCCTTGTTGACAGGCAGTCCTGATTTAAGGGAGCATCCAGTACTTTCACTTTAACATGATCTGGCAAGGATTGCTCCTTAAGCCAAGCCTGCCTTCTAAGCACAGACCCAGTTAACAAAAGCCCTGCAAGATGCCTCTAGTGAATCAAAACCACATTGCAAATTATGCTTTCCAACTTGTTCAGCAGAATGCATTAAATCCTGTAAATCTTTATTTTCAGCACAATCAGGAACCAACATCATTTTCTGTTTAAGCAACCCAATAATATGCGCCCTGGAGTCTCTATCAGAGGGGGTAGGATTTTTAGCAGTAGTAGCTTTAATGCCCTTGGGTCCCTTTGAAATGGTTTCAGGATCCGCAGTAGGATTTTTGAAAAGGAATATGTGAGAGTCAGGAACCCTGTAATATCTATAAGGTTTTCTGGGAGAAGGAGGTAGAGTCAGGGGCCAAGCTAGATTCTGAAAAGTCATAATCAACAATGTCCAGTACAGGAGGTATAGCTAAAGGCCTGTGCTGGGGCAGGATTCAGAACTCCCCAAGCCTTTTTTTTTTTTTTTGAATCAGAGAAATCCTGACTGTCCCCACGAAAATGCTCCCTGAGAGTATGCAAGGTTTCACCAAAAGAGAAATCCTCTGGGGGGGGGGGGGCAGAGGGAATACAGTCATCAGCATCAGAATCCTCATAGGTAGATGAGGGTAAATCCTGGTCATCAGAGGAAACAGAAATTTCAGAATCCTGGTCAGAAGTATCATAGGCAAACTCAGTCCTAGGTCTCTTAGAGGGGGAAGGTTGGCTTACCCTGATTAAAGTAATAAGGTCTTCAGCCATTCTTATTTGTTTTTTAGGCATAGAGGCCTGGCCATGCGGTCTGGGCATCAGTTTTCTAGGCATGGTTCGAGTTTTAGGCCTTGAAGAAGAAGATGGCATTGGTTTAATATGCAAGTCAGTAGGCCAAAACACACCCTCAGAAGCCGGTGCCTGCACAGCGGCTCTGGACACATCCAAGGTAGAGACATCCGCAGGTTCCACAGTAGAAGCATCTCGCGGCATACCGGGTCTCAAAGGCTTTTGAATCTGAAGTAGCGGGTATCAGGGGCTGCCAAAAGTGCCTCAATGAGTACCGGCAAACTGGCGACTGGCTTAAGATAAGCATCGTTGGCAGCTTTGGACCTTGGAGGCCTGTCACTGTCTTTATCTTTGCGTTTTTTCGGAATGTCGGTAGTCAGATGGCTTACCGAAGACATATCAGGATAATTGAGCTGAGCACCAAAATATTTAGAAGCGCAAATATACCGACGAGGGATAGTTTGTGGTTTTAATAAGGCACAAAACTGACAGCGAGGTACATCATGGTCAGGGCCTAGGCAAGGAATACAGTACGAATAAAAATCTTTATGAGGTATTTGCTTTCCACAAGAAATGCAATTATTTACTTTTACTGACATTGGTTTAGAGGAAGAAAAAGTTTCCCCAAT
Source organism: Protopterus annectens (assembly GCF_019279795.1). Classification (NCBI taxonomy): domain Eukaryota; kingdom Metazoa; phylum Chordata; order Ceratodontiformes; family Protopteridae; genus Protopterus; species Protopterus annectens. Next base: position 1,002,895,595 of record NC_056743.1, on the reverse strand, counting down.
GGGGTACTTAGCTTTTCGGTTTAGACTTCGGTTCTGAAACTCAAAATCGAAAATTTCAGGAGTCGGCCGACCAGCACTTGTGAACTGCTTCTGCTTCGGACACACACGGCAAGAAAGACTGATGTAATGACATCAGCTGCATGTTTTATACCCCTGATGACCTGATGTCACGGAAGAAGAGACAGCAACCGAAGCAGGACCCAAGAGTTTGTTAATCAGGCCGAATGAGGGCTACTGCAAGCAGATAACCCAAATGTGATGACTGCAACAGTGAACCACGAAGAACATCTGGTTCGGGAGAGTATTTGGAGTGGCAATCCGGGTTGTGGTGGATTTGTTGAATCCACCACCTTAGCTCTGATTTGAAGCAGGGCAGAAAGGGGATCCATTTCTCTAGACAGCATAGCTGCTGTGACAACACGTTCTTGAAGTACCATTGGAATTTCCACATGTACATTCTTGCCAAGGAAAGCATGGGAATGGTGTCTGCCATAAGCCCCAGGAGTTGCAGGAATTGTCTGGCATAAACTTGAGATTCCAGTAGCAAGTTTCAAAAGTGAGTGGAGAGGGAGAGGACCTTTTCCTGTGGAAGAAAGGCCCGCATTAGCTCCGTCCTGATTCGGCAGCCCAGAAATACTTGTCTTGCTGAGGGGGCAAGGAGGATTTGTTTATATTGAGGGTGAAGCCCAGGTTTTGTAGAAGGGTGGTGGTGAACCTGAGGTGGTCTCTGAGACAGGTTTCTGTCTCTGCTAGAAGGAGAATGTCTAGGTAGAGGTAGAATTGGATACCTTGGGTCCTGCAGTAAGCAATGACTGGGGCTAGGCATTTTATGAATACTCTGGGTGCTGTAGACAAACTAAATGGCATGGCAGTAAACTGAAAATGAGAGCAGGGTCCAGAAAAACAAAATTTTCTGTTGGAGGGTTTTATGGGGATATGCAGGTAAGCCTCCTTTAGATCCAGAGTGGCCATGAAGGCCTGGTCTGGGATAAGAAAGAGCAGAGTTGGGAGGGAGAGCATTTTGAAAGAAAGAACTTGTAGAAATTGGTTCAAGAAAGATAGATCCAGTATAGTTCTCCAAGGGCCATCCTTTTTGGGGACCAGAAAGAGCCTTGAGTAAAATGTTTTTCTTTCTTGCCCTGGAGGAACAGGTTCTATTGTTCCTAGTTTTTCAAGGTCTTGAAGAATTTATGCAGTAGGTAGATTTGTTTTTTTTTTTTTTTTGGTGGGGGGGGGGGGGGGTAGACTTTGGGATGGGCTTTTCTCTACAGGAAAAGGAAGCATTTGTTTTGAATGACATTCAGTACCCATTGGTATGAAGTGATGGTTTTCCAGATAAACAGTGGGATAAGCAGGCTGGCAAAGCAGTGACGCATTGTTGGGTGCATTTCTATCTTGAAAGGACCATCTAGGACTTGGTAGAGAGGCGACAGTTCTGGAGAATGCTTGCCTTCTGGTTCCCCTCCTATGCCTGGTGGATGAGAGTGTGGCAGAGGAAGGAGTTCTCCTGACAAATGAGGTTTTAGCAGGGTAGTTCATGTAATACTTTGGAATAGGGGACAAACAAATGCTTGATGTCCTGCAGTTCCTTGCTTTTCTCCTGCAGGTTTTTAAAAAGTTATGCAGGTTGTTTTCCAAACAAAAGTTTATGGTCTAAGGGGGTATCCATAATCTTAGTTTTAAAGTCTTCTGGAAGAGGTTGCAAGCGCAGCCAAAAATATCTGCGAAGGGCTGAAGCAAAAAGCTACTGACCTAACAGAAGCCTCTGAAGCATCACAACTGCACCTAACTGAAAGTTTGGCTACCTGTCAAGCCAGAGACAATTTTGATGTTATGTCTGATTTAGTAGGGCAGTCAGGTGTGGTAGCCAGGAGATTAGTAGTTTGTGAGACAAGATCCAGTGCATATTTAACCATGTGAATCTGGTAATTTATAGCACAGAATGCCAGGGTGGAAGAGGTGTACACTTTTATCAATCCTGTCTATGCTTTTGCCGTCATCAGTAGGCAAGAGAGATGCAAAGGGAATATGTCTGGATTGCTTGTCTGGTGAGACAGCAATAACTGCAGGGACTGCCGGGGGGTTAACTAAGAATTTTTTCTCATCAGGAACCAACCTTATAAAACCTGTCTGGTCTTTTAGGTGCAGGAGGTTGAGAGTCTGGATTTTAGGATGGACACGTAAAAGCATACAGACAGGCAGGTAAGACTGGTGGGATGGCTGATGGGGAGGGAGACTCCACTTGAAGGAGTTCAAAATACCTCCGCTGGGTGTCAGTCATCTTGGAAAGTATCCCATTTAAAGTACTCCATCTTAGTCATTGTTTCACCAAAGGTAAATGTCCTCTGGTGGAGAATCCCCTTCAACTGACTCATCATCTGGTGAGTAATATTCTAAAGGAGAGGCAATCTGGGATGCATAAGAAATGGATTCTTCAAAAGAAGAGCAGTAAGGTTCTAGTCCCTCCTCTCCTCCTTGAGTAGTATGCAAAGGGAGAGAAACAGCAAAGGCAGGCCTAAGGCTGAGTACAGGTATAGTGGAGGGAGTACAGCCTATGGGCCTGAGGGCCATGAAGGCCTGCATCAGAGAGTTAGTGAAAGGATGCCAGTCTGGGACTCCTTCAGGGGTAGGAGTCAAATGTTTAGTTTTCTGTTTTCATCTAGTACGTGTTGCTTTGAGAGAAGGTCTAGGCTTAGAAGCTTGAGTCTCAGGAATAGGAGTGTCCGAAGGTCGTCCAACTGTTACTGGTTCCACCTTGACGTCAGTAGGAACCGACATGTGAGCCATCTCCATGGATGTGCAGGCCATAACTTCTGAAGCAGCCTCCTCGGTGGGAGCTGAAGCAGTCGGTTCTCTTGGACGTCCTTCAACTCCTAAACCAGCAGCTGTCGGGATGTCCGATGACGGAGAGGCAGCATAAGTAGGCCTGGAAACTTTGGCTTTTTTCCATGGTGGTTCAGCCGAAGCGGCTGATTCGGGGTCCATTCTAAGTGCAAGCTTTTGGAGACATTGGTTCTTGAAATATAAATTTAGTGTGGCCAGATGGTTGCGGAGGGTCTTCAGTACAAAGGATTGGGAAATGGAACAAGCGATATGTTAGTGCTCCTTCCCAAGAAATCAAGCTCAAGCAAAGAGAAAGAATAGTTGTGCAAAATCTTACCATAACCATAGATGTCCCTCTCTTCCATGTTTTAGTATTCATGGTGTGGGATTTCCCGCCTCAGGTGATCTGATGTCGGCTCCTATACAAAAGCTTTGCCTGGCTGCTGTAGGAGCATGGGGCGTCACACAGAGGGCCCTAAACCAGGGACCTTAAATGTGATGTCTACACACACAGACCTCAGATCTTGAAGCCCAGAGGAGTGGCCTGACTGGAGAACAGGATGCCAACAAAAGGAATAAATGCCACTGTAAGGCTGAACAGATAAGCCTTTGGGAGTGAAGCAGTGGTGGGAGGCCAGACCCTGCAGTAAGAGAAGAACAGGGAGTATATGGAGGGTGGGAAGGAATACTGCAACATAGAAGAGAAGGACATCTATGGTTATGGTAAGAGTTTACACAACTACTCTGTCGTTCTACTCCAGTGTTGCAGTATTCATGGTGTGGGAGAGTACCACAACTTAGGAAGTAATGGGAGGAGGCAGAAGTAGAGGACTCCAGGAATCCTTGTAGGATTGCTCTAGCAAAGCCTGCCCTGGTCCTGGAGACTTGGTCTAATTTGTAGTGTTTGGTGCAAGTGTGAACTATAGACCAGGTAGCTGCTTTCCAGGATGGAAGCTGGGCTCAGGCCTTTGAGAAAGGCCTTGCAAGTAGCCATTCCCCTATTGAGTGAGCTCTTACACCATGAAGGCAAGAGTTTGCCATGGTGTGAGTAACAAAAAAAGCATAGATTTCCTGATCCAACAGGAAATGGTTTGTTTGGAGACTGCCTTGCCCAGAGCTCTGGGGTGAAAGGAGATAAATAGTTGGTCAGACTTTCTGAAGGACTTAGTCTTGTCTAAGAAGAATCTTAACTGTCTGTGTATGTCCAGGGAATGAGGGATCCTCTCTGCACTGATGGTTGGAGTTGGGAAGAAGGTAGGTAAGTGGATGGACTGGTTTAAGGATATTTCATTTACCACTTTGGGCATAAAGGAAGGATTTGTGCACAAGATAACTCTGTCATTAGGGAAGGTGGGGTAAGGAGGACAGGCCATGAGGGCCTCTAGTTCTGATACTCTTCTAGCAGAAGAAATGGCAACTAAAGGAATGGTTTTCCAAGTGCACATTTGAAGGTGGCAGAACTAGCAGGCTCAAAAGGAGGTAAGGTGAGTTTTTCTAACACAAAGTTGAGGTCCCAAGGAGGAGGAATGGGTTTTCTGCGTGGTCTAATATGTAGGACCCCTCTCAGGAAAAAGGTAACGTCCAGCCTGCAAAGCTGTAGTGGCTGTAAGGGTAAGCAATCTAAAATAGCTGAAAGGTGGACTTTCACAGAGGAGTAAGCTAGTCCAGCCTTAATGAGATCACAAACATAAATAAGGACTACGGAGGGGTCAGCCTGCTGTGGATCCCTGTCCTTAGGAAGACACCATATAGAAAGTCTTTCCCATTAAGATAGACATGTCTTTCCAATAGTTGGTTTCCTGGCCACCCTCAGGAATGAAAGCACGTCCTCAGAGTAGAGCTTTCTGTAAGGATTAGAAGTTGATTACCCAAAGTGTTAGGTTTAACATTTGCAGCGGAGAGTGAATAACAGATCCCTTCTATTGAGAGAATAGGTCCACCTTCTGGGGTAACTTGTGGTGATTGCCCTTGGCTAAAGAGTGAAGGAGGAAGTACAGCTGTGTACACTTACCATAAATGTAGATGTTTGACTGTATTCACTGTTGCAGTCATCACCCGACTGGTTATCCCTGCTGCGGTAGATCTTGGCCGGTCCAAATACCAGAGTCAGTTTTTTTCCTTCAGCTGCCGTCGTCTGTAGTCTGATGTCAGGTCGTCAGTGCTACAAAGCAAGGTAGCCGATGTCATTACATCAGTTTTTCTTGCCCTTACCCATCAGACGCACAAGGAAATGAGGAATAGTGGTCCTGGTGGCTAAAAGTCACCATGGGAAGCTTATGTCCCACTAGGGGAAGATGCTATATGGGGGATGGAGGGGGGGAAACCAGGACTGCAACAGTGAATACACTCTTAACACCTACATTTATGTTGTGTACACAACTGTACTATGTTCTTCGTGTTTCACTGTTGCAGTCATCACCTGTGGGAGGATTCCCAAAGCTAAGGAAAGGGGTGAGAGGATAGGTTAGAATCCGAGGCATGGGTCAGCAGGCCCTGCAGAACTGCAGAGGCAAACTCTGTCCTAGACTTAGAAAAAAGAGGTAAGGTGGTAATGCTTTGTAAAGGTATGGACAGAGGTCCAGGTGGCAGCTTACAAGATGCCCCTGGTGGGGGGTTCCCATACAGTCTGTACCAGAAATGGATACAGTGTGTGAGATCCATTTGGAAATGGTTTGTTTGGAGATGGGTTCCCCTCTTCCCCAGGGGCAAAGCTGACAAGAAGTTGGTTGGTTTTTCTGAATGGTTTAGTAAGGTCCAAATAGTATCTGAGTTGTCTATGGATGTCTAGCGAGTGTAGAATCCTTTCCTCCTTGTTTTGAGAGTTGGGAAAGAAGGTGGGTAGATGAATGGCCTGGTTGAGGGTCACATCAGACACCACCTTGGACATAAAGGAGAGGTTAGTCCTCAAGGAGACCCTGTCTGCATGGAAAATGATGAAGGGCTCAACAGCCATGAGAGCCTGAAGTTCTGATAATAGGAAGCCAGTCTTCCAGAAGAGGAATATCAATTCTGTAGAAGCAGCAGGTTCCAAAGGAGGTAAAGTTACAGTTTCTCATAATTCAGGTCTCAGGGTGGCAAGAGAAGCCTTCTGGGAGGTCTGATATTAGAAGCCGCTCTGAAGAATTGCTTAATCAAAGGATGAGAGAAGAGGGATGGGTCTAAATCGTAATGGGCAGAAATGGCTGAGGCATGAATTTTAACAGAGGAGAAAGAGGCCACTATTGAGCAACCTGGCTAGGTAATCCAAGATAAGAGGGGTGGAAGGATGGGAGGTACTGGCCCCTTTGGACTGGTTCCAGGAGCAGAATCATTTCCATTTCCCTGCATATGATTTTCTGGTGCTGGGCCTTGAGGCCTCTGTGATGATGTCTAGGATCAGTTTGCTTAACAGGGACTCCTTGCTGGCCTTTAAGGTATATGCCATGCTGAAAGGTTGAGAGTCAGTAAGTCTAGTTGCAGTATCTTCCTCCTCACCTGGGTCAAGAGGTCTGAGAAAAGAGGAAGCTGCTTGGGGGGCTGTAAGGTCAGGCTGCGCAGTAATGGGTACCGATGCTATCTGGGCCAATCTGCAGCAATGAGGATGGCTTTCGTCTCTCCTCTATTATTTTGATAAGTACCATGGGAATAAGGGGCATAGGAAGGAACACGTACACAAAGAGGGAGTTCCAGGGGAAGGTCAAGGCATCCAACTTCCACACTAAAAGGTGATGCTTCCTGGTACAGAATTTTTTAGCTGGTGGTTGAGGTGCGAGGCAAGGAGATCACTTCCTGAGTCCACCACACCTGAGTGATTTGCAGAAACATTTCCCTGTGGAGCTGCCATTCATGGGGGTCCAGTAAGTTTCTGCTTAGGTGGTCTGCCAGGGTGTTGTTCACCCCTGGTAGGTATTGAGCAATTAGGTGCAGACCTATGGAGGTGGCTGTAAGCCAGAGGGTCATGGCTATCCTGCACAGGGGGTAAAGATTGGGCCCCCCCTGTTTGCTGATATACCACATTACTGTGGTCTTATCTGTTTTTATAAGGAGAACCCCTGGCCTGAGATGGGGTCTGAAGGATGTCAGAGCCTTTTGTACTGCCATCATTTCTGATTTTTGTGCAAGAGAAGTTGCTGGGCATCCCCAAGACCTTGGGTGCACCTGCCTGCTAGTTGAGCGTCCCAAGCAATGTCTGGGGCGTCGGTGGTGATGGGCTGGACAGAAGGGTGGAGGATGAAGGAAAGTCCCTCGTTCCTGGCACAGCCCTCTGCCCACCAGAGAAACTTGGCCTTTATATACGGGATCAGAGGGAGAGAGGACACTAGGGACAGAGTGCTGGCACCAAAGCTTCTTTAAGTACTACTGAAGTTTTCTCAGGTGAAGCCTAGCCATAGAAATGAGAAGGATGAAAGATACCATGCATCCCAGTGCTTGCAGGAACTTCCTCGCAGTGAGGTGACTTCTGGAAGCCAGCTGGGTAAAGTAGAGAGGCAGGAAATCTCTGCTTTTCTGTGGTTAGGAAGGCCATTTGGGATGCTGTGTCTAGCACAGCTCCTAAGAAAATTATCTTCCCGGTGGGGATTTGCTTTGATTTCTTCTAGTTGATGGTGAACCCTAGGGAGGTTTGGAGAGATTTGACAAAGAGAAGATCCTGAAGCAGCTTTTCTTTGCACTATGCCTGAATGAGGCAGTTGTCCAGGTAAGGGTAACTCTGTATAATTCTCTGTCTGCAGAATGCTATGACCAGTACCAAGCATTTGGTGAATACTTTGGGAGCAGTAGATAAGCCAAAGGACAGCGCAGATAACTGAAAGTGTTGTGAGCCTGCTCTGAAGTGCAGGAATTTTCTGCATGATTCCTTGATGGGAATGTGGAGGTAGACATCCTTTAAGTCTAGGGTCACTAGCCATGCATTTTTTGCTAGCATAGGTAGCAGCTGCTGCAAAGTTAGCATTTTGAATCTGGGGACCACCAGAGAGGTGTTCAGAATGGATAGACACAGGATGGGGTCCCAAGTGCCCTCTTTTCTGGGAACAAGGAATAGTCTGGAATTAAAGCCTTTGCCTGTTTGACCTGAGGGGACATGTTCTAGTGCACCCTGTGATATGAGAGTTTGGACCCATTCCAATGCCTCTCCCCACTGATTTGGAGGAAACTCTGGGTACCCTCTTGGAATGGGGAGTTAGCTGAAAGAGAATTTATATCCCTGAGAAATGATCTTTAAGACCCATTGGTCCTTTGCTACAGAAAGCCAATTTTCTTTGAAGAGGGAGAGCCTTCCTCCTAGTTTTTGGTGAGTGAAGGGAGGGGGGAGGGGGAAATCATTGTGAGTGTTTGCATAAAAGGTTGGTTAAGAAAGTACAGTTGTGCACACTTACCATAAATGTAGACGTTCAAGTGTATTCACTGTTGCAGTCATCACACTTGGGTTATCTGCCTGCAGGTAGTCTTCAGTCGGCTCGAATACCAGAGTCTTAGGATTTCTGCTTCGGATGCTGTCACCTCTTCCATGATGTCAGGGGTATAAAACAGGAAACAAACGCCATTACATCAGTTTTTCTTGCCCCAAATGTCAGCAGACTCCCAAACAGGAAGCTAGTATATGGTGGGGAACACCACCAGTAAAAAGTAAATACCACTGCCATTAAAAATGGCCATAGAGAGAAGTAGAAAAAAATAGAGAAAACCAGGGGGCTGGAGGGAGAGGAACCAGGACTGCAACAGTGAATACACTTGAACATCCACATTTATGTTAAGTGTACACAACTGTACTATGTTCTTTGAGTTTCACTGTTGTTTCAGTCATCACACTTGGGTTGATTCCCAAAGCTGAGGAAGGGTGGAGGCAGTCAATAAGTGTTAGAGTTGGCTAGCAGGCCTTGTAAGACTGATGCAGCAAATCCAGCTGTGGATCTAGAAAAAAATAGTTAAGTGTTGATGCTTGGTGAAGGTGTGTACAGAACTCCAGGTTGCAGCTTCCAGAATGTCCCTGGTAGGGACTCCCCTGAGAAATGCTGTAGAGGTGGAAGTAGCCCTAATGGAATGTGGTCTGATCCCCTCTGAGGTAGGTTTCCCATGATGCTTGTAGCAGAAATGGATACAGTGTGCTATCCATTTGGAAATGGTTTGCTTTGAAATGGCCTTGCCCTCTGTCCCTGAAGCACAGCTGACTAGCAGCTGGCCACATTTTCTGAAAGGTTTAGTCCTGTCAAGGTAGAACCTGAGCGGTCTGTGCACATCCAAGGAGAGCAGGATCATTTCCCCTTTATTCTGAGGATTAGGGAGGAAGGTTGGCAAATGGATGGATTGGGTTGAAGCCACACTGGACACCACCTTAGGCAAAAAGGACGGGTTAGTCCTGAGGGAAACCCTATCAGAATGGAAAATAATGAAGGGTTCCACAGCCATTAGAGCTTGTAACTCAGACACACTTCCTGCTGAAGTTACGGCTAAAAGCAAGGCTCGTTTCCAAGAAAGTAATTTGAACTCTGCTGAAGAAGCAGGTTCAAAAGGGTGAAGCGTAAGCTTTTCCAGTACAAAGTTAAGGTCCCAGGCAGCGGTGGGTGCTCTCCTAGGGGGGCTTAAGTTGTTAGCCCCTCTCAGGAACTGTTTGATGAGAGGGTGAGAAAATATAGATTGCTCAGTATTAAAATGGGCTGAGATGGCAGAGGCATGAATCTTAATGGAGCAGAAGGATAGGCCTCTGTGGAATAGCTCTGCTAGGTAATCTAGGATTTGAGGTAAGGAGGGCAGTGCTGTGTGCTTTCCTTGAGACTGAATCCAAGAACAGTATCTTTTCCACTTTTCCGCATAGGATTTCCTAGTACTAGGCCTTCTGGCTTCAAGAATGACATCCAGCACCTGTTTGCTGAGGGATGCTGGTGGTGTATTCAGTGGATAACCCAGGCTGCAAGGTTTAGGGTTTATAACTGTGGAGGCAAAATCTGTCTCTCCTGCTGAGAAGACCTCCTGGGTCTGATGAAGGTCCAGGCTGGCACTGTCAAATTCCGTAAGAGTGGGTTACCAGTGCTGACGTGGCCAGTCTGGGGCAATAAGAACTTCCATTGGCCTGTCCTGTTTGATCTTGAGTAGTACTTTTGAGAGGAGGGGCAGAGGGGGAAGGCATAAATTGAGAGGTTTTCCCATTGGAAGGATAGGACATCCACCTTACTGGCCCTGCTGTGAGGGTTCCTGGTGCAAAATTTGCTCAACTGGTGGTTTTCAGGGGAGGCAAAGAGGTCCACCTCCGGAGTCCCCCACCTTTGGATTAAAAGGTTGAAGGTGTTGGGCTCCAATTTCCACTCGTGGGGGTCTAGGAGATTTCTGCTTAAGTGGTCTGCCAGCGAATATTGTTTGCCTGGCAGGAATTGAACTTGTAGATGCACTTGCTTGCTCAAAGCGGTCTTCCACAGGGCCAGGGCTAACCTACAGAGTGGGTTCCCCCCTGCTTGTTTATGTACCTCATAACTGTGGTGTTGTCTGTTTTTATCAGCAGCTGTCCTGGAAGGATTAGGTATTTGAAGGCTGTCAGAGCATTCTGTACAGCTAGCATCTCTTTTTGACTGATGTGCAGGAGAATTTGGCCTGGGCTCCACTTGCCCTGAATGCATTTACCTGCCATGCGAGTCCCCCATGCATAGGTCTGATGCGTCTGTTGCCAGGGTTTGGACGGCAAGGGGTTGAGTGAAAGGCAGTCCCTTGTTGTGGTTGCATGCTTCTGCCCACCAAAGGAACTCTGCCCTTAAACAACGTATGATTGGAATGACTGTTTCTAGGTCCTGAGAATGTTGGCACCAAAGACTTATGTATCATTGAGGTTTCCTCATATGCAGTCTTGCATATGGAATTAGCAGAATACTTTAGGCCATGAACCCTAGGGCTTGCAGTATTTTCCTTGCAGATAGCTGGGTTTTGGTGGACATTTGTTTGAAGTAGTTGGTCAAATGAACCAGTTTTTCTGGAGTGAGAAATGCTATCTGGGAAGTTGTGTTCAAGCTTGCTCCCAGGAATACAACTTTTTGACAGGGCACCAGTTGCGATTTATTTTTGTTGATGGTGTACCCCAATGAAGTGAGGAGGCTTTTTACAAATGCCAGGTGCTGAAGTAGCAATTCCTGACCATCCGCCTGAATGAAGCAATCGTCCAAGTATGGGAAAATTTGGATATTTCTCTGCCTGCAGTATGCAATGGCTGGGGCCAGGCACTTTGTGAATACTCTGGGCACAGTAGATAAGCCAAAGGGAAGTGCAGAGAACTGATAGTGCATTGAGCTGGACCTGAAGCATAGATATTTCCTGCAAGACTCCCTTATAGGGATGTGCAGATAAGCTTCGTTTAAGTCTAGGGTGACTAACCAGGCATCCTTGGCTAGCATAGGGAGAATCTGTTGCAAGGTAAGAATTTTTAATTTTGGGACCACCAGAAAGGTGTTGGGAATTGACAGATCCAGGATTGGGCGCCAAGAGCCCTCTTTTCTGGGCACCAGGAAAAGTCTGGAGTAGAAACCCTGCCCCATTTGTTCTACTGGAACAGAGTGAATAGCTCTGACATTGAGCAGGGAAAGTACTTGATTTTGAGCCTTTGCTCACTGGTTTGGAGGAAGGCATGGAAACCCACTTGGGGTTGGCAGTGAATTAAAGTAGAATCTGTACCCCAGGGATACAATGTTTAGGACCCATCGGTCCTGAGTAATGGACATCCATTTTTTGCATGAAGGGCAAGTTTTCCTCCTAGGGGAACAAGTAATTGGGAAGGATAACTGAAAAGTCATTGTGAACTCTTTCCATAAGGGGGCGGCTTACCACTCACTGTTTTTGAGGTGGTATCACTCCATTGTTTAGATCTCTGCATACCCTGACACTGTAGTCTGGGTGGCCGGTTTCCCCTGGGTTTGGGGTGAGAAGGCCTGGAAGGGGCTGGAAAGGACCAATTTTTACAAGGACAATGCCTACTGAATCTAGGTGGCTGCACTTACAAGAATTATTTAACAGTTTGCATAGATTTAGCTTTTTCTTCCATCTTTTTAAGAACCTCTTCTGCTTTGATGCCTAACAAACAGTCCTTATTTAAAGGAGCATTTAGTAATTTAGATTTGACATGATCTGGCAATGTTTGTATCTTCAGCCAAGCATGCCTTCTCAGTACAGACCCAGTGACTGCAGCAATTTAAGATGCTTCTAGGGCATCAAAGCCACACTGCAAAGTATGCTTACTAACTTGGTTTGCAGAATGTATTAACTCTTACAAATCTTTATTTTCTGCACAATCTGGGAGTAACACCATTTTTTGTTTAATTAGCTCCATAATATGTTGCTGGTACTTCAACATGTGAAACTGGCAATTCAATGCCCTGATGGCAAGAGTTGCAGAGGTATGTAGCTTCTTGCCCCATCTGTCTAAACCTCTGGAATCCCTGTCTGAAAGGGTCGGGTTTTTGGCTGTAGTAGCCTTAATCCCTTTAGGTCCCTGGGAAATGGTCTCTGGATCCAGAGTAGGATTATAAGAGAGAAATTTGTGAGAATCAGGTACTCTGTAGTACCTGTCAGGTTTTCTAGGGGCCAGGGGTAAAGTGTCTGGAGTAAGACTTGATTCCATGAAGACATCAACTACAAAATCCAGGACAGGAGGTATAGCTAGAAGCCTGTGCTGAGACAACTTAAATTTCTCCTAGTCTCTTTTTGGACTCAGGGTAGTTCTGGCATTCCCAGCAGAAATGCTCTCTTAAAGTATGCAAGGTTTCAGCAAAAGAAAAATCCTCTGGAGGGGAAGAAGAGGGAATGGATTCCTCTGCATCTGAATCCTCATAGGTTAAGGGCATGTCCTGATAATCAGAAGGGTCAGAGTCATCAGACTCCTGGTCTGTAGAAACAGAAGGAAACTCAATTATTTGTCTCTTAGCAGGGGTAGGCTTGGCTTCCCCTAATTAGGGTAATAAGGTCTTCAGACATTCTAAGCATTTGTTTTTGTGGCATGGGAGCTTGAGCATGCGCTTTGGTTGTCTGTTTTCTAGGTGTAGTGTGTACTCTGGGCCTGAGAAACTCAGTAGTTTTAGCTAAAAATGAAGTTGTCTGCTTAATTCAAACACAGGTAGGTCGGAAACACCCTCAGAAGCCGGTGCCTGCACAGCAGCTCCGGACTCATCCAAGGCAGAAATATCCGCAGGTTCCATAGTCGAAGAAGCATCTCGCAGCATACCGGCTTCAGAATGGGTCTCAGCAGAGGCCTGCGAATCTGTAAAAGTGGGCATCAAGGGCTGCAAAGGCGCCTCACTGAGTACCGGCTGACTGGCGACTAGCTTAACGGAAGCATCGTCAGCAGTTTTGGAACGATGCGGTCTGTCTATCTTTACGTTTTTTTGGAAGATCTGCAGTCGGATGGCTTATCGAAGCCATTTTGGAAAACGGAGAACGAGAGCGAAAGAATTTAGTGACAAAGATAGCCCGACGACAAATGGTTCGGGCGATAAACAAGGCACAAAACCGACAGCGAGGGACGTCGTGGTCTGGGCTTAAACAGGTGACGCAGTAAAAATGAAAATCTCTGTGAAGTATTTGCTTTCCACAGGCAAGATAACTTTTTCTGACATCAGTTAGAGCAAGAAAAAAGGATCCCCAATGGGGTACTACTTCAGGTTTGAAACTCAGAAAACGAAAATTTCAGGTAGCGGCCGTCCGGCACTTGCGAACTGCTTCTACTTCAGGCTCCTTCTCGACAAGAAAGACTGATGCAATGGCGTCTGCTTCCTGTTTCATACCCCTGACAACCTGATGTCATGGAAGAGGCGACAGCATCCGACCAGAAATCCTACGACTCTCGTATTCGGGCAGACTGAGGGCTACCTGCACGCAGATAACCCAAGTGTGGTGACTGCAACAGTGAAACACAAAGAAAGTACAGTTGTGCACCTACCATAAATGTAGATGTTAGAGTGTATTCACTGTTGCAGTCATTACACTTGGGTTATCCTGCTGGTAGGCTACCCGCAGTTGGCCAGAATTCCAAAGTCTAGGTCCAGTGTCGGTTGCTGTCGCATCTTCCCTGATGTCACAGTGCACCAGAAGTATAAAAGATGCAGCAGACGCCATTTTCTTCAGTTTTTCTTGCCCCAGATGTCAGGTGCCCCCAAATAGGTAAGCTGAAAAAATTATGCCAAAAAGCATGCATGTACTAAAATAAACATTTCCTTCATCTACAAGCAAATACACCGCATACGTTGTATAGAATTGAGAAGTACAGAAAAGTCCCAGCAAAGAAAAGGGGGATGGTGGGTGGGTAACCTGGACTGCAACAGTGAATACACTCGAACATCAACATTTATGGTAGGTACACAACTGTACTATGTTCATTGTGTTTCACTGTTGCAATCATTACACTTGGGTTGAATCCCAAAGCTGAGGTTGGGTTGCTGGGCCTAAATAGGATTAGGAGAGACTACCAGGCCCTGCAGAACTGCAGTGGGAAAGCCTGCTCCGAATTTAGAGTAGAAAGGTAAGTGGTAGTGCTTGGTGAAAGTGTGCACTGAACTCCAGGTTGCAGCCTCTAAAATGTCTTTGGTTGGTACTCCTCTGAGGAAGGCTGCTGAAGTGGCTGCTGCTCTGGTAGAATGTGGCCTAGTGGCCTAATGCCCTTAGGCACTGATTTGCCATGTTGTGAACAGCAGAAGTGAATGCAGTGTCCTATCCATTTTGAAATAGCCTGCTTTGAGATAAGCCTTCCTTGTGATCCTGCAGCATAAGCTACAAACAGTTGCTCAGTTTTTCTGAAAGCTTTTGTTTTGTCCAAGTAGAATCGTAGCTGTCTGTGTATGTCCAAAGAGTGCAGAAGTCTCTCCCCTTTATTCTGGGGATTTGGATAGAATGTTGGCAAATGAATGGTTTGGTTAAGAGCCACACTGGATACTACCCTTGGCATAAATGTTGGGTTTGTCCTTAGAGAGACCCTGTCCTGATGAAAAGTTCCACTGCCATTAATGCCTGTAACTCTGCTCCTAGTAATAACTTCAGCAAGAAGAGTCTCAGAGCAGTTTTCCATGATAAGAATTTTATATCAGCTGTATTGGCTGGCTAAAAAGGAGGCAGTGTGAGCTTTTCTAAAACAAAATTGAGGTCCCAAGTAGGTATTGGTGATCTCCTTGGGGGTCTTATGTTTTTTGCCCCTCTGAGGTACTGTCTTAGTAGTGGATGAGAGAAAATAGGAGGTTCCGTATTGTAATGAGCTGAAATGGCAGAGGCATGGATCTTAATTGATGAGAAGGATAGGCCTTTGTCCAGCATCTCAGTTAGGTATTGTAAAATCTGAGGTATATTTGGAACAAGCGGTTCGAGTCCTTGTGCCTGGTTCCATGCACAGAATCTATTCCATTTTTCTGCATAAGATTTCCTAGTGCTGGGCCTCCTGGCTTCTAAAATGACATCTATAACAGATTTAGAGAGAGGTGTGGTCTGAGTGGCTATATTATCTGCCATGCCGCCAGATTTAAAGTTCTGAGTTGTCTGTGCAGAATCGGATTGTTTTGTTGAGTCAGAAGATGAGGAATTTGAGGTAAAGGCCAGGCTGGGCCTTGAGACAAGCTCTTTAGGATTGGGTACCAGTGCTGGCGTTGCCAGTCTGGGGCTATCAGGATCATTTTTGGCTTCTCTTGTCTGACTTTTAGGAGCACCTTGGGAAGGAGAGGCAGTGGTGGAAAGGCATAAACTGTCAGGGTTTTCCAGCTGAATTATAGAGTGTCCACTTTCCATGCTTGTGAGTGATAAGTTCTTGTGCAGAATCTCTGTAGTTGGCAGTTGTGAGGGGAGGCAAAAGATCTATGTTTGGGCATCCCCATTTCCTGGTTATCATGCTGAAGACCTGTGGATTTAGTTTCCACTCGTGAGAGTCCATGAGGTTTCTGTTTAGTTCATCTGCCAGAGTATTTTTCTTTCCTGGCAGGAATTGTGCCTGCAGATGTACTTGATAAGTCAGTGCTGTGTTCCACAAAGTCATAGCTTGCCTGCAGAGGGGGTAGGAATGTGTGCTCCCTTGCTTATGTACCACATAACTGTGGTATTGTCCGTCTTTAGTAACAGTTGTCCTGGATGTAGTCGATCCCTGAAGGCTGTCAGGGCATTCTGTACAGCTAGCATCTCTTTTTGATTGATGTGAAGATGCATTTGTTCCTTGGGCCACGTGCCCTGAATACATTTTCTTGCCATGTGTGCCCCCCGGGCATAATCCGATGCATCTGTTGTTATTGTCCGCCTGGCTGTGGGTAAGGTGAAAGGCTGTCCCCTCTTGTGGTGACAGGCCAGTGCCCACCATCGAAACTCCTGTTGCAGGCAGGGAATTAGAGTTATTATCATTTCCAGGCTGTGGCAATGTTGAGTCCAAACACTTTTTAGACACCATTATAGTTTCCTCATATGCAGTCCTGCATATGGAATTAGTAGAATGCAGGATGCCATGAAGCCCAGGACCTGCAGAATTTTTCTTGCAAGGAGCTGGGTCTTTGTTGCCATCATTTGAAAGTAATGAGTCACAGTTGCCTTTGCTTGTCTGGCGTGAGATAAGCCATCTGTGCAGTTGTATTTAAGCTTGCACCCAGGAATATTATCTCTTGAGAGGGCACTAGTTTTGATTTCTTTTCATTTACTGTGTACCCTAGGCAAATTAGTAATCTTTTTACAAACGCCAGATGCTTTAGTAGAATGTCTTTGCTCTCTGCTTAAATAAGGCAGTCGTCCAAGTAGGGATATATTTGAATTCCTTTTTGTCTGCAAAATGCAATTACTGGTGCCAGGCATTTTGTGAAGACCCTGGGCACAGTAGATAAGCCAAAGGGCAGTGCAGAGAATTGGTAATGCATTGAGCCAGCTATGAATCTGAGGTATCTTCTGCAAGATTGTCTGATTGGGACATGCAAATATGCCTCCTTGAGATCCAAAGTAACTAGCCAAGCCTTCTTGCCCAGCATGGGTAGAAGTTGCTGCAGTGTTAACATTTTGAATTTTGGAACATCCAGGAAAGTATTTAGGATTGACAGCTCCAGTATTGGTCTCCAGGCTTTGTCCTTTCTGGGTACCAGGAAAAGTCTTGAGTAAAGTCCTTGTCCCTGTTCTTGCTGTGGTACTCTTTGAACAGTTCTCATGTCCATGAGAGGAGAAATTTGTTTTTGTGCCTCTGCCCATTGGTTTTGTGGCAGGTCCGGCATACCTTTTGATTTTGGAAGGGTGTGAAAGTGGAACCTATAACCCTGAGAAATAATATTCAGTACCCATTTGTCCTGGGTGATCATGTGCCAATTTTGTGTGAAAAGGGCTAGCTTTTCCCCTAAGGGTGCTGCCAAAAGGTAAGTGCTTGGCATTTGTAGAGGGAAGTCTTTGGGACTGTTTCCTATAAGGTTGTGATTTGTCTTCTCCTCCTTTGGGGGCTGAAGCACCCCATTGTTTAGGTCTGATTGAGCCTTGGGGCTGAGATCTGTCTCTTGGGCGTCTGTATCTGCCTCTTTGTGGCCTGTCTGACACCGGAAAGGACCAATTTTTTGAAGGCCAATTTCTGCTAAACCTAGGTGGTTGAACCTGTAAGAAATCCTTTACTGTGTGCATTAATTTTGCTTTATCCTCCATTTTCTTTAACACCTCTTCTGCCTTAACACCAAACAAAGTATCATGCTGTAGTGGAGCATCCAAACATGTTCAGGTAAACTTTGTTCTTTCAACCAAGCATGCCTTCGAATGACAGAGCCTGTAACTGCGGCTCTACAAGAAGCCTCTAATGAATCAAAACCACATTGCAGAGTACGCTTTCCCACTTGTTCAGCTGCATGCAATAAATCCTGCATTTCCTTACTGTCAGGACATTCTGAGTTTATAAGCATTTTCTGTTTTAACAAAGACATGAGGTACTGTTGATATTTAAGCATGTTAAATTGGCAGTTTAAAGCTCTTACAGCTAAAGTAGAAGTGTAAACTTTTATCCCCATTTATCCAGAGCTCTAGAATCCCTATCAGAGGGGACAGGGTTTTTTGCAGTGGAAGCCTTAACCCCTTTGGGATCCTGAGGAATTGTTTCTGGGTCAGCAGCAGGGTTTTTATAAAGAAATTTATGGGAGTCTGGGACCCTGTAGTACCTGTCTGGCTTGACTGGTGCAGAGGGTAAAGAATCAGGAGACAGACTGGATTCCGAGAAAACAATATCAAGCACAGGGGGGATAGCCAGGGGCCTGTGCTGAGGCAGTAAAAGAAAGTCTCTGAGCCTTTTCTTGGATTCTGAATAATCCTGGCTCTGCCAATGGAAATGCTCCCTCATGGTGTGCAGGGTTTACCCAAAAGAATAATCCTCAGGCGGAGAGGCTGAAGGTATAGATTCTTCAGCATCAGAGTCCTCATAGGGAGGGAGAGAATATCCCTGATCTGAAGAGGAATCAGAGGAAATAGAAACCTGGTCAGAGGAGTCATAGTCAGTGTCTTGCCTAGGCCTTTTATCAGGAGGGGGATGGGAAACCCTGATCAAAGTAATTAGGTCCTCGGCCATTTTAAGCATCGTTTTTTTTGGCATGATGAACTGTCCAGGAGAATGCTGTACTTGTTTCCTTTTCTTTAATGGTGTTTTTGACTTTGTCTTGGCTGCTGTTGTGGACTTAATAGTAAGCTGTGAAGGTCTGAAAACACCCTCAGAAGCCGATGCCTGCTCAGCGGCTCCAGACCCATCTGAGTGAAGAGTTTCCGCAGGCCCAATACCTTGAGTTTCCAGAGGCCTAGGTGTCTCCACGTGGGAGTCGGAGGCGGCCTGTGGCTCCGAGGTAGCGGGTATCAGGGGCTGCGAAAGCACCTCACTGAGAACCGGCGACTGGCCTAGAAGAGGCTTCGTCATCGGTTTTGGACCTCGGATGCCTGTCCTTTTCTTTGTCTTTGCGTTTTTTATGAATTCCAGTCGTCGGTTGTTCCGATGGCATTATGTAGTTAAACCTTTGGCCAAAGTAATGTAAAGCAAAATCAGACAGACGCTTAATAGTGCGTTTGTTGAATCTAGCACAAAACCGACAACTAGCAACGTCATGGTCAGGGCCTAGGCAAGGAATACAGTAAGAGTGAAAGTCCTAATGAGGTATTTGCTTCCCACAAGAAATACAATTGTTAACTTTTACTGACATCGGTCTGGAGCAAGAAAAAGTTTCCCCAATGGGGTACTTAGCTTTATTGACGACTTCGGTTCTGAAATTCGATTTTGAAAATCTCAGGAGTCGGCCGACCGGCACTTGTGAACTGCTTTTGCTTCAGGCACTGCGCAGCAAGAAAGACTGAAGAAAATGGCGCTGGCTGCATCTTACATACCCCTGGCGCACTGACGTCAGGGAAGAGGCAACAGCAACCAATGCTGGACCAGGACTTTGGAATTCAGGCCAACTGTAGGTAGCCTGCCAGCAGGATAACCCAAGTGTAATGACTGCAACAGTGAAACACATTGAACATCCACATTGTAATGAGTGTTTGGCCACTTGGCAAGTTGAGTGCAGTAAATCTGCTAGCTCTTTCGAATTGGCACAGTCAAGAAAGGACGCAATCTTCTGTTTTAATTGTTCCAAAGTGTGTTGTGGATATTTTAACATACGGAACTGACAACTGAGTGCTCCGATAGCTAAGGTTGCAGAGGTGTATACTGTTTTACCACTTCTGTCCACAGCTTTGGAGTCCTTGTCGAAGGAAGAGGATTCTTCGCAGGACTAGTCTTAGCTCTTTTAGGTCCCTTTGTAATGGCCTCTGGGTCTGCAGCAGGATTTCTGTACAGGTATATGTGGGAATCCGGTACTCTGTAGTACCTGTCAGGTTTACTGGGAGCAGGAGGAAGGGCATCAGGGGCTAAGTTGGATTCATGGAAAAAATCATCCACCACTTCTAAATATAGGGGGGATGGATGACCAGGGGTCTTTTCTTAGACTGTGGGAAGTCCTGTGATTCCCACTGGAAATGTTCCTTGAGGGAGTGAAGGGTTTCCCCACAGGAAAGATCCTCTGAAAGGGAGGCAGAAGGGATGGATTCCTCTGCATCTGAATCCTCATAAACAGTTAAGGAATGCTGTTCCTCTTCAAAAACTGAATAACCAGATTCCTCAGAATCATGTTCTGTCATAATTTCTGGAGAAGGATGCCTTTACCTTTTAGAAGAAGTGGCCTGACTACTCTGGAAAAGGGAGATGAAATCCTCCGCCATTTTAAGCATTTGTGCTTGGGGTGGTGGAGCAGTAGCAAGATGGTGGCCAGAAGCAGATTTCCCAGGAGTGGCCTGGCTTCTAGGCCTAAGTAAATGCATTGGTCTGAGAGAAACGTTTTTTGTCTAGAATCGGTAGTGCGAAAGCCCTCCTCGAAAGCTGGTGCCTGTGTTGCAGCTTTGGATCCAACAGAGGCAGAAACGGCCAAAGGCTCGGAAGATGATTTCTGCGAAAGGGTCTCGGTAGAGGCCTGCGTAGATATCAAATCGGCCATCAGGGGCTGTGAAAGCGCTTCACTGAATTCCGGTGAAGTAACGACCTACTTAGCAGTAGTGTTGTTGGAAGGCTTAGCCTTGGGTGGTCTAGCTCTATGTTTTATCGGAATGTCCACAGATTGTTGGCTGAAGGACGCCATATCGGAATGTGAAGACAGAACACGAAAATAGCCATCTACAAAAAGAGCTCTACGGCAAATGGTTCCCACATTTAAGAAGGCAAAGAACCTTCAACGGGGGACGTCGTGGTCTGGGTCTAAACAAGTGACGCAGAAAGAATGGAAGTCTCGGTATGGGATCTGCTTTCCACAGGTGAAAGAATTAACTTTTTTAGAAATCAATTAGTGCAAGAAAAAAGTATCCCCAATGGGGTACTTAGCTTTAGACATTTTCAACTTCTGGTAGAGATCAATCTGCACTTGTGCGAACTGCTTCTGCTACAGGTTCCACTGCAAGAAAGACTGATTTAATGAAGTTGGCTGCCTTGCTTTATTAGCACTGATGTCCAGATGTCAGACTACAGGCGATGGCAGCTGACACAAAACAACAGTGACTCTGGTATTCGGGCCAGCCGAGGGCTACCACAGCAGGGATAACCCCACAGGTGATGAATGCAACAGTGAAACATGAAGTAAAGTAAAGTTATGAACACTTACCATAAATGTAGATGTTAAGAGTGTATTCACTGTTGCAGTCATTACATTAGGGTAATCTGCTGGCAGGTTGCCCTCAGATGGCCTGATTAACAAAGTCTTGGGTCCTGTGTCAGTTGCTGTCCCTTCTTCCATGACGTCAGGTCATCAGGGGTATAAAACATGCAACCGATGCCATTACATCAGTTTTTCTTGACCCACATGTCAGGTGCCCCCAAATGGAGATATATATATATATATATATATATATAAATAAAACTAGAAACACAAAAATATATCTCCAAACAACAGCAAATACACCAGAAAGGCTTTTAAGCATAGTAAAAGAACGAAGAGGTACAGTAAAAGAAAAAACGGGGGCTGGAGGGAGGGTAACCAGGACGGCAACAGTGAATATACTCGAACATCTACATTTATGGCAAGTGTACACAACTGTACTATGTTCACCATGTTTCACGGTTGCAGTCATTACATTTAGGTAGATTCCCAAAGCTAAGGTTGGGAGGATGGATTTATACAGCATTAGGACCAGCTATAAGGCCCTGAAAAACAGTAGTGGCAAAAAGTACAGTTTTGTACCTACCACAAATGTAGATGTCCGAACTGGATAGCATCTGCAGTCATAACAACTGGGTTGTCCTGTAGTCAGGCAGCCCTTCGGTCGGCCGGATTCCAAAGTCTGGGTCCGGCTTCGGCTGATGTCACACTTCACCCGACGTCATCTCTGCTGGTCTTCGGGTATAAAGGCATCAGCCGACGCCATCTTCTTCAGTGTTTCTTGCCCCAGATGCCAGTTGCCCTCTTGGAAGGCTAAATTTTGGATAAATGCCAATGTTTCCAAAAGGATAGAAGGCAAACACAAAAAATAAGCATGTATGTACATATATACAAACAAATACACCATAAGAGACTCCCCCCACCAGCTAGCTATTAGGAGGGTAAATACCTAGGAGTACCACAGAGGGGAAGGAGGGAGGGTAATCCTGACTGCAGATGCTATCCAGTTCGGACATCTACATTTATGGTAGGTACAAAACTGTACTATGTCCTTCATGGATGCATCTGCAGTCATAACAACTGGGTAGAATACCATAGCCAACTAGGGGAGGAGGAAGAAGAACTTATGGTGTGGTTAGGATCCCTTGCAGTACAGCAGTGGCAAACCCTGCTCGGGATCTGGAATACAGAGGTAAATTATAATGCTTGGCAAATGTATGCACGGAGGTCCAAGTAGCCTCAATAATGTCCTTGGTTGCCACTCCTCGTAAGAAGGCTGTGGTAGTGGCTGTTGCCCTTGTAGAATGAGGCCTTATGTTCTGTGGAATTGGTTTTCCATGGAAGGAGTAACAGAATCGTATGCAATTTCCTATCCATTTGGAGATTGTCTGTTTGGAAATTGCTTTTCCTTCCCTTCCTGTTGCATAGGCTACAAAAAGCTGGTCAGTTTTTCTGTTACTTTTGGTTCTGTCCAGGTAGTAGCGTAGCTGTCTATGTACATCCAAGGTATGCAGCATTCTTTCCCTCTGTTTTGTGGGTTGGGGAAGAAGGTAGGTAGGTGGATTGCCTGGTTTAAAGATACTCTGGATACCACCTTAGGCATAAATGTAGGATTAGTTCTCATGGACACTCTATCTTGGTGGAAGATTAGGAAGGGTTGTACTGCCATTAGGGCCTGAAGTTCAGAAACCCTCCTTGCTGAGGTTATTGCCAGTAGGAAAGCAGTTTTCCATGATAGATGCTGTAGGTCTGCTGTTGCTGCTGGTTCAAAAGGAGGGAGTGTCAACTTTTCTAGCACAAAGTTCAAGTCCCAAGCTGGCAATGGTGGTTTCCTAGGAGGTTTTACATTCTTGATCCCTCTGAGGAACTGTCTGAGTAGAGGATGTGAAAAGACAGGTGGATCAAAGCTGTATTCTGCTGAAATAGCTGATGCATGTATCTTGATGGAGGAATAGGACAGGCCTGTATGTAGAAGCTCTGCCAAGTACTCCAGAATGTTAGCAATATCTATATTCGACACATCTTTTCCTCTTTCAGCACTCCAAATGACAAACCTTTTCCATTTTCCTGCATAGTTCCTTCTTGTTGAAGGTCTGCGGGCTTCAAGGATAATGTCTTTAACCCTTTGGGAAAGATCTGGATTAGTTGCTGCTATGTGATGTTCCATGCAGTCAGTTGCAACGTTTTTAGGTTTGGATGCATGATGCTGTAGTTGTTCTGAGTTAACATCAAAGGTATCAGGGGTATTGACCACATTTTGTCCCGAGACATGCTCCTCAGCAATGGGTACCAGTGTTGTCTTGGCCAGTTCGGAGCTATCAGGATTATCCTTGGACGTTCTTCCTTGATTTTTAGCAATATCTTGTGTATCAAGGGAAGAGGTGGGAATGCATATGCTGTCAGACCTTTCCAGCTGAAGGAGAGCGAATCCACCTTCCATGCAAGTGGGTGGAATGTCCTTGTGCAGAATTTTTTGAGCTGGTGATTGAGAGGGGAAGCGAATAGATCTATATGTGGCATTCCCCATTTCTTTGTGATGGTCTTGAAGATGTCCGGGTGTAGCATCCATTCGTGAGCATCCGAGGTGGTTCTGCTTAACATGTCTGCTAGAGTGTTCTCCTTTCCCGGTACAAATATTGCCTGTAACTGGATGTTGTAGCTGAGTGCCAGGTTCCAAAGGTCCAAAGTCATTCTGCATAGGGGGTATGAATGAGTGCCTCCCTGTTTGTTGATGTACCACATGACTGTGGTGTTGTCTGTCCTTATCATCAAATGGCCTTCTTTGAGAAATGGTCTGAATTTTTGGATTGCCAGTTTTACTGCCAGCATTTCTTTTTGGTTGATGTTCAGGGGTAGCTGGTCCTGAGTCCACAATCCCTGTACGCATTTGTCCAGCATGTGAGCCCCCCATCCTAGGTCTGAGGCGTCTGTTGTGATGGTTTGGCTTGTTCGAAAGTTGTGAAAGGGTAGGCCTGGGTTTGACTGGCATGCTTGAGCCCACCATAGGAACTCCTGTTTTAGGCATGGGATTAGTGGTATTTCTGCTTCTAGGCTGTGCCTGTGTTGGGACCATAAATTCTTTAGGTACCACTGTAGTTTTCTCATATGCAGTCTGGCATGTGGGACCAAGATTATGCATGATGCCATGAAGCCCAAGGCCTGCAGAACTTTTCTTGCTGTTAGCTTGTTCTGTTTTGTTAGTGCCAAGAAGTAAAGAGGGAGTTCTTTTGTTTTTCTGCAGTTAGGAATGCCATTTGTTTTACTGTGTCCAATTCCGCCAAGAATGTCCTTGTTTGGGATGGTATCAGCCTTGACTTTTGTAAATTGACTGTGTATCCCAGGGCTTGTAGCAAGTAAATGACCCTTTGTAAATCTGTTGTCAGCTTGCTTTTGTTGTCCGCTTGTAGCAGGCAGTCGTCCAGGTATGGATAAATTTGGATTCCTGTAGTCTGCAGTGGGCGATTACTGATGCCAGGCATTTTGTGAATACTCTGGGCACAGTAGATAAGCCAAAGGGCAATGCTGAGAATTGATAGTGCTCTGATCCTGCAAGAAATCTGAGGTATCTTCTGCAATTTGGTCGAATGGGGACGTGCAGGTATGCCTCCTTGAGATCTAGAGTTACCAGCCAACACTCCTTGCCCAGCATGGGAAGAAGTTGCTGTAGGGTCAGCATTTTGAATTTTGGGACAATGATGTATGTGTTTAAGATGGACAGGTCGAGAATAGGTCTCCAACTTTTTCTTTTCTTGGAACTAGGAATAGTCTGGAGTAGAATCCTTTGCCTTGTTCTGTTATTGGTACTCTTTCCACAGCTCTCATCTTTGTTAATTGCATTATCTGCTGTAGAGCTTCCATTTTTTGATTTGGAGGCAGGTTTGGCATTCCTCTTTTGACTGGTAAAGTGTGGAAGTGGAACCGGTAACCTTGGTCTATGGTTTGCAAAATCCACTTGTCTTTTGTGATATAGTGCCAATTTTTCGAAAATAAGGCTAATTTTCCGCCTAATGGTGCTGCTATTTGTTCCCTGGTAGGCGGAGTTAGAGTCAAGTCACTGTGATTGTCCTGTTGCAGTGGTAGTGGCTGTGTCTGTGCCTCTTATTACCTTGCCACTGTCGTCCTCTGTAGGCACCCCATCTGGATTGATTTCTGCCTCTGGAGCGTCTATTCCTGCCCCTTTGGGATCTTGTGGAGTCAGGAAAGGACCAATTTTTGGCAGGCCAGTTCCTGCTAAACCTTGGGGGCTGAACCTGTAAGAAATCTTTAACCGTTTGTACAGATTTTGCCTTTTCTTCCATTTTCTTCATTACCTGCTGGGCAGGTGTACCAAACAAACTGGCCTTATCCATCGGAGCATCTAATAACTTAGCTTTAACATGATCCGGTAAGACCTGTTCCTTCAACCATGCATGTCTTCTTATCACTGTGCCAGTCATGGCTGATCTAAATGAAGCCTCCAGTGCATCATAGCCACATTTTAAAGAATGGTTACTAACCTGTTGTATGTTATTTACCATTTCTAATACATATTTCTTATCTATAGAGTCATCAGAGGATAGCTTTTTAGTTAACTGATCAAGCATAAACTCTTGGTATTGTATCATGTGAAACTGACAGTTTAAAGCTCTAGCTGAGAGAGTAGCAGAGGTGTAAACTTTTTGCCCCATCTGTCTAAAGAGCTGGATTCCCTTTCAGAAGGAATAGGGTTTTTGCTGTGGTCGAGGCTACTGCCTTAGGCCCCTGGGATATAGTTTCGGGGTCTGCAAGAGGGGCCTTGTATAGGTGGTGATGAGTGTCTGGCACCCTGTAAAATCTATCTGGTTTGGCAGGGGCTGGAGGTAAGGAATCAGGTGCAGTGCAGACCTCATTAAATGCATCATCCACAACAGAAAGGACAGGAGGTATAGCTAAGGGCCTATGTTGTGGTAAGTGCAGAAAAGTTCTAAGTCTTTTCTGGAATCTGAGAAATCCTGTTCCTGCCATTGGAATTGTTCTCTCATGGCATGTAAGGTTTCCCCAAAGGAGAATTCCTCTGGTGGAGAGGCAGCTGGAATGGATTCTTCAGCATCGGAGTCTTCATAATTGGAAAAAGGAGCCTCTGGCTGGTCTGTAATATCTGAGTCATCCGCAGAATCATCAGAGGACACAGGCTCGGGGGGCTCTGCTCTAGGTCTCTTTTCTGGGGGCTGAGAGGCCCTGTCTGGGTGGGATTGAGATCCCCTAATTAAGGATATTAAATCCTCTGCCATAGTAAGCATTTGTGAACTAGAAGTGGGCCTGGTTGAGGGAGGTTTAACAGGCACTGATTTAGTAGATTTGGCTGCTTTAGCCCTGGCAAAGGCCTTAATAGACATGGCTGCAGGAGGCCTAGCAGCACCACGTGCTGGGGTAGAGACATCCAAAGGGATGGTGTCTGATAAGTCAGTAGTAACCACAGTTGTAGGTAAAATTTCTGAGGCTGATTCAAATAAAGTAGCAGGAACCTCAGTAGTAGTCATAGATTCGGCTGTATTTTGATCAGTTTTCTCGGTTTCGGCCGAAACCGAGACACTCGTGGTATGCTTAACCGTGGTTTCGGCCGAAACCGCGGACCGCGAGTGTCGGTCTTTTTCTTTGCGTTTTTTAACAATTTGGGTAGTCGGAGGATCCGACTGCATAATGTACGCAAAATCTGAGCCGAAAAACTGTTCAGCAAACTCCGACCGACGCCTAAGCGTTCGTCGGTTTAAGGAAGCACAGGCCGAACAGGCTGCTACGTCGTGGTCTGGGCCTAAACAAGGCAAACAGTAAGAGTGGAAATCTTTATGAGGTATTTGTTTCCCACAAGTTAAACAGTTATTGACTTTTTCTGACATCGGCTGAGGCAAGAAAGAGTCCCCAACGGGGTACTTAGCTTTTAGAAGTCTTCGAAGTAGTATTCGGTAGTAGTAATCTCTGGATCTGACCGACCGGCACTTGCGAACAGCTTCTGCTTCGGGCGCCACGCGGCAAGAAAGACTGAGGAAGATGGCGTCGGCTGATGCCTTTATACCCGAAGACCAGCAGAGATGACGTCGGGTGAAGTGCGACATCAGCCGAAGCCGGACCCAGACTTTGGAATCCGGCCGACCGAAGGGCTGCCTGACGACAGGACAACCCAGTTGTTATGACTGCAGATGCATCCATGAAGGACATCCAGCTCTGGATTTAGAGAAAATTGGTAAGTGATAATGCTTGGTGAAAGTATGAACTGAACTCCAGGTAGCAGCTTCTAGAATATCCCTGGTAGAAACACCTCTGAGAAAGGCTGAAGTAGAAGCAGCCCTGGTGGAATGCAATCTGATCCCCTGGGGGATATGTTCTCCATGGTGCTTATAACAGAAATGAATACAATGGCTTATCCATTTAGAAATGGTTTGCTTTAAAATAGCCTTCCCCTCTGCCCCTACAGCAAATGCTACCAGCAGTTGTTTAGATTTTCTTCGAGATTTAGTCCTGTCCAAGTAGAATCTAAGTTGTCTGTGTACATCCAATGAATGCAGAATCCGCTCACCCTTGTTCTGTGGATTGGGAAAGAACGTTGGCAAATGAATGGACTTAAGAGCCACACTGGATACCAGCTTGGGCATGAACGATGGATTGGTCCAGAGTGACACCCTGTCCGCATGAAAGATGATGAAAGGCTCCACTGTCATAAGGGCCTGTAATTCAGATATCCTTCTAGCTGAAGTGACTGCTAAAAGGAAGGCTGTTTTCCAGGAAAGAAATTTTAAGTCTGCAGTTGCAGCTGGCTCGAAAGGAGGTAGAGTGAATTTCTCCAATACAAAGTTAAGGTTCCAGGCAGGGGTTGGAGCTCTCCTGGGTGGTCTCAAGTTTTTGGCTCCTCTGAGATACTGCTTTAGAAGAGGATGAGAGAAGGGGGGGTCTGTGTTGTAATGAGCTGAAATGGCTGAGGCATGGACTTTTATGGAAGAAAAAGAAGCATCTCAGTTAAGTATTGCAAAATCTGAGGTAAATTGGGCACTGCTAAGCTCATCCCTTGAGACCGATTCCAGGCACAGAATCTTTTCCATTTGTCAGCATAAGATTTTCTAGTACTAGGTCTTCTTGCCTCCAAAATGACATCCATCACAGGTTTGCTGAAGGATGCTAAGGGGGAATTTAAGTGATTAGCGAAGCTGCAAGATTCAATGTCTGAAGCCGAGGGTGCAGAATTTGGTTCTCCTGCTGAGACAGTAAGGAAGGTGTCTGAGGCAGGTGTCACGGAGAAATGTGTGACACACTGCGCAGGAGTGTGCACCAGTGTTGGCGAAGCCAGTCTGCAGCAATCAAATCATGTTTGGCTTGTCCTGTTTGACTTTTAGCAGTTCTTTGGAGAGCAAAGGCAGAGGGGGAAAGGCATAGACTGATAGGTTTTTCCAGCTGAAGGACAGAGCATCCACGTCCAAGGTTTTTTTGTGATGAGTTCTTGTGCAAAATTTGTCCAACTGGTAGTTCTGGGGTGAGGCAAAATGATCCATGTCTGGGCTCCCCCATTTGCGTGTCAACATGTTGAAAATCTGTGGTACCATTCGTGAGGGTCCATGAGATTTGTGCTTAGTTCGTCTGCCAGAACATTCTGCTTTTCTGGCAGGAATTGAGCTTGTAGTTGTACTTGGTAACTCAAGGCAGTGTTCCACAATGCCATGGCTAGTCTGCAGAGGGAGTAGGAATGTGTACCCCCTACCTGTTTATGTACCACATAACCATGGTGTTGTCAGTCTTTATCAGTAATTGTCCTGGATGAAGGTAGCCCTTGAAGGCTGTCAGTGCATTCTGTACAGCTAGCATTTCTTTTTGATTGATATGAAGGTGCATTTCATTTGGGATCCATTTGCCCTGAATGCACTTCCCTGCCAGATGAGCCCCCCATGCACAGTCTGACGCGTCTGTAGCTAGGGTTTGGGCGGCAGGGGGTGGTGTGAATGGCAGACCCTTGTTTTGGTGGCAGGCCTCTGCCCACCACAGGAACTCTAGGCGCAGGCAAGGTATGATAGGAATCATTGTTTCCAGGCTGTAACAATTGCTGACTCCATAAACTTTTTAAGTGCCACTGAAGTTTCATCATATGCAGTCTTGCATATGGAATTAGAAGAATGCAGGAGGCCATGAACCCTAAGGCTTGCAGTATTTGCCTTGCAGATAGCAGGGTTTTTGTGGTCACCTGGTTGAAGTAAGTCACCAAATGAATTTGCTTTTCTGGCGTGAGGAAAGTCATCTGGGCAGTTGTATTCAAGCTTGCACCCAGGAATGTAATCTTTTGAGAGGGTGCCAGTTGAGATTTCTTTTCGTTTATGGTGTACCCTAGGCAGGTTAGAACTCTTTTTACAAATGCCATATGTTTTAGAAGAATGGCCTGGTTTTCTGCCTGATTTAGACAATAATCCAGGTATGGATATATTTAAATATTTCTTTGCCTGCAAAATGCAATTACTGAAGCCAGGCACTGTGTGAATACCCTGGGTGCAGTAAACAAGCCAAAGGGCAGTGCAGTGAACTGAAAATGTATGCAGCCTGCTTTGAAGCGTAGGAATCTTCTGCAAGATTCCCTGATTGGGATATGCAAGTAATCCTCTTAAGTCGAGAGTAGCCAACCAGGCATCCTTGCCTAGCATAGGAAGTAACTGAAGAGTCAGCATTTTGGATTTTAGAATGTCCAGAAAGGTGTTTAGAGTAGACAGGTCCAGAATTGGACATCATGATTTCTCTTTTCTGGGTAAAAGGAAAAGTCTGGAATGGAAACCTTGTCCCTTTACCTCATCTGGTACTAGGTGAATAGTCCCCATGTTTAGGAGGGAAAGTACTTGTTTCTGTGCCTCTGCCCACTGATTTGGGGGCAGGTCTGGCCACCTGTTTGGAGCATGTGGAAATGAAATCTGTATCCCTGGGACACTATATTTAGAACCCATTTGTCCTGGGTTATAAGTTGCCAGTTTCTTGAATGAAGAGCCAGTTTCCCCCCCAAAGGGGTGGCTAATAGGTAAGTGCTTGGTAATTTCAAAGGGAAGTCATTGAGACTGTTTACTTTAGGGTGGTGCCTTTTTGTTTCCAGATTTGGATGTGGAAGCACCCCATTGCTTTGTTCTGAAAGTCCCTTGGGACTGAAACCTGGTGCTTTTGGAATATCTGGGTGTGGCCGCAAAGGCTCTGGAAGGAGCTGGAAAGGACCAGTTCTTAGTAGGCCAATGCCTACAAAATCTAGGAGGTTACACTTGTAAAACATCTTTCACAGTTTGCATAGATTTCGCTGCATCTTCCATCTTTTTTTAGAACTTCATCAGCCTAATTGCCAAACAGGCGGTCCTGCTGTAAAGGAGCAACAAAAGTTTTGCTTTAACATGATCAGGCAGAGGTTGCTCCATAAGCCAAGCATGCCTTCTAAGCACAGACCCAGTAACAGCAGCCATACAAGAGCCTCTAAAGAAAGTACAGTTGTGTACACTGACATTTGGGTAATCTGCTGGCAGGTTGCCCTCAGTTGGCCTGAATAACAAAGTCTTGGGTCCTGCGTTGGTCGTGGTCTCCTCTTCCATGACGTCAGGTTGTCAGGGGGTATAAAACATGCAGCCGACACCATTTTATTCAGTTTTTCTTGCCCCAGATGTCAGGTGGCCCCCAAATGGGGAGCAGAAATATAGTAAATATATATAAATGCACTTTTACAAACAAACTTTATCTTCATATAAAAGCAAATACACCACAAAGGCTTGTGTGTATAGTGAAGGAAAGAAAAGGTATAGAAAGGGGGATGGTGGGTGGGTAACCCGGATTGCAACAGTGAATACACTCGAACATCTACATTTATGGTAAGTGTACACAACTGTACTATGTTCTTCATGTTTCACTGTTGCAGTCATTACATTTGGGTAGAATCCCAAAGCTATGGATGGGAGGATGGAACTAAACAGCATCAGGAGCGGCTATAAGGCCCTGCAGAACTGCAGTGGCAAAGCCTGCCCTGGATTTGGAGAAGAGAGGCAAATGATAATGCTTTGTGAAGGTATAAACAGAGCTCCAAGTAGCAGCTTCTAGAATGTCTTTGGTTGGAACCCCTCTGAGAAAAGCTGCTGAAGTAGAGACAGGCCTGGTGGAATGTGATCTGCTCCCCTTGAGCACAGGTTTACCCATGGTGCAAGTAGCAGAAACGAATGCAGTGGCTTATCCACTTAGAAATAGTCTGCTTTGATATAGCCTTCCCCTCTGATCCTGCAGCAAATGCTACCAGTAGCTGCTCAGACTTTCTTTGAGATTTGGTCCTGTTTAAGTAGAATCTTAGTTGTCTGTGTACATCCAGTGAATGCAGAATCCGCTCCCCCTTGTTCTGCGGATTTGGGTAAAATGTTGGCAGGTGAATGGTCTGGTTAAGAGCCACACTGGATACCACCTTAGGCACAAAGGATTGGTCCTGAAGGACACCCTGTCCGGGTAAAATATAATAAAAGGCTCCACTGCCATGAGAGCCTGTAGTCCTGAAACCCTTCTTGCTGAAGTGACTGCCAAGAGAAAAGCAGTTTTCCAAGATAGACATTTTACATCTGCAGTAGCTGCTGGTTCAAAAGGAGGCAGGTTGAGTTTTTCTAGCACAAAATTGAGGTCCCATGCAGGAGTTGGTGATGATCTGGGAGGCCTTAAATGTTTGGCCCCTCTAAGATACTGTTTAAGCAGAGGATGAGAGAAGAGGGGAGGCTCTGTGTTGTAATGAGCCGAGATGGCAGAGGCATGGATTTTTATTGAAGAAAAAGATAGGCCCTTGTCAAGCATCTCAGTCAAATATTGTAAAATCTGAGGAATATTGGGCTTTGCTGTATCTGTTCCTTGGTGCTAGGTTCCAAGCACAGAATCTCTTCCATTTATCAGCATAAGATTTTCTAGTACTAGGCCTTCTGGCTTCCAAAATTACATTCATCACAGATTTACTGACAGGTGTTGTTTGAATAATTAGTTGATCAGCCATGCTGCAAGATTCAGAGTTTGGAGCTGAGTGTGCAGAATTTGATAGTTCTGCTGAGACAGTAGATGAGGTATTTGAGGCAAGTACCATGGAGGTAGCAGAGACATATTCCTTAGAAGTGGGTACCAGTGCTGGCGAGGCCAGTCTGGAGCAACTAGGATCATTTTTGGTTTTTCCTGTCTGACTTTTAGTAAAACTTTGGAGAGAAGAGGCAGAGGGGGAAAGGCATAGACTGATAGTTTTTTCTAGCTGAAGGATATGGCATCCACTTTCCATGCTTTTTTGTGATGAGTTCTTGTGCAAAATTTCTTCAACTGATAATTTTGGGGAGAGGCAAATAGATCTATGTCTCGGCTCCCCCATTTCTGTGTTAACATGCTGAAGATTTGTGGATCCAGTTTCCATTCGTGCGGGTCCATAAGATTTCTGCTTAGGTCGTCTGCCAGAGTATTTTGCTTTCCTGGCAGGAATTGAGCTTGAAGATGTATTTGGTAAGTAAAGGCTGTGTTCCACAAGGCCATGGCTAGTCTGCAAAGGGAGTAGGAATGTGTACCCCCCTGCTTGTTTATGTACCACATAACTGTGGTGTTGTCCGTCTTTATCAGTAGCTGTCCTGGATGAAGTAAGTCCTTGAAGGCTGTCAGAACATTCTGAACAGCTAGCAACTCTTTCTGGTTGATATGCAGATGCATTTGGTTTGAGCTCCATTTGCCCTGAATGCATCTCCCTGCCAGGTGGGCCCCCCAAGCATAGTCTGATGCGTCTGTAGTTAGGGTATGGGTGGTAGGGGGTAGAGTGAATGACAGTCCCTTGTTTTGGTGACATGTCTCTGCCCACCAAAGAAACTCCTGTTGTAGGCAGGGAATGAGAGGAATCAACGTTTCCAGACTGTGACAGTGTTGACTCCATAAACTTTTAAGGTACCATTGAAGTTTCCTCATATGCAGTCTCGCATATGGAATTAGTAGAATGCAGGATGCCATGAACCTCAAAGCCTGCAGAATTTGTCTTGCAGATAACTGGGTTTTTGTTGCCATTTGTTTGAAGTATGTTGTCAGTTGCCTTTGTTTGTCTGGTGTGAGGTAAGCCATCTGGGCAGTTGTATTCAAGCTTGCACCCAGGAATGTTATTTAAAAGGGTACCAGTTGTGATTTATTTTCGTTTATGGTGTACCCTAGGCATGCTAGTAGCCTTTTTACAAACGCCAGATGTTGAAGAAAAATGTCCTTGTCCTCTGCTTGAATGAGACAATCGTCCAGATGAGGATACATTTGAATGCTTCTTTGTCTGCAGAATGCAATTACTGGTGCCAGGCACTTTGTAAAGACCCTGGGTGCAGTAGATAAGCCAAAGGGCAGTGCAGAGAATTGGTAATGCAAAAAACTTGTTTTGAAGCGGAGGTATCTTCTGCAGGATTCCCTTATTGGGATATGCAGGTATGCCTCAAGTCTAGAGTTAGTAACCAAGATTCCTGCCGAGCACAGGCAGTAGCTGTTGTAAAGTCAGCATTTTGAATTTTGGAATGTCCAGGAACGTGTTCAAAATCGACAAGTCCAGTATTGGACGCCATGAATTGCCTTTTCTGGGTACCAGGAAAAGTCTTGAATAAAAAACCTTGCCCTTTTTCCTTTTCTGGTACCGGTTGAATAGCCCCCATATCCATGAGGGACATGACTTGTTTCTAGGCCTCTGCCCACTAGTTTTGTGGCATCCAGCCATCCGTTTGGAATTGGCAAAGTATGGAAATGAAATCTGTACTCCTGGGATACTTTGCTTAATACCCACTTGTCCTGGGTAATTAACTGCCAATTTTGAGCATGAAGTGCTAGTTTCCCCCCCAAGGGGGCTGAAAAAAGATAAGTGCTTGGTGATGGCAGAGGAAAGTCATTGAGACTGCTTACTGTAGTGTTAATGCTTTGTTTCCTCCAGATTTGGAGGTGGAGGCACCCCATTGCTTTGACCTGTAAGAACCCTGTGATTGGTATCTGGAGCCTTTTGAGCACCTGGATTTGCCCCGAGTGGCTCCGTTGGACACAGGAAAGGACCAAATTTTAGTAGGCCAGTGTCTACTGAACCTGGGTGGCTGCACTTCCAAGAAATATTTTACAGTTTGCATAGATTTAAGCTTTGTCTTCCATTTTCTTTAAAACCTCTTCTGCCTTATTACCAAACAGAGTATCATGCTGCAAAGGGGCATCCAACAATTTAGCTTTAACATGATCAGGCAGATTTTGTTCCTTGAGCCTGACATCCCTTCTAATCACAGATCCAGTAACGGAAGCCATACAAGAGGCCTCCAAGGAATCAAAACCGCATTGCAAAGTATGCTTTCAAACTTGTTCTGCTGAATGCAATAATTCATGTAACTCTATTTTCCACACAATCAGAAATCAACATCATTTTCTGTTTCAGTAAGCCCATAACATGCTGTTGATATTTAAGCATATGAAACTGGCAGTTTAGGGCATTGATTGCCAAGGTTGCAGACGTATAAACCTTCCTACCCCATCTATCCAGCGCCCTGGAATCTCTATCAGAAGGGGTGGGATTCTTGGCTGTAGAGGCCTTTACACCCTTAGGACCCTGAGAAATAGTTTCAGGATCAGGATTTTTGAAAAGAAATTTGTGGGAGTCAGGAACCCTGTAATATCTGTCTGGCTTACTAGGAGCCAGAGACAGGGAATCAGGAGCCATGCTTGATTCCGAGAACACATCAACAACAATGTCTAATACAGGAGGTATTGCCAAAGGCCTATGCTGAGGAAGAAGAAAGAAATCCCTACGCCTCTTTTTTGAGTCAGAGAAGTCCTGACTCTCCCAGTGAAAATGTTCCCTTAAAGTATCCAAAGTCTCTCTAAAAGAGTAATCCTCAGGAGGAGATGCAGATGGAATGGATTCCTCTGCATCAGAATCCTCAGAGTGGAATAGAAAATTCCTGATCAGAAGAAATGGAAACCTTATCTGAAGATTCATAATCAGTGCCTTGCCTAGGCCTCTTAGCAGGGGGTGGTTGGGAACCCCTGATCAAGGTAATTAAATCCTCAGCCATTTTGATCATCTGTTTTTTAGGCATAGGGGCCTGAGCACGTGACTCATGCGTCGGTTTTTTAGGCACAGAAGTTGTTTTTTACCTTGTTTTTGTTGCTGGCATTGGTTTAATATAAAAATGTTGAGGCATGAAAACACCCTCAGAAGCCGGTGCCTGCTCAGCAGCTCTGCACCCATCTAAGGGAGAGACATCCACGGGGGGGTTCAATACTCTGAGAATCTCACAGCATACCGGACTCCGAATGGGTCTCGGTAGAGGCCTGCGACTCAAAAGTAGCGGGTATCAGGGGCTGCGAAAGCACCTCACTGAGTACCGGCAAATCGGCAACTGACTTAGGAGAAGCTTCGTCGTCAGTTTTGGACCTCGACGGGCTGTTTTTTTCTTTGCGTTTTTTGTGAACTCCGGTAGTCAGACTGCTAACCAACGACATTTCAGGATAATTAAATCTTGAACCAAAATATTTAGAAGCAAAAATATACAGACGCTTAATAGTGCATTGGTTAAATCTAGCACAAAACCGACAGCAAGGTTCGCTGTGATCTTGGCGTAGGCAAGGAATACAGTACAAATGAAAATCCTTATGAGGTATTTGCTTCCCACAAGTAATGCAGTTATTAACTTTTACTGACATCTGTAAGGAGCAAGAAAAAGATTCCCCAACAGAGTACATAGCTTTACTTTGAAGACTTCGGTTCTGAAACTCAAATTCGAAAATTTCAGGAATCGGCCGACCGGCACTTGTGAACTGCTTCTGCTTCGGGCACCGCGTGGCAAGAAAGACTGAATAAAATGGCGTCGGCTGCATGTTTTATACCCCTCATGACCTGACGTCATGGAAGAGGAGACAGCAACCGACACAGAACCCAAGACTTTGTTATTCAGGCAGACTGAGGGCAACCTGCCAGCAGATTACCCAAATGTAATGACTGCAACAGTGAAACACAAAGAACATTCAAAACCACATTGCAAAGTATGTTTGCCAACTTGTTCAGCTGAATGCAATAAATCCTGCAAATCTTTATTCTCCACACAGTCAGAAATCAACACCATTTTTTGTTTAAGCAGTCCCATGATATGCTGTTATTTTAGCATATGGAATTGACAGTTTAAAGCCCCGATAGCTAAAGTTGAAGAAATATAAACCTTTTTACCCCATCGTTCCAGCACCCTGGAGTCTCTATCTGAAGGGGTAGGATTTCTAGCAGTAGAAGCCTTAATGCCCTTGGGCCCCTGAGAAATGCTTTCAGGGTCCGCAACAGGATTTTTGAAAAGGAATTTGTGGGACTCAGGAACCTTGTAGTATCTGTCTGGTTTTCTAGGGGCTGGAGGCAAGGAATCAGGGGGCCATACTGGATTCCGAAAACACATCAACAATATCTAGTACAGGAGGTATAGCCAAAGGCCTATGCTGAGGAAATAGAAGGAAATCCTTAAGTCTCTTTTTGGATTCAGAGAAATCCTGACTTTCCCAGTGGAAATGCTCCCTTAAGGTATGTAAAGTTTCCCCAAAAGATAAATCCTCCAGCGGTGAAGCACAGGGAATGGAATCCTCTGCATCAGAGTCCTCATAAGTAAATATGGACAAAAACAGATCATTAGAAGAGTCAGAAGAAACAGAGTCCTGTTCAGAAGATTCATAGTCAAATTCAACCCTAGGCCCCTTGGGGGGGGGGGGGTTTGACTACCTCTGATTAGAGTAATTAAATCTTCAGCCATTTTGATAATTTGTTTTTTAGGCATAGGGGCCTGAACATGTGGCCTGGGCGTCG
Organism: Protopterus annectens; assembly: GCF_019279795.1. Taxonomy (NCBI): domain Eukaryota; kingdom Metazoa; phylum Chordata; order Ceratodontiformes; family Protopteridae; genus Protopterus; species Protopterus annectens. Next base: position 1,002,858,902 of record NC_056743.1, on the reverse strand, counting down.
GTTGTTTAGACACAGATTGAGATTTAGGCCTTAGCACTGAAGTTGAAGTTGGTTTAATATGCAAGTCTGTAGGCCTGAATACACCCTCAGAAGCAGGTGCCTGCTCAACACCTCTGGACCCATCCAAGTTAGAGACATCCACATGTTCCGTATGTGAAGCATCTCGCAGTATACCGGACTCAGAATGGGTCTCAGTAGAGGCCTGCGAATCAGAAGTAGCGGGTATCAGGGGCTGCGAAAGCGTCTGAGTATCGGTGAACTGGCGACTAGCTTAGGAGAAGCGTTGTCGGCAGTTTTGGACCTCAACGGCCTGTCTTTTTCTTGGCTTTTTTTTGGTATTCCGGTATTCGGATGGCTAACCAACGTCATTTCTGGATAATTAATTAAACAGAGAACCGAAATATTATGAAGCAAAAATGTACTGACAACGGGTAGTGTGTTGATTAAATAAAAGCACAAAATTGACAGCAAGGTACATCGTGGTCAGGGCCTAGGCAAGGAATACAGTACAAATGAAAACCCTTATGAGGTATTTGCTTCCCACAAGTAATACAATTTTTAACTTTTACTGACATCGGTAGGAGCAAGAAAAAGTTTCCCCAACGGGGTACTTAGCTTTTATAGTTGAAGACTTCGGTTCTGAAACTCGAAAATGAAAATTTCAGAAGTCGGCCGACCGGCACTTGCGAACTGCTTCTGCTTCATGTACCACGCGGCAAGAAAGACTGATGTAATGGATTCAGCTGCATGTTTTATACCCCTGACATCATGGAAGAAGGGACAACAACCGACGTAGGACCCAACGCTTTGGTTATCAGGCCGACTGAGGGCAACCTGCCAGCAGATTACCCTAATGTAATGACTGCAACAGTGAAACATGATGATCATCATCCAGTGTTGCCTTGGCCAGTAGGGAGTCACCAGCAAGATTTTTGGTTAGTCCTTCTTGATTCTCAGAAGGACCTTTGGTATTAGTGGGAAGGAGGGGGGATGCATAAAGGAAGATCCCCTTCCAAGGAAAGCTGAAGGCATTCACTCTCCAGGCTGATGGGAGTGTGATCCCTGCTGCAGAATCTGCTTTGCTGTCTCTTCTGGGGGGAGGCAAACAGATCCACTTGAGGTGTGCTCCACCGGTGGACTATGTCTAGAAAGGTTTCCCTGTTTAGCACCCATTTGTGAAGGTGACAAGATGTTCTGCTAAGCAAATCTGCTTGTTTGTTTTCCTGAGAGGGGATGTAAGAGGCCTGCAGGAAAATATAGCGTTGGGTGGTTATATCCCAAATCTGTAAGTTTATCCGGCATAAGAGTTGGACTTTGTCCCTCGTTTGTTCAGGTACCACATGACTGTGGTGTTGTCTGTAAGAATGTGAAGGCCTGGTTGAAGGATGGGGAGAAAGGCCTGGAGGGCCAGCAAGACTGCAGCCATTTCCCTGACGCTGATGTGTTGCCTTTGAAGGACAGGTTTCCAAGGTTGTTGAACCCTGAATTCCTTTAGAGTTGCCTCTCACCCTAGGTCTGATGCATCTGTGTGCACAGATTGCATGGGGGGGTAGTAGGGGAATGCCTTGGTTGAGGAGGATTTGCTGGATCCACCATCTCAATTTTGACTTTAAGCAGGGTAGAAGGGGGATTAGTTTTGCCTAGGGAGTGTTGGTTTTGGGACCATACATTTGTTTAAGCACGACTGGAGTTTTCTCATTTGCATCCTGGCTAAAGGGAGCATGGGGATAGTGGCTGCCATAAGTCCCAGTACTTGTAGGAACTGTCTTGTGGAAAGGTGGGATACCGCAAAAAGTTCTTGGAAGTGACTTGAGAGACTGAACTTTGTCCTGTGAAAGGAAAGATCTCATCAAGTCTGATCCTGCATCCCAGGAAAACCTTGTCCTGCTGAGGGTGCACAGAGGATTTTAGAAGGTTTAGGGTGAACCCCAAGTTGTGCAGGAGGGTCACGGTGAATGTTAGAAAACTTTGGACATGGATTCCGATTCAGCTAGAAGGAGAATGTTGTCCACATAAGGGTATATTTGGACACCCTTGGTTCGGCAAAATGCAATTGCAGGAGCCAAGCATTTCATGAAAACTCTTGGAGCAGTAGATAAACCAAAGGACAAGGCTGTAAATTGAAAATGTGAGGAAATGCCAGTAAATCTCAGAAATTTCCTGTGGGAGGGCATGAAGTCCAGAGTGACCATAACGGCTTGGGGTGGCATCATGGGCAGCAGGGTATGCAAAGAGAGCATCCTGAAGGATAGAACTTTTAGGAACCGATTTAGGTAGGCAAGGTCTAGTATGGGTCTCCAAGGACCATCCTTTTTATGGACTAGGAAGAGAAGAGAATAGAATCCTTTTCCTTCCTGGCCCACAGGGACTGGTTCTATAGTTCCTAGGGAGCGGAGCTCCTGCAGAATGCGAGGGAAGAGGTGGAGCTGTTTTTTTGGTGGGAAGGGAATGTTTTTTGGCCTTGGTTTTTCCCTCCAAGATAGAAAGCATCCCCTTCGAATGATGTAAAAGACCCATTGGTCTGAGGTGATGGTTTTCCAAAAGGGGAGGCAGTGGGGTAGGCGGGCAGAGAAGGGAAGGTGAGCAAGGCAGTCACGCAGAAGAGGCCCCCCCTGCTCTGTCCAGAAAGGGCAGTTTGGAGGGAGGATGGTTGCTAGTCAGTCTGGAGTAAAACTGTCTCCTGGATCCTCTTCTTGGTCTGGAGGAGGAGGGATGAGAAGTGGAAGGAATCCTCCTGACAAAGGAAGCTTTTGCTGGATAATTCCTGTAGTAACTCACAAATGAGCCAAACAGTGTCAAGTCCACTTAGTAATACTAAAAACAACAATGTCATGGCTGGAAAACACACAATGAAGATCTTTATTAACAATTACATACGATTGAGTGCTTTCTTCCCAAAATACAGGGATTTCAACTGATGAAATCCCCTATATGTAGGGAAGAAAGCGCTCAATCGTATGTAATTGTTACCAAAGATCTTCGTTGTGTGTTTTCCAGCCATGACAGTTTTGTTTTTAGTATTACTAATTCCTGCAGTAGTTAGGGAAGGGGGACACCAGCAAATGTTTGCTATCTTGCAGCTCTTTGCTTTTCTCTTGCAATTTTTTGAAGAGGTCAGCTGAATTTTTGACAAAAAGTAGGTTGTGGTCCAGTGGAGCATCAATAATTTTGGATTTGAAATCCTCTGGAAGGGGTTCTAAGCATAGCCAGGAATATCTGCAAAGGGCAGATGTAGAACCTGCAGACCTGGCTGAGGCTTCTGCTGCATCATAAAATACAGTTGTGTACACTTACCATAAATGTAGATGTTCGAGTGTATTCAGTGTTGCAGTCATCCAATTTGGGTTATCTGCTTGCAGTAGCCATTAGTCAGCCTGATTACCAAAGTCTTGGGTCCTGCGTCACTTGCTGTCTCATTTTCCGTGACGTCAGGTAGTCAGGGATATAAAGCATGCAGCCGATGCCATTACATCAGTTTTTCGTGCCCCAAGTGTCAGGTGCCCCCTAATGGGAAGCAATTAAAAAAAAAAAATTTTATATATATATATATATATATATATATATATATACATACATACATACATACATACACACACACACACACACACACACACACACACACACACACACACACACACAATGTTACACCTCCAACCAAAAAAGCAAATACACCAAAAAGCTTTTAAGCATAGTAAAGAAGAGTAAAGGTATAGCCAAAAGAAGTCAGGGGGCTAGAGGGAGGGTAACAAGGACTGCAACAGTGAATAGACTCCAACATCTACATTTATGCTAAGTGTACACAACTGTACTATGTTCTTCGTGTTTCACTGTTGCAGTCATCACATTTGGGTTGATTCCCAAAGCTAAGGATGGGAGGAGGCAATTAGATAGCATTACGACCAGCTATAAGGCCCTGCATGACTGCAGTGGCAAAGCCAGCTCTTGATTTAGAGAAAACTGGTAAATAGTAATGCTTGGTGAAAGTATGTACAGAAATCCAGATAGCAACTTCCAGGATGTCCCTGGTAGGTACACCTCTGAGAAAGGCTGTAGAGGTAGATGCAGCCCTGGTTGAATGGGGTCTAATCCCCTGTGGGATAGGCTTTCCATGGTGCTTATAGCAGAAATTAATGCAATGGCCTATCCATTTAGAAATGGTTTGCTTTGAAATAGCCTTCCCCTCTGCCCCTGCAGCACATGCCACCAGCAGTTGTTCAGATTTCCTTTGAGGTTTAGTCCTGTCCAAGTGAAATCTAAGTTGTATGTGCACATCTAAGCAGTGCAGTATCCGTTCCCCTTTGTTCTATGGATTAGAAAAGAAGGTTGGCAAATGAATGGACTGATTAAGAGCCACATTGGATATCACCTTGGGCATGAAGGAGGGATTGGTCCTGAAAGACACCCTGTCCATATGAAATATGATGAAAGGCTCCACACTGCCATAACGGTCTGTAGTTCAGATACCCTTCTTACTGAAGTGATTCCTAAAAGGAAGGCTGTTTTCCAAGAAAGAAATTTTAACTCTGCACTTGCAGCTGGCTCAAAAGGAGGAAGAGTGAGTTTTTCCAATACAAAGTTAAGGTCCCAGGCTGGAGTTGGGGCTCTCCTGGGTGGTCTTAAACTTTTGGTCCCTCTGAGGAACTGCTTGAGCAGGGAATGAGAGAAGAGGGGTGGTTCTGTGTTGTAATAAGCTGAAATGGCTGAGGTGTGAATTTTGATTGAGGAAAAAGAAAATCCCTTGTGAAGCATCTCAGTTAAGTATTGAAGAATCTGATGTAAATTGGGCGCTGCTGTGCCCATCCCTTGAGTTTGGTTCCAAGCACAGAACCTTTTCCATTTTTCAGCATAAGATTTTCTAGTATTAGGCCTCCTTGCCTCCAAAATGACATCTAAAACTTGTTTGCTTGAGGGATGATAATGGAGACATTAGGAAATTAGAAAGGCTGCCAGGGTCAGGGTTTGAAGCTGAGGGTGCAGAATCTGGCTCTCCTGCTATGACAGCAGGGTAGGGGTCTGAAGCAGGTGCCATGGAGCCAGCAGTGACAACCTGCACAATAGGGGGTACACCAGTGTTGTCGTGGCCAGTCTGGTGCAGTCAGTATCGTCCTTGGTTTGTCCTGTTTGATCTTTAGTAGTACTTTGGAGAGGAGAGGCAGAGGAGGAAAGGCATAAACTGATGGACTTTACCAGCTGAAGGACACAGCATCCACTTTCCAAGCTTGTTTGTGGGGAGTCCTTGTTCAGAATTTGTCCAATTGGTAGTTCTGGGGGGAGGCAAACAGGTCTATATCTGGGCTCCCCCATTTGTTTATCAACATGCTGAATTATCTTTGGTTCCAGTTTCCACTCGTGTGGGTCCATGAGATTTCTGCCGAGTTCGTCTGCCAGTGTATATAGTTTTCCTGGCAGGAATTGAGCCTGTAGATGCACCTGGTAGCTCAAGGCTGTGTTCCATAGAGCCATGGCTAGTCTGCAGAAGGGGTAAGAATGGGTACCCCCCCCCCTGCTCGTTTATGTACCACATAACAGTAGTGTTGTCCGTCCTTACCATTAATTGTCCTGGAAGAATGTGGTCCTCGAAGGCTGTCAGAGCATTCTGTGCAGCTAACATTTCTTTTTGATTGATATGCAGGTGCATCTGACTTGGGTTCCATTTGCCCTGAATGCACTTCCTTGCCAGGTGAGCCCCTCATGCATAGTCTGATGCGTTTGTTGTTAGGATTTGGTCAGCAGGGGGTAGAGTAAATGGCAGTCCCTTGTTTTGGTGGCAGGCCTCTGCCCACCAAAGGAACTCTAACCGTAGGCAAGGTATGATAGGGATCATTGCTTCTAGATCCTGAGAATGTTGACACCATAGGCTTTTAGATACCATTGTAGTTTCCTCATACGCAGTCTTGCATATGGAATTAGTAGAATGCACGAGGCCATGAACCTCAAGGCTTGCAGTATCTGCCTTGCAGAGAGCATGGTTTTTGTGGCCATTAGTTTGAAGTAAGTTGTCAAATGAATTTGTTTCTCTGGCGTGAGGAAAGCCATCTGGGAAGTTGTGTTCAAGCTTGCTCTCAGGAATATAATTTGTTGACAGGGTACCAGATGTGATTTCTTTTCGTTTATGGTGTATCCCAGACAAGTTAGCACCTTTTCCATAAATGCCAGATGATTCAAAAGTATGTCCTGGCTTTCCGCCTGAATTAGACATTCGTCCAAGTATGGGTATATTTGAATGTTTCTTTGCCTGCAAAATGCAATGACTGGAGCTAGGCACTTTGTGAATACCCTGGGCACAGTAGATACTCCAAAGGGCAGTGCAGAGAACCGATAGTGCATGCAGCTTGCTTTGAAGCGTAGGTATCTTCTGCAAGATTCCCTGACTGGGATGTGCAGGTAGGTTTCTTAAATCCAGTGTTGCCAACCAGGCATCTTTGCCTAGCATAGGAAGTAACTGGTGAAGAGTTAGCATACTGAATTTTGGAATCACCAAAAAGGTGTTTAATATAGAAAGGTCCAGGATAGGGCGCCAAGAGATGTCTTTTCTGGGTACCAGGAAAAGTCTTGAGTAGAAACCTTGTCCCTTTTCCTCTTCTGGTACAGTCGGAATAGCCTTTATGCTTGATAGAGAGTACTTGCTTTTGAGCCTCTGCCCACTGATTTAGGGGTAGATCTGGCCAACCATTTGGGGTTGGTAATGTGTGGAAGTGAAATCTGTATCCTTGGGAAACTATATTTAAAACCCATTTGTCCTGGGTAATGTGTTCCCAGGTTTATGCCTGCAGAGCAATCTTTCCCCCCTAAAGGAGCAGTTAGTTGAGAAGTGCTTGAAAGTTTTAAGGTTTAGTCATTGAGACAGTTTACCATAGGTGGGAGTCTTATTACTCCCAAATTTGGAAGTGGGAGCCCCCCACTGTATAGTCTTGTGCGTACTATGGGACTGAAGGCTAGGTGTTCTGCTGGTTCTGGGTTTGGACTGAGAAGGCCTGGAAGAGGCAGGAAAAGACCAATTCTTAGAGGGCTAAAGCCTACTAAATCTTGGAGGTTGTACTTGTAGGAAATCTTTAACAGTTTGCTTAGATTTAGCTTTTTCCTCCATCTTTTTAAGAACTTCTTCTGCTTTGTTGCCAAACAGGCAGTCCTGATTTAAGGGAGCATCCAGCAACTTAGCTTTAACATGATCTGGCAAAGATTGCTTCTTAAGCCAAGCATGCCTTCTAAGTACAGACCCCAGTGAAAACAGCCCTGCAAGATGCCTCAAGTGAATCAAAACCACATTGCAAAGTATGCTTTCCAACCTGTTCAGCAGAATGCATTAAGTCCTGCAAATCCTTATTTTCAGCAGAGTCAGGAAATCAACATCATTTTCTGTTTAAGCAATCCAATGATATGCTGCTGATACTTTAACATATGAAACTGGCAGTTTAAAGCCCTAATGGCCAAAGTTGCAGAAGTGTATACTTTCTTACCCCATCAATCCAGTACCCTGGAGTCTCTATCAGAGGGGGTAGGATTTTTGGCAGTAGAAGCCTTGATGCCCTTTGCGTCCCTGTGAAATGGTCTCAGGATCCGCAGTAGGATTTTTAAAAAAGGAACTTGTGAGAGTCAGGAACCCTGTAATATCCATCAGGTTTTCTGAGAGCAAGAGGTAGAGTGTCAGGGGCCAAGCTAGATTCATAAAAGGCATAAACAATGTCTAGTACAGAAGGGATAGCTAAAGGCCTGTGCTGGGACAGGAGTAAGAAATCCCTAAGCCTCTTTTTAGAATCAGAGTAATCCTGGCTTTGCCAGCAAAAGTGCTCCCTAAGAGTATGCAGGGTTTCACCAAAAGAGAAATCCTCTGGAGGGGAAGCAGAGTGAGTCGAGTCCTCTGCATCTGAATCCTCATAGGTAGATAAGGGTAAATCCTGGTACTCAGAGGAAACATATTTCAGAATACTGGTAAGAAGCATCACAAACAAATTCAATCCTAGGTCTCAGAGGGGGAAGGTTGGCTTCCCCTGATTAATGTAATAAGGTCTTCAGTCATTCTTATCTGTTTTTTAGGCATAGAGGCCTGACCATGCGGTCTGGGCATCGGTTTTCTAGGCATAGTTCGAGTTTTAGGGCTTGAAGAAGATGGTGTTGGTTTAATATGCACGTCAGTAGGCCTGAATACACCCTCAGAAGCCGGTGCCTGCACAGCGGCTCTGGACCCATCCAAGGTAGAGACATCTGCAGGTTCCACAGTTGAAGCATCTCGCGGCATACTGGACTCCGAATGGGTCTTAGTAGAGGCCTGCGAATCTGAAGTAGCGGGCATCAGGGGCTGCAAAAGTGCCTCACTGAGTACCGGTGACTGGCTTAGGAGAAGTGTTGTTGGTAGCTTTGGACCTAGCTGGCCTGTTTCTGTCTTTATCTTTGCGTTTTTTGGAATGTCGGTAGTCAGATGGCTTACCGAAGACATGTCTGTATAATTGAAGAGAGTTACCAGAAAATTTAGAAGCATAAATATACCGATGACGAATAGTTCTTTGCTTAAATAAGGCACAAAACTGACAATGAGGTACGTCGTGGTCAGGGCCTAGGCAAGGAATACAGTACAAATGAAAATCTTTGTGAGGTATTTGCTTTCCACAAGAAACACAATTACTGACTTTTACTTGCATCAAATTAGAGCAAGAAAAAGTTTCCCCAACGGGGTACTTAGCTTTAGTTGAAGACTTCGGTTTTGAAACTCAAAAACAAAAATTTCAGGAGTCGGCCGACTGACACTTGCGAACTGCTGCTGCTTCGGGCACCGCACAGCAAGAAAGACCGATGTAATGGCGTCACCTGCACGCTTTATACCCCTGACTACCTGACATCATGGAAGATGAGACAGCAACCGACACAGGACCCATGAATTTGATAATCAGGACTGAAGGCTACTGCAAGCAGATAACCCAAATGTGATGACCAACAGTGAAACATGAAGAACATCTACATCTAATGGAGTGTCTTGTCACTTGGGTGGCTAGGGACAGTTTTGATGCAATGTCAGACTTGGTACGACAGTCAGGTGTAGAGGCTAGCAGGGTTGAGGCCTGAGACACTAGGTCCACAGCATATCTGACCATGTGTGTTTGGTAATTAATAGCTCTGAAAGCCAGGGTAGAAGAAGTATACACTTTTTTACCCAGTCTATCCATGGTTTTACTGTCCTTACCTGTAGGTAGCTGAGAGACAAGAAGGTACCTGTTCTAGACTGTCTGTCAGGAGCCACAGCAATGACAGCTGGGTCTGCCAGTGGAGGTTTAACCAGGAATGTTTGGTCATCAGGTACCTTATAAAACTTGTCTGGTCTTTTTGGGGCTGGAGGCTGTCAGTTTGGGTTCTTGCAAACAGAGTTAAATGCGCCCAGGAAGGCTGGAAGCACAGGCGGTACAGCTGAAGGAGAAGGAGACAAGTTGCAGAAGTTCAAAATACCTTTTCTCGGTGTCAGACATAGTACAGTTTTGTACCAACCATAAATGTAGATGTCCGATAGGTATGCATCTGCAGTCCTTACATATGGGTTGTCCTGCCTCAGGCAGCCCTTCGGTCAGCCGGATTCCAAAGTCTGGGTCCGGCGTCGGCTGATGTCGCCCTTTTCCCCGACGTCAGAGTGCCTGGGGTATAAAAGCGTCAGCCGACGCCATCTTCCTCAGTTTTTCTTGCCCCAGATGCCAGGTGCCCTCTAAAGAAGGCTAAATTTTGGAGAAATGAATAAATTCCAATCATGCACAGCAATAAAAAACAAATACACCATAAAAGATAACCCCAGCTAGCTAAAATGAGGGATAGGTACCCAAAGAATACCACTGAGGGGTAGGAGGGAGGGAAAACCTGACTGCAGATGCATACCTATCGGACATCTACATTTATGGTAGGTACAAAACTGTACTACGTCCTTCAAGGATGCATCTGCAGTCCTTACATATGGGTAGAATACCATAGCCAAGCTGGGGGTGGAAGGACCTAAGAAAAGGATGGTATAGCTAACATGCCCTGCAGGACTGCAGTAGCAAAGCCTGCTCTGGATCTGGAATATAAAGGCAAGTCGTAATGCTTGGAAAATGTATGCACAGAGCTCCATGTAGCAGCTTCTAAAATGTCCTTTGTAGCCACCCCTCTTAAGAAGGCTGTGGAGGTGGCTGTTGCTCTGATGGAATGAGGTCTGATGTTAGCTGGCACAGCTTTTCCATGAAAAGAGTAACAGAATCGAATGCAATTTCCTATCCATTTTGAAATTGTTTGTTTGGAAATTGCTTTTCCTTGTACACCGGCAGCATATGCTACAAGCAGTTGGTCAGTTTTTCTGCAAGTCTTAGTTCTGTCCAAGTAGTAGCGCAACTGTCTGTGAATGTCCAGGGTATGCAGAAGTTTCTCTCCTTTATTTTGTGGATCTGGAAAGAAAGTAGGCAGGTGGATAGCTTGGTTCAGTGAGACCCTGAATACCACCTTTGGCATGAATGAAGGATTGGTTCTCAAAGAGACTCTGTCCTTATGGAAAATGAGAAATGGTTGTACTGCCATGAGGGCCTGTAACTCAGATACTCTTCTTGCTGAGGTTATGGCCAGAAGGAAGGCAGTCTTCCAAGACAGGAATTGTAGTTCTGAAGATGCTGCTGGTTCAAAGGGAGGTACAGTTAATTTTTCCAACATGAAGTTAAGGTCCCATGTAGGCACTGGTGGTTTCCTTGGAGGGTTGATGTTTTTTATCCCTCTTAGAAACTGCCTTAGCAGAGGATGAGAAAATACAGGTGGATCAGTGTTGTACTCTGCTGAAATAGCTGAAGGATGAATTTTTATGGATGAATAAGAAAGGCCATTATGGAACATTTCAGCCAAGTATTCAAGGATATGTGGAATGCTCATCACTGTCGGATCCTGACCCTTTGCGGTGCTCCAGGTTCTAAATCTTTTCCATTTTGCTGAATATGCCTTTCTTGTGGAAGGCCGCCGAGCTTCCATGATGATATCCTTTACCCTCTTGGATAGTTGATCCTGGTGAGGAGTCAAGGTATTTTTCAGGCTGTCAGCTGCAAGGTTTTTAGGCTGGAGTGCAGAGTTTTGTAATTGTGCTGTGTCAGAAGAAGTGGCCACTGTGGTAGAGGCCACGGTTTCGTGCGTGACATGCTCTTTAACAGTGGGTACCAGTGTTGTCTTGGCCAGTCCGGAGCTATCAGAATCACTTTTGGTTGCTCTGTCCTGATCTTCAGTAAGACCTTGGTCATTAACGGAAGAGGTGGGAATGCATATACTGTTAGAGCCTTCCAGCTGAAGGATAGGGCATCCACTTTCCATGCTTGAGGATGGTATGTCCTTGTGCAGAATTTCTTCAGTTGATGGTTGTGGGGGGAGGCAAAAAGATCTATGTCCGGCCTTCCCCATGCTTGTGCTATCTGAAGAAAAATGTCTGGATGCAACATCCATTCGTGTGGATCCATGGTGTTTCTGCTTAGGCTGTCCGCCAGTACATTGTCCTTTCCTGGTACGAACTGGGAATGCAGCTCTATATTGAGTTTTAGGGAAAGTTCCCAAAGATTCATTGCCAGCCTGCAAAGAGGGTAGGAATGGGTACCTCCTTGCTTGTTTATGTACCACATAACTGTGGTATTGTCTGTCTTTATTAGCAGGTGACCTTGATGCAGGAAATGTTCGAAGGCCTCGATTGAATGTATCACTGCCAGCATTTCCTTTTGGTTGATGTGAAGGCGCAATTCCTTTTGTGTCCATTGCCCTTGAATACATCTGCCCTTCATGTGCGCTCCCCATCCATGGTCTGCGGCGTCCGTTGTAATGGTTTGGCTGATATGAGGCTTGCTGAAAGGCAGACCCATGTTTGACTGGCTTGCTTGTGCCCACCACAGAAATTCCTTTTGGAGGCATGGAATGAGGGTCAAAGCTTCTAGGCTGTGAGTGTGTTGAGACCATAGACTCCTTAGGTACCATTGTAGTTTCCTCATATGCAGCCTTGCTTGTGGAATCAGAAGAATGCAAGATGCCATGAAACCCAGGGCCTGCAGGACTTTCCTTGCAGTCAGCTGGGTTTGTGTTGTCAGATTTCTGAAATAATCCGGTAATTGTTCTTGTTTTTCTTCTGTGAGAAAAGCCATTTGAGTGTTTGTATCCAGCTTTGCACCCAGAAAAATTATTCGTTGGGATGGAACAAGTCTTGATTTCTGAATGTTGACTGTGTATCCCAAGGCCTGTAGTAGGCGGATGGCATAGTTCAAGTGTTTTACCAATGTTTGTTGGCTGTCCGCTTGTATAAAGCAGTCGTCCAGGTATGGGTACATTTGAATCCCCTGAAGTCTGCAATGTGCAATTACTGATGCCAGGCATTTCGTGAATACTCTGGGCGCAGTAGATAAGCCAAAGGGCAATGCTGAGAATTGATAATGCTCTGAACCTGCAAGAAATCTGAGGTGTCTTCTGCAACTTTGTCTGATAGGGACATGCAGGTATGCCTCCTTGAAGTCTAGAGTTACCAGCCAGGACCCCTTGCCCAGCATGGGAAGGAGTTGCTGTAAGGTCAGTATTTTGAATTTTGGCACGATGAGATAAGTATTCAGTGCGGACAAGTCCAGAATAGGCCTCCATTGCTTTTCTTTTCTTGGAACAAGGAATAGTCTGGAATAAAATCCTTGGCCTTGTTCTGTGTAAGGAACCTTTTCTATTGCCTTCATTTGTAGTAGTTTGGAAATTTGCTTGAAAGCCTCTGCCCTTTGATTTGGTGGCAGGTTTGGAATGCCTTGTCTTTTTGGTAATGTATGAAAATGGAATCTGTATCCTTTGTCTATTATTTGCAGTATCCATTTGTCCTTTGTAATACTGTGCCAATTTTCTGAGAATAAAGATAGCTTTCCGCCCAAAGGTGCTTCCAATTGAGCCCTGGTTGGCGGAGTCAAAGTCAAGTCATTGAGTTTGTCCTTGTGCAGTAGATGTAGGTCCTGCACTACCTCTCTGGGTAGGAGGCTGCCATTGACGTCCTCTGTAGGAGATTCGAGCTTGCCCTCTACCTCTGGCACGCCTGTTTTTGCCTCTTTGAAATCTGTCTGTGTCTGGAAAGGACCAATTCTTAGAAGGCCAATTTCTGCTGAATCTTGGTGGTTGGACCTGGAGAAAATCTTTGACTGACTGTACTGATTTAGCCTTTTCCTCATATTTCTTTAAGACCTCTTGAGCCGTGGAACCAAATAACTTTTGTTTTTCCAGTGGTGCATCCAGAAGCTTTGCTTTAACATGATCTGGCAGTGTTTGTTCCTTCAGCCAAGCATGTCTACGTATGACTGCACCTGTCATTGCTGACCTACATGAAGCTTCCAATGCATCATAACCACACTGTAAGAAATGGTTGCTAACCTGCTGAGAGTTATGCACCAGATCCTGAAGCGCCTTGGTCTAGGGTTCAGGCGAGGATAGTTTTTTATGCAATTCATCTAACAGATACTCTTGATACTGTATCATATGGAATTGACAATTTAATGCTCTCATAGAAAGAGTGGAAAAAGTATACACTTTTTTACCCCATCTCTCTAAAGCCCTGGATTCCCTTTCAGAAGGAAGTGGATTCTTGGCAGAGGTGGTTGGAACCCCTTTAGGGCCCTGGGAAATAGTTTCTGGGTCAGCAGAGTGGCCCTTGTAAAGGTATAGATGCGAGTCCGGGACACTGTAGTACCTTGTCAGGTTTGACAGGAGCCGGAGGAAGGGAGTCAGGGGAGATACTAGACTCAGAGTACACATCTTCTATAACACTTAAAACAGGAGGAATAGCCAAAGGTCTATGCTGAGGTAAATGTAAAAAAGTCCTTAACCTCTTCCAGGAATCAGAGAATTCCTGGCCTTGCCATTTGAAATGCTCTCTTATGGAGTGAAGGGTCTCCCCAAAGGAAAACTCTTCAGGGGGGGAGGCCGAGGGAATAGATTCCTCTGCATCAGAATCCTCGTAGGCCGGAAGGGCCTCCTCCTGGTAGTCTGAAAGGGCAGAGTCATCTGAGGCCTCATCAAAAGACTGGGGATCTGTCTGCTCAACCCTGGGCCTTTTGCCTGGAGGTGGTTGAGAGCCCCTGTCTGGATGTGGCTGAGAGCCCCTGATTAAGGAAATAAGGTCTTCAGCCAAACTTAAAATTTGTGAACCGGTAGTGGATCCCTGAGGAATAGCCTTGGGAGGGAGAGATTTTGGCTGTTTAGCAGCTTTAGCCCATGTAAAGGCCTTAATGGACATGGATACAGGAGGCCTGGCTGCCCCACGTGCTGGAGTAGTTTTATCAACAGAAATGGTGTTGGATATTTCCTGAGCACCGGTTTCAGACGGTAATTCTATGACCTACCCAGTGATGGCCTCCGGTACCGAAGTTACCGGCTGTGCGGTGTCGTCGGTCGGAAGCGGTAGAGATTCAGCTTCAGTAGAGACCGAGACACTCGCGGTAGGCCTAGGCGTGGAGTCGGCCGAAACCGCGGACCGCGTGTGTCGGTCCTTATCCTTTCGTTTTTTGGGTAAATGAGCTGTCGGAAGCTCCGACGACATGATATAACAGAAATTTTCCCAAAAAAATTCCTCTGCAAACTCTGCCCGACGCCTAAGAGTGCGTTTATTGAAGGAAGCACAGGCTGAACAGGCCGAGACGTTGTGCCCAGTAAGAGTGTAAATCCTTATGAGGTATTTGTTTCCCACAAGATAAACAATTATTAACTTTAACCGTTTGCTCTGACATCGGCTGAGGCAAGAAAGAGTCCCCAACGGGGTACTTAGCTTTTTTGAAGACTTCGGTAGCTGAAATCACAGGAGCTGGCCGACCGGCACTTGCGAACTGCTTCTGCTTCGGGCACCTCGCGGCAAGAAAGACTGAGGAAGATGGTGTCGGCTGACGCTTTTACACCCCAGGCGCTCTGACGTCGGGGAAAAGGGCGACATCAGCCGACGCCGGACCCAGACTTTGGAATCCGGCCGACCGAAGGGCTGCCTGAGGCAGGACAACCCATATGCAAGGACTGCAGATGCATCCTTGAAGGACATCAGGGTAGTATCCCACTTGAGGTACTCCATTTTAGTTACGGTTTCCCCAAAAGTTATATCTTCAAGTGGGGAGTCCCCTTCAGTAGAGTGTTTGTCTGGGAAATAAGAGGAGGAAACATATTGACATTGCTGTTCTTCTCCCTCTTGGGTAGTAGAATGGTGGGGAGAAGAGGCAGAGGCTGGGCGAGGGCTGAGGACAGGGATGGAGGAAGATGTAGGGCCTAAGGGCCATGAAGGCCTGCATAAGAGAGTTTGTAAAAGACTGCCAATCTTGCTGTGCTTCAGGAGGAGGAGTGATACGTTTTTGTCTTCTGTTTTTTCTTAGAAGGCGTAGGCTTCGGGGACGGCCTAGAAATTGAAGCCCGGCCTGCAGTAGAAGAGGACTTTATCAGTCGGATAACAAGAGGTTCCCCCTCTACATCAGCTGGGGCCAACGTCTGAATAATCTCCGCGGAGGTGCTTTCCGTGGCTGCAGAAACCGCTTCCTCAACAGGAGCCATTGAAGCTGACTGAGAAATCAGGCATTCCTCAGTCCCTATATCGGAAGCCGCCTGGACGTATGACAGTGGAGTGGCAGTAGGAATACGCCTGGAAACCTTGGCCTTCTTCCTGGGCGGTTCGGTTTGAAGGCCGACTCAGGATCCATTCTAAGGGCTAAGCGTTTCAGACGCTGGTTCTCGAGACATGCATTTAATGTTGCCAAAGGACTGCAAAGTGTCTTCGGCATGAAGGACTGGCAAATGGAACACAATGTATGGTCATAGGTTCATAGGTTCATACTAGGCTATCTGCCCTCGTGTGTTTGGCTTTCGCCACCCATTTTGAATTAATTTTGCTATGCCTTTTTTCGAGGTTAGTATACTATGCCTCTGTCTAACAGTGACACAGGGTAAACCTACTATCTCCCATCCACTCATCAAGATTCCTCTTGAAGAGAGTCAATGAGGGACTCTGCCTAACCTGGACTGGGATTTTATTCCAGAGTGAAGGGAGCCTCTGGGTTATGAATCTGTCCCTCCAACATGTCCTATTTATTTCAGTGCTGAGGTTCAAGTCTCGATGGGATTTGGATTTTCTGAGGTGCAGCATGTCCATTAATTCCGGGTTGGACATGGCTTTATACGTCAGGCACAGATCGCCTCTGAGCAGGCGGTATGCCACTGAGTAGAGCTGGAGTTTCTTTAACCGGGCAGCATATGGCATCTGTTTGAGCCCTTCAATCCTCTTGGTGAGGTACCTTTGGCATCTTTCCAGTTGCTGCAGGTGTCTGGTAAGGTACATCCCAAAAAGGGCATTGTACTCAATTATGGGCCTGATGAGGGATGAGTAAAGAGGCACGATGACCTCCCCTGATCTAGATGTGAATCCCTTCATGATTAGGTGGGCTATATAAAATGTTTTTCTAACCACTTTGGCCACGTGGTTGTCAAATGAGAGATTGCTATAATCTCTACCTGGACAAAATATGCACCTATCATGGGTATCTTTGTGCGGTACCTGATGGCTGCAATTACATTTGCCTTTTTTAGCTGACATCGGCCAAGAAACTACAGCAAACCAAGCACAAGCAATGTTAATGAAAAACAAAAAAACCCAACGGGGTACTTATCTTTTCGAAGTAATCTTGAGTAGGAGCTGAATGATCAAAGTGACATTGTCTGTGGCTGAAAAGTTCTGAGGTTTGTGCATGCAGGCGTCACATTTAACTTCTCTGGTTTATGGCCCTATGTGTGACGTCCCACGCCCCTACAGCAACCAGGCAAAAGCTTTTGTATAGGAGCAGATGTCAGATCGCCTGAGGCAGAAAATCCTACACCATGAATACTGCAACATTGAAATAGGACATCGAAAATTCCCAGTGGGGTACTTAGCTTTTAGAAGTCTTAGACAGTAGGAGCGAAGTGAGCAATACATCAGCTGTGGCTGAACAGTTCTGAGGTCTGTGCGTGCAGACGTCACATTTAAGGTCCCAGGTTTACGTCCCTACATATGACATCCCACGCACCTACAGCAACCAGGCTTAAGCTTTTGCATAAGAGCCGATGCTGGGTCGCCTGAGGCGGGAAATCCCACAGTAAGAATACTACAACATAGGTACAGAAGGGCATAAAAAATTAACAGTAGTAATAAATACATAATGTGCTGCTGGCAAATTTGGATTGTAAAGAACTTCAGAAAACAGTAAAATATATGCTTCTTCAGTTTCTGCCTATATTGTGCTCCTTGAAGATGTAGTTAAACTGGCAAGATCAGCCTTCAAGATCTCAATTTCATTTGACTGCTTAAATACATTTGCAGACTTGCAGGCTGGAAACCATCTGGAAGCACAGTATTACGTTTCCATAAATCTTCAAAAGCTTTGAACAGAGAAGGAATTACATTCCTATTTTGGTAAACTGGAGATTTCTGCACATCTTCGATGTAGACATAACTGTAACAGATAAA
This sequence comes from Protopterus annectens, assembly GCF_019279795.1. Classification (NCBI taxonomy): domain Eukaryota; kingdom Metazoa; phylum Chordata; order Ceratodontiformes; family Protopteridae; genus Protopterus; species Protopterus annectens. The sequence goes on along the minus strand of NC_056743.1, from coordinate 1,002,841,447 downwards.
CTTCTGTTTAAAAAATATGCCATTAAATCTTGAGGTAGAGAGTTAGAAGATTGTGCTAGGATGTCATGCCAAATGGCTGAGAAAACGGCTCATCAAAATAACATGAAAGAAGCAACAATAAATGTGGATACTAGCCTTGCAAAACAAACCGAGAGAGTTTCTATTATTGCTTCACAACAAAATTAAAAAAGGTTTGCCAAAAGCCAGTATGCAAATGTAAGCCTGAAAAATACTGGAGAATGGTATTTGCTGAACTTTATTAGCAGCCTCTAAAGCTGCTACAGGAGCAGATGTCTCAACTCACTTTCACTTCCAGAATCACTTGCAGTGTGTATGAGGCAGATACAAACAGGAATCTTTTTTTTATTTTACATGAACAAAACACCACTGGTAGAGATTCTCTGGGTACTTTTACTGGAAATCTGCAGATGGCCATTAAGGGTGGACTTTTCTACCTGAGAAAGAGGGGGAAAAAAACCTTTTTTCTAACCAACTTACCCCTTTCTCCATCCTTTCAGAGTCTGAAAACTCAGACACCCACTTCTCCAATACAAGATGACTACTGCAGGAACCATAAAAAGATTGGAAATCAAACACAGACGGACACCAGTCTCCAAAAGGGGGACATCCTAACAGGAAAGCAAACCTAAGCCCTATGGAGGAAACCTAGCTATAAAATAAAATGCATCATGCCCCATTGCTCTTTTTATAAGCCCCGGAAGTTTACAGAATCATTAAACAACATTACATATGTATTCATTCTCATTTGTTTACAGTGTTAACCTAACTAGGGGAGGACCAGGGAGAAACACCCCAGTATGAAAATACAATCTACAATTAATGACTATTTATTTAGTTACAAAACAATAGAGAATAATGAAAGATAACGGTACAAAGAGTAAAAGAAAGAAGCATTATATAATGCTATACAATGCAATTTTAAAGGAATGCCACATGATGAAATTTCATGGCAGTACCTTAACAGTGAAATGACAAAGTACAGTTGTGTACACTTACCATAAATGTAGATGTTCAAGTGTATCACATTTGGGTTATCCTGCCAGGGGGTAGCCTTCAGTCGGCCCGAATACCAGAGGCTTAATATTTTTGTCTTGGTTGCTGTTGCTCTAGGACTGGCGTCAGGTCATCAGTTGTATAAAATCAGGCAGCCGACACAATTACCTCAGTTGTTCTTGCCCGGTCAGGAGCCCCCCAAATACAGAGCTATATTATGGTGGAAGAACACCACCAGTAGAAAGTAAATACCAAAAAAAATCCCTGTAAGGAGAGAGGAAGAGAGAGAGAGAGAGAGAGAGAGAGAGAGAGAGAGACATGGGAGGTGGAGGGAGGGAAATCAGGACTACAACAGTGAATACACTCGAACATCTGCATTTATGGCAAGTGTATACAACTGTACTATGTTCATGTTTCGCTGTTGCAGTCATCACACTTGGGTTGATTTCCAAAGCTGAAGAAAAGGGTGGAGGCAGTCAAGAAGACTGTGGGCTGGCTAGGATGCCCTGCAAGACTACGGTGGCAAAGCCTGCCCTGGATTTGGAGAAGATAGGCAGGTGGTAATGCTTGGTGAAGATATGAACAGATTTCCATATTGCAGCCTCCAGGATGTCCCTGGTGGGGACCCCTCTGAAAAAGGCTGCAGAGGTGGAGGGTGCTCTGGTGGAATGTGTCCACTTTGGGGGTGGTTTCCTGTGCTGTCTGTAGCAGAAATAGATGCAGTGTGCTATCCATTTGGAGACTGTTTGGATATGGCCTTGCCCTCTCCTGCGAAGCTGACTAGCAATTAGATCAGTTTTTCTAAAAGATTTAGTGCTGGTCCAGATAGAATCTGAGCTGTATGTGCATATCTAAAGAGTGCAGAATCCTTTCCCCCTTGTTTTGTGGGTTAGGGAAAAAGGTGGGCAAATGTATGGATTGGTTGAGAGCCATACTGGACACCACTTTAGGCATGAAGGATGGATTAGTCCTGAGTGAGACTCTGTCAGCATGGAAAATGATGAAGGGCTCTACAATCATGAGTGCTTGTAGCTTTGATACTCTTCTAGCCGAAGTGATGGCCATAAGCAAGGCTGTCTTCCAAAAGAGAAATTTTACCTCTGCTGAAGCTGCAGGTTCAAAGGGGGTAGGGTGAGCTTTTCCAACACAAAGTTAAGGTCCCAAGCTGGGGTAGGAGCTCTTCTGGGTGGAGTTAAGTTGTTAGCCCCTCTTAGGGACTGTTTGATGAGAGGGTGCGAGAAGAGAGATGTATCTGTGCTGTAATGAGCAGAGATGCCAGATGCATGAATTTTAATAGAACAGAAGGATAGACCCCCTCTTAGGGACTGTTTGATGAGAGGGTGCGAGAAGAGAGATGTCTCTGTGCTGTAATGAGCAGAAATGCCAGATGCATGAATTTTAATAGAACAGAAGGATAAACCCCTGTGTAATAGGTTTGCTAGGTAATCCAGGATGAGTGGTAGGGAGAGCTGTGCCGTTCTGGCTCCCTTAGCCTGGACCCGAGCAAAACCTATTCCACTTGTCAGCATCGGATTTCCTAGTGCTGGGGCATCTGGCCTAATGTACAACATCTAGGACTTGTTTGCTTAGGCTGGCAGCTTGATGGGTGGTCAGGGAATAAGCCAGGGTGCCAGGCTGAGGGTCTGCAATTGGGGATGCTTGAATTCTCTATTGCCCTGGGTCAGGAGTGTTGGGATCTGAGGTAGGTGCCATGGTGGGAGGGGTGACAGGCTGTGCAGCAGTGGGTACTAGTGCTGGCGTGGCCACAGTCTGGGGTAATCAGGATTGTCCTTGGTTTTTCCTCCCTTATTTTGAGCAGTACCCTTGATACGAGTGGTAGAGGGGGAAATACATAGACTGAGAGGTTTACCCACTAAAAGGATAGAGCATCCACTTTCCAAGCCTTGCTGTGAGGTTCCCTGGTGCAGAATTTTCTGAGCTGATGACTGGAGTGGGAAGCAAAGACGACCTTTGGGGTGTCCCATTTCTGGGTTACAAGGGTGAAGGTTCTGTGGTTTAGCTGTCACTCGTGGGTCTAGCAGGTTTCTGCTTAAGTTGTCTGCCAGAGAATTTAGAGAGCCTGGCAGGAATTGTGCCAGCAGGTGTAGTTACATGGCTGAGGCTGTGTGCCAAAAGGTCATGGCAAGCCTGCAGAGAGGATAAGAGCGAGTACCTCCCTACTTGTTGATATACCACATCACTGTGGTGTTATCTGTTTTGATCAGTAGGGGCCCCGGGGAGAGTAGGGGGCTGAAGGCTGTCAGGGCATGCTGAACAGCTAGCATCTCTTTTTGGTTGATGTGCAGATGTATTTGATTTGGGCTCCAATGGCCCTGAATTGACCTGCCGTCTAGGTGTGCACCACAGGCATAGTCTAATGGGTCTGGGTTGTGTGGGGTTGTGAGAAGGGAAGTCTCTTGTTGTGGTTGCAAGCTGATGCCCACCAAACAAAATTTTTCCTTAGACAAGATATCACTGGTATGAGAGTTTCAAGGTTTTGAGAGTGTTGACACCAAAGGCTTTTTAGGTACCACTGTAGTTTCCTCATATACAATCTGGTATACGGAATGAGTAGGATGCAAGAGGCCATGAACCCTAGAGCTTGCAGGATTTTCCTTGCGGATAACTGGGTTCTGGTGGCTAGTTGAGCGAAGTAGCCTGTCGTAAGCTTGTTTTTCTGGAGTAAGGAATGCCATCTGGGATGCTGTGTCCAGGCTTGCTCCCAGGAATACATTTTTTTGTGTAGGGACTAGGTTTGATTTCTTTTCGTTGACAGTATACTCCAGGGAGGTCAGTAGGTTCTTTAAAAAAGTCAGGCGCTGTAACAGCTTTTCCTGACTTTCTGCCTGAATCAGGCAATCGTCTAAATATGGGTATATTTGAATATTTGTCTGCAAAAAGCAATGGCGGGAGCCAGGCATTTTGTGAAAACTCTGGGAGCAGTGTATAAGCCAAAGGAAAGCACAGAGAACTGAAAGTGTATAGATCCTGCCCTGAAACGTAGATATTTCCTGCATGATTCCCTGACTGGGATGTGTAGGTATACCTCTTTTAGGTCAAGGGTGGCTAACCAAGCATCCTTGGAAAGCACTGGTAGAAGCTGCTGGAGGGTGAGCATTTTTAATTTTGGTATCACCAGAAAGGTGTTTAGAATGGATAGATCGAGGATGGGGTGCAATGTGCCCTCTTTTCTGGGTACCAGGAAGAGTCTGGAGTAGAAACCCTGGCCTATCTGTTCTGCAGGAACATGCTGTATTGCCCTCATGGAGAGCAGGGAAAGGACTTGCTTTCTGGCCTCTGCCCACTGGTCTGGAGGAAGATCTGGGAACCCTTTTGGGGTTGGCGGAGTAAGGAAATAAAATTTGTATCCCTGGGACACTATGTTGAAGACCCATTAGTCGTTGGTAATAGTAGCCCAGTTGCTTGCACAGAAGGAGGGTTTTTTTCCTAGAGGCACAAGCAGGTGGGCAGAGGTAAGGAGTGGAAGTGTAAAGTCATTGTGAGTTCTTAACATAAGGGAGTGTGTCTTTGCACTCCCTGTTTTTGAAGAGGAGGAACTCCATTGCTTAGATCTCTGTGTTCTCTGGGGTTGCAGTCTGGGGGGTCTGCTTCCCCTGGGTCTGGGCTGAGCTGGCCTGGAGGGGGCAGGAAAGGACCAGTGCTTGGATGGGCAATGCCTACTGAACCTTGGAGGCTGGACCTATAAGAAGTCTGTTTGCACAGATTTAGCTTTTTCTTCCATCTTTTTTAAGACCTTTTCTGCCTTAGTGCCAAATAACTTGTCTTTCTTCAATGGTGCGTCCAATAATTTGGATTTGACATGGTCTGGCAAGGTCTGTACCTTAAGCCAAGCATGCCTTCTAAGTACAGAACCAGTGACTGCTGCCCTGCAAGATGCTTCTAGAGCATCAAAACCACATCCACATTGCAAGGTGTGCTTAGTTACTTGACTTGCAGAATGCATTAATTCTTGTAATTCTTTATTTCCTGTACAAGCAGGAAAGGGAGATATTTTTGTTTGAGGAGTTCCAAGGTATGCTGATGATATTTCAGCATGTGGAACTGAAAATGTAATGCTCTAATAGCAAGAGTAGCAGAGGTGTATACTTTTTTACCCCATCTGTCTAAAGCTCGGAAATCCCTATCTGAGGGGGTGGGATTCTTAGCTGAAATTGCTTTAATTCCTTTAGGCCCTTCAAAGATGACCTCTGGGTCAGCAGTAGGATTTTTGAAAAGAAATTTGTGAGAGTCAGGGACTCTAATACTAGTCAGGTTTCCTGGGAGCAAGAGGAAGGGTGTCGGGAGTCAAACTGGATTCCATAAAAACATCATCCACAACATCCAGGACAGGAGGAATGGCCAAAGGTCTGTGCTGTGGTAGATCTAAGAATTCCCCGAGTCTCTTTTGACTGAGGATAGTCAACATTCCCATTGGAAATGGTCCCTTAAAGTATGAAGGGCTTCCCCAAATGAAAAATCCTTGGGTGGAGAAATAGAAGAAATGGATTCCTCTGCATCAGAATCCTCATAAGCAGAGAGGGGTTACATATCTTCATATTCAGATGCATCAGAGTCATCGGACTCCTGTTCAGAAAAAACTACTGGGGACCAGTCTCTCTTTTTTTGGAAGGGGTAGCCTGGCTTCCCCTAATAAGCATAATAAGGTCTTCTGCCATTTTAAGCATTTGAGACTGAGGCAAGGAAGCAGATGCCTGAGTTTGGGTCGTCGTTTTTTTGGGTGTGTTTCGTACCCTGGGCCTTAGAAACTCTGTAGTTTTAGAAAGAACTGCTGACGCGAAAGAAGTTGTCAATCTGTGTCGAGAACTGGTAGTGCAAAGTACTTCTTCAGAAGTTGCTCAGCGGCTCTGGATCCATCCAAGGTAGAGACATCCGCAGGATCCTTAGTCGAAGAGAATTCGATTGCTTGCTGGAATAAAGTTTTACTATGTTTTATTTGTTTTCCTATGGTGGTTCACCTATTATTTCATGTGTTCTGGGCTCCCTTTAGTGGTGTCTACCTGATTTTTCTGTTTTACTAGTCAAAGAAAGTCTCGCGGCATACCAGACTCTGAAAGGGTCTCAGTAGCGGCCTGCGAATCCACAGCAGTGGGCATCAGGGGCTACGAAAGCACCTCACTGAGGACCGGAGAACTGAGGGACTAGCTTAGCGGAAGAGTCGTCGCCAGTTTTGGACCTGTGCAGTTGGTCTCTGTCTTGATCCTTCCATTTTTTCGGAAGATCGGTAGTCAGATGGCTTACTGAAGCCATATCGGAATTCGAGGACTGAGTGAAAATATCTATATACAGTAAGGGCCTGATGATGTATAGTTCAGGCATTGAACAAAGCACAAAAGCGACAGCGGGGGACGTCGTGGTCTGGGCCTAAACAGATGACACAGTAAGAATGGAAGTCTCGGTGTGGTATTTGCTTTCCACAGGCTAGACAATTGGTAACTTTTTCTGACATGGGTTAGAGCAAGAAAAAAGGCTCTCCAATGGGGTACTTAGCTTTAGAGGACTTCACCCTCAATTCGGAAACGAAAACTCAGATAGCGGCCGACCGGCACTCATGCGAACTGCTTCGGGCTCCTCTGCAAGAAAGACTGATGTAATAGCGTCGGCTACCTGATTTTATACCACTGATGACCTGACTTCAGTCCTGGAGTGACAGCAACCGATGCAGAAATACTAAGCCTCTAGTATTCGGGCCGACTGAGTGCTACCCCTGGCAGGATAACCCAAATGTGATAACTGCAACAGTGAAACAAGAAGAACATCTATAATTACAATACATTAGAAGGAAATAATAATGAAGCAAATTGAAAAACAGCTGGTATTCCAGTCAGTAAGAAAAGAGGAGGTGAAGTGAGAAATGTAAGAAAACACAAAATAAAGCAAGAAAAATAAGTGGAATTGTAGGTTAGAGACAGTGAGTGTTACATGTAAGAGGAGGAGGAGAATGAAGGATGGTAAAGTGTAGAAGGTTGTTTTGTGAAAAAAAGCAGAGGGGTAAAAAGACCAGTGTGGGATGAGGAAATGGAATATGTATGACCTTTGATTTTATTGGCAGTAGTAATTTGTGATCAACTTTCATGATGGGTGAAGCAAAGTTGTTAAATAATAGTCAAACATTTAACAAGATAGAACAGTTGTGTAAGAACTTATCATAACCTTAGATGTCCTTCTCTTCCATGTTGTAGTATTCATAACAGTAGGGAGGTTGTTGCATGCAGTGTCACTGTCCCGCCAGTATACCAAAGTCTTTGTTCCAGGAAGATACGTGCGATGTCCCTTACCAGGGCCATAAACCGACATTGGGTATAAAAGGGACATCTGCACATACACTCTTCAGAATGTACTGCTGCATACAGTACTGCTGTTGTGGTTTAAAAGAGGGTCCTACTTGAAGACCCTTAGACTTGCATGTAGGCCAGGCTCAAGGCAGCAGGTTGGCTGTGTTGAGAGTGGAGTCTGGGAAAGAAAATGACTGTCACCACAGGTAGGCACAGTGGCATGTTAGTTAGGAAAGGTATAGGGGGTAGAGGTGAGAGTGAATACTGTGACGTGGAAGAGAAGAAATCTAAGGTTATGGTAAGTTCTTACACAACTATTCTGTCCTTCTATTCTCATGTTGAAGTATTCATAACAGTAGGGAAAGTACCACAGCTTTAGGTATGAAGCTGGGAGGAGGAGTGGTTTCCACAGTCAACAAGGCCTTGGACAATTGACCTAGCAAAACCTGCTTTTCCTCTGGAGGCCATGTCCAGCTTGTACTGCTTGAAGGTGTGGACAGAGGTCCACTTGGCGGCTTCTAAAATGGAGGTGAAGTCAATGCCTTTGAAAAAGGCAGTAGTGGAGGCAGTTGCCCTGGTAGAGTGAAGTTTAACATGACCCTGCAAGAATTTTCCATGATGGGAGCAGCACACGGTAATGGATTTAGAGAACTATGAGGAAATGGTTTGTTTGGAGACTGCCTTCCCCAGAGCTCTGGGGTGGAAGGAGATAAATTACTGGTCATATTTTCTAATAGATTTGGTTTTGTCTAAGTAGTACCAGAATTGCCTGTGTGCATCCAAAGAATGCAGAGTCCTCGCTGCAGAATTTTGTGGATGAGGGTAGAAAACTGATAGGTTAATGGTTTGATTTAATGAAAGTTTATTAACTACCTTGGGCATGAAGGAAGGGTTGGGTACTGAGAGCACTCTGTCCTTGTGGAAAATAAGATGAGGAGGTGTAGCCATAAGGGCTTGTATTTCTCAAACTCTCCTGGAGAAGGTAAGGGCCACTAGCAGAACTGTTTTCAGGGTGCATAGTTTCAAGGAAGCTGAGTGAGCTGGTTCAAATGGAGGTAAAGTTAGTTTTTCTAATATGAAATTGAGGTCCCATGGAGGGGGAATAGGTCTCCTGGGAGGTATGATATGAAGACCTCCTTTCAGAAAAAGCCTGACTTCCAGTCTGGAAGCCACATGAGGTGATATGGGCAGACAAGCAGAGATGGCAGTAAGTGGACTTTGATTGAAGAGCAAGTTAGTCCTGAGTGTAGTAGTTCACACAAATAGGATAGGACCATTGGTATAGGAGTAATTAAGGGGTCCTGGTTTTTCCTTTGACACCACTTGGAGAATATGTGCCACTTTGATGCATAGTTTCTCCTGGTACTAGGTTTGCAGGCCTCCTGCAGAACACTGAGTATGTCCTCTGAATATAGGTGTCTGTAGGGTATTAGAACGCTATCATCCACAAGGTCAGTTTCAGGTTGTTCACCTGTGGGTGGAGTAGGGATCCCCTGTCCTCTGTGAGCAGGTCTAGTCGGTGGGGTAACCTGTGGTGATTACCCTTGGCTAGTAAGCAGAAGAGGGGAAACCAATGCTGTCTTGGCCGAAACGGGGTCATCAGCAGTATTTTGGGTTTGTCCTTCTGAATTTTCAGAAGAACTTAATGAATTAATGTGAACGGAGGGAAGGCATAAATGTACATTCCCTCCCAAGATAAGGGGAATGCATTCACTTTCCATGCTTGTGGATGTGGATACCTTGGCAGAAGCTGGGCATCTGTTTGTTCTTGGGGGAGGCAAAGAGATCTGCTTGTGGAATACCACACCTACGTATCAGATCCAGGAAAACCTCTCTCTGAAGCATCCATTCGTGAGAGGGGGCCGAGGTTCTGCGGAGTTTGTCTGCCATAACATTCGTTGCTGAGGGGATATAGACTGCTACTAGGTAGACCCGGAGAGAAGATGCCAAGTTCCAAATCTGGATGGCCAGGCTGCATGTGGGATAGGACCTGGTCCCCCCATGCTTATGTACCACAGGACCGTCATGTTGTTTAATAACTTTTAGGGTTCCTGGTAGGAGGGTAGATTTGAAAGTTAGAAGAGCTAACAGTAATGCCCTCATTTCCTTGATACTGATGTGGTCCTTTTGTCTAAAGAATGGACCATTTTTGCCTTGCACTGAGAATTGTTTCTGGTTTGTTAGGACCACTGCACCCCACCCCAGGTCTGACGCATCTGAGGAGACCTGTTGTGTGGGGGCTGGAACCTGTAGGTGGGCTCCTAGGTAGAGGTGGAGGTGGAGTGCTGTCACCCACTACTGGATTTCCCTTACTAGGCACAGAAGTAGGGGAAGGGGTGAGTCCATAGGTTGGAGAGTGATGACTCCAGAGGTTTTTAAAATCCCCTGTATTTTGTGCATGTGAAGTCTTGTCAGAGGCAACATGGGTATCAGGGAGGCCATGTGGCCTAACATTCTCAGGAATTCCCAAGCTGTCAAGGAGGAGTGGGTGAGGATCTGTGTGACGTACAGACAAAGGTCTTTAATCTTTTGGTCTGGGATGAAGGCTTTCATACTGTCTGTTCTGATCCTGTACCCCAAGAAAACTAAGTCCTGAGAGGGGGTCAGGTGAAATTTTTCTAGGTTTAGAGTAAAACCTTAGCTGAGTCAGGGTAGAAGTCATCTGTTGTAGGTGAAGTAGAAGAGCTTGGTAATCTTGGTGAAGGATGAGCAGGTCGTCTAGGTATGAGTATATCTGTATACCCTGAGTCCTGCAGTGAGCAATAAAGGGGGCTAGGCACTTTATGAATACTCGAGGGGCAGTAGAGATACCAAAAGGCAAGACAGAAAATTGAAAATGGCAAGAGCCTACAGCAAAGTGGAGGTATTTCCTGTAATCTGGATGGATAGGAATGTGGAGATAGGCAGCCTTCAGGTCCAGGGCTACCATGAATGCTTGTGGGGGTACGAGTAGTAAGAAAAGGGGTAAGGTAATCATTTTGAAGCTGGGAACTTTTAGAAAGAGGTTTAGGAAAGATAAGACTAGGATTGGCCTCCAAGGGCCATCTTTCCTTGGTACCAGAAGCATCCTGGAGTAAAAGCATATGCTTCTGAGTGGGGCGAGTACCTGTTCTATGGTACCCCGAGTTAGTTGTTAAATGACAGTTGGAAATAAGTGGATTTGTTTTTTGGTGGTTGGGGAATATCTTGGAAAGGTGGAAGCATCCACCAAGTCATGAAATATTCTCTCTGAATGATGGAGAGAACCCATTGTTCTGTTGTGATTATCCACCAGGAGGGTAGGGAGAGGGTGAGATGAAGGGATAAGGGTGTGTTTGGGTTCAGAGGAGGCGAGTCACAGTCGAGGTAGTCTGGGTTGGTCAGACTCATTCCGAAAGAAGGTAGTGGAGGAGCTGGTCGGAAACCTGGGAGTAGAATTCTTTCTGGGCTGTCTACGTGCCTTAGATTGTGGAGCTATGTGAAAGAACAGTCTTCTAACAAAGGAAGGCTTCTGAGTATAGTTCCTGTGGTATCTGGGAATAGGGGATACCAGAAGATGTTTAAGATTTTGTAGTTCTTTTCCCTTTTCTTGAAGGGATTTGAGGAGCTCAGCAGAAGTCTGTCCAAAGAGGGCCTTACTGTCCAAGGGTGCGTCAAGTAATTTTGTCTGTACATCCATAGGGAGAGATTGAAGGCTTACCCAGGAGTATCATTTCAGAACTGATCCTGAAGCAGTGGATGTAGATGAGGTTTCCACAGCATCATAACTGCATTTAAAGGTGTGCCTAGTTACTTGGGATGCTGTGGAAAGCAGAGTGTTGACTTGGGCTTTTATGGAAGAATCGGGCACCTCGGAAAGAAGGGTAGAGGAGCTTTGGAGATGGTATCTAGGACATACCTATCCAAGTGTTTCTGAGGGCCCTTATAGCCAGAGTAGAGGAGGTATACACTTTCTTCCCTAGTCTGCCCATGAATTTGCTATCTTTACCCGTTGGGTAAAGGGCAGCTGAAAGTAATTGCCGAAGTTTTGTCAGCAGAGACAGCTATAACAGCTGGGTCAGCTGGAGGGTTTCCAAAGAGGAACTGGGTGTCCTGAGGGACCTTATAGAAATGGTCAGAGCATTTAGAAGCTGGTGGTTGTGAGTCAGGAGACTGAGAAGCAGCCAAAAAGACATCTTGGAAAGCAGGTAATAAGGGGGGGATGGCAAATGGAGATGGTTACTCCATTTGTAGAAGGTCAAAGTACCTTTTATTGGAGTCAGAAACTTCTGATGCCTGCCACTTAAAATGTTCCCTCATGAGGGAGATAGTGTCCCCAAAGGTAAATTCTTCCCCTGGGGATTCAGGAGAAATGGAATTCTTCTCCTCTGGGGTAATGAAATCCTTGGGGGAGTCTACTTGAGTTTCATAGGAAATAGCTTCCTCAGAAAAGGAGCAGTCATCCTCAGATAATTGCAAGGGTGGCTGAGGTGAGAGGATAGGGGGTAGTTGTGTCGACAAGGCCTGAAATGCCTTAAAGAGACTTTGTGAAAACACTTCCCAACCAGGAACTGGTTAAGGTTCAGGGTGCTTAGTTTTTTGTTTTCTCTTCAAAGGAGTAGTCGGTTGAGAAAGCACAGAGGTTGACTTCTCTTTACTAGGAAGAGAGGGAGCAGGGTCTTCCAACTGAGTGAGTCGTGGTTCCCCTCCTCCATCAGGATCTGATGGCTGATTAGCCTCAGCGGATGTGCATGCGGTTCCCGACATTCCAGCTTCCATTAAGGTTCCCGGGCCTGGTTTGGAAGCAGTCTGAGAAGATTCCAGGCTTTCAAACGCCTCAAGAACCTGCTCGTACGCCTGAGGCGCAGCTTAGGATTCTGGCCTAATTTTCTTGGCCTTCTTCCTCGGCGGATGGGCCTACTCCTCCTTCCATACTGAGTGCTAAACGACGTAGCCTTTGATTTTCTACATACAATTACAAAGCCACCAGGCGGCTGTGAAGAGTTTTGGGGATAAAAGATTTGCAAATGGGGAAGGACATATGGTCGTGGGCCACACCTAAGCAAAATATACACTTCTCGTGTATGTCCTTGTAAGGTATCTGTCTCCCACAAGCACACTTCCCCTTTCTAGCTGACATGCAAATCCAAACTGTAATCAAAGCAAGGAAAAAAAAAACCCAACAGGGCACCTATCTGTATCGGTCGATGAAGTGGTCGTCTAGTCTTGAATGGAGTCGCAACTGGTGTGAAGAAAACGAGATCTGCTTTCGGAACTGGCAAACAGGAGTCAGACGTTCAATGCGGCAGAAAAATTCTGAAGTGGGTATATGCAGATGTCATGTTTATACCCGTTGGTTTATGGTCCTGGTAAGGCACATCACATGTACCCTCCTGGAACAAAGACTTCGGTATACTGGCCGGATGGTGGCGCTGCAAGCAGCAACCTCCCTACTGTTATGCATACTGCAACATGAGATTAGGACATTCAACGTTACTAATAAATTAAACCAAAACTGGCAAAATAGAAATGGACTACTTTGTGAAATTACAGGTAACTGAAAAATACATGCAGCAAGTATAATCAACTCTCTAAGTATATGCAAGGTGTATAAACCTCAGACTAATGGATAGGAACAGAGAACTGATATCTGCTGTGCAACAATGACCTGGTACTCAAAACATCTAACTTTGTGGCCAGTACACTTGTACAATTGTACTAAGTTCCTCTCATAGATTACTGCTGCTGGAATCATAAAATTAATGTTACATTACCAAACTGTGCACGGTCAGCCTCCAGAAAACTACGGGCAAGTTTACACCATGCCCTGCTGAACGGCAGAAGCAAATCTCGCTCTAATTTTAAACAGATACTTTAGTACATCAAATATAAACCAAGTTATGCTAATTTCTTACATTACAAAATCAGCTCCCTACAAAGCTGTGGTACTAACCGTGACATGCACACATTCAAGGAAGCCTTAGAAATTGTGTAAAAAGCAAACAGAACTGTGGCATACCTTTTTTTAGTTAAGATAGTCACTGTGTCAACACAAACATTAACTGGTTCATGGTTGCTTAAACCTGTACCTTTACATCAGTAAAGGAATGAAATTCTTGCTCCTTTAGATGAAGCATGAATACAAATATGGTTACACTAGCTTGCTAAGCTGCCAAATGAAAACACTGAATAAACTCCCTTTTAAGCTGTGGTACCCCTAACAAGCACACATTCAAGAGAGACGTGAATCACCTACAAAGTAAATGCAAGTATCTTTGTATCATAACATACTAGAGTTAGATGTTCACCCTGCAGTCCATACAGTACCTGGTTCATGCTTTCTTAATACAGTACTCTCTATCTTACTAAGAAAAGTAAAATTCAAGTTGTAACTGTCCCACTACTGAAAACATCATGAGAAAATTTCAAACTATTTTGTAGCTACACCCCTTTACAGAGAGAGGGCAAAAACAGGAGGGAGTCAGTAAATGGGTGCACAGCCTTCTAAAAAATGGTCAGAAGGAAAGGGATTTCTTTCATTCAGTTCCCATTTATGTTTTTCAAGCAAGAGAATGAGAGAGAGAATTTTACCTGTCATGGATTTTCACAAACAATTTTAGTATACAACAAAAATAAAAAGTTACTTGCCACCACTTAGCATCTGTGCTGTCCTGTTTAATTACTCACTTCTGGGTCATAGGATCTGACCTCAGCCAATCCAGCCAAATTTCACAAAGCTATGATCCGAGCCTCGAGCACCACCTTCTCCCACAATCCCTCTCTTCTTTCAAACCCCTCATATCAAGTTTGCTGCTAGACAGAATATCTCACAGACCAAAAACTGGCTAAACACCATCAGGAACTCAGCAGACCTACATTTTTTTGCTTACTCTAAAAAGACTATAAGCTCAGGTATAGGGTACGGAAGGAGGGGTATGAGGAATAATGAAATTGGACAACACAGATGTCAAGTTATGGTAAGTAACTTCTTAATCTAATGTTGTCCATTTCATTATTTCTCACTTCTGGGTCAGAATCCCCAGCTACATATTTTCCCTGAGTGGCCTTATGGAAGGATGTTCCTGAGCACCACGGAGCCAAAAGATGCGCTGCATCTTGAAGCAATACTCAGCTGATAGTGAGACACAAAGGTATGAGGTTTTGACCAAACAGCTGCCGCACAAATCTCATCAATAGAAACTTTGGAGGAAAAGGCATGCGATGTGGCCATATACCTAGCTGAATGCACTTTTGGAGGGTGCAGCAGCAGCAGCATTCCTTGTGTTGAATAAATTGCAGCAATACAGTTTGTAATCCATTTGAAAACAGAAACCTTTGAAACTGCTTGGTCCAGTCTATTAGAAGAGAATGCCACAAACAATTGGTCATTTTTCCTAAATGGTTTAATTCTGTGTAAATAGAAACATAGATGCCTATGCACATCAAGAAGGTGAAGTATGTATTCCCCTTTATTCGAATGATTTGGAAAGAATACTGGCAGCTGCATAGATAGATTGATATCTGTAGCTAACTGGGGCATGAAAGAAGGGCTGGCTCTCAAACACACCCTGTCCTTATGAAAGAAAGTACAGCGTTTTCGAAGAACAGGCTTGCAACTCAGATACTCCTCTTGCGAAAGTTATAGCAACAAGGAAGGCTGTTTTCAAAGACAAAAATGTTTTATCACAAGAGTCAGCAGGTTCGAAAGGCTTTTGAGTCAGACACTGAAGAAACACAGTCAGGTCCCAAGGTAGAGATGGGTCTTTAATTGGTGGCCTAAGCAGAAAAGTACAGTTTTGTACCTACCATAAATGCAGATGTTCGAGGATCCACATTGCTGCAGTCATAACCTGTGGGTAGTCCGCTGTCCTTGGTCGGCCCGAATACCAAAGTGTTAGGCTGGCGTCGGTCATGGGCGCCCAGAGCTGACGTCAGTACGTAGTAGTACTTAAGCGCATGACCGACGCCATATTCTCAGTCTTTCTTGCCCCAGATGTCAGAAGGCCTTAAAAAGAAAAGGCCAGAGCCATAAAGGAGAGAAATAACAATTATCCCCAAGTAATAACAACAACAACCACAACCCCAAACCAAAGCGGGGAAGGAGGGAGGGAAAATAGGACTGCAGCAATGTGGATCCTCTAACATCTACATTTATGGTAGGTACAAAACTGTACTATGTTCTTCGTCTCACATTGCTGCAGTCATAACCTGTGGGTAGAATCCCAAAGCAAAGGAAAAGGGAGGCTGGCAAACTAAAAGGCATTAGGGGCTAACATACCCTGTAAGACTGCAGTGGCAAACCCAGCCCTGGACTTGGAGAAAAGAGGGAGATGATAATGCTTAGTAAAAGTATGAACTGAACTCCAAGTAGCTGCTTCCAAAATGTCCTTAGTAGCTACACCCCTCAAAAAAGCAGTAGAAGTGGCCGTAGCCCTAGTGGAATGAGGTCTAATCCCAGCAGGAACATTCTTCCCATGATGAGAATAACAAAAAGCAATGCAATTACCAATCCACTTTGAAATAGTCTGCTTTGAAACAGCTTTCCCTTGTGAACCCAAAGCAAAAGTAACAAATAACTGTTGAGTCTGTCTGAACTCCTTAGTTCTGCTCAAATAATAACGTAACTGCCTGTGTATATCCAAAGAATGCAAGATTTTTTCTCCCTTATTTTGGGGATCAGCATAAAAGGTAGGCAAATGGATAGACTGGTTCAAGACCACATTAGAAATCACTTTTGGCATGAAAGTAGGGTTAGTACGCAAAGAAACTCTATCCTTATGGAATATTAGAAAGGGTTCAACTGCCATGAGAGCCTGCAATTCAGATACCCTTCTGGCAGAAGTAATGGCCAACAAAAGGCAGTCTTCCAAGACAAAAACTTCAATTCAGACGTAGCTGCAGGTTCAAAAGGAGGCAAAGTAAGCTTCTCCAACACAAAATTGAGATCCCAGGAAGGAGTAGGAGCTCTACGTGGGGTCTTATATTTTTTGCCCCTCTAAGAAATTGCTTAAACAAAGGGTGAGAAAATAAAGGAGGGTCACAATCATAGTGAGCAGAAATGGCTGCAGCATGAACCTTCACAGAGGAAAACGACAAACCCTTGTCCAGTAATTCAGTAAGGTACTGCAGTGTACAACTCAAATTAGGTACCGAGACATCAAAATCCTTTGTTGTGCTCCAAAGAAAAAATCTCTTCCATTTATCAGCATAAACTTTTCTAGTGCTAGGCTGCCTAGCTTCCAAAATGACATCCAAAACCTGCTGGGGAAGCTGAGAACCCACAGGCTCTAAAACAGAATACGCCAGGCCGTTAGATGCAGGGACTGCACCCTGACATTGAGCAAATGACTGCTTGACTGGGACAACAAATGAGGAAGCTGTGGTAAAGGCCAAGGAGGCTCCTGAATTAAACTCCTCAGCAGAGGATACCAGTGCTGACGTGGCCAATCTGGTGCTATTAAAATCATGCAAGGCTTGTCCTGCCTGACTTTCAAGAGTACCTTGGTAAGGAGAGGCAGAGGAGGAAAAGCATAGACGTGAAGGTTGTTCCAACTGAAAGATAGAGCGTCCACTTTCCAAGCTTTTGGGTGAAACATCCTTGTGCAAAATTTTGGTAGTTGGAAATTTAGAGGAGAAGCGAACAGATCTATGTCTGGAGTTCCCCAAGCCACTGTCAACTGTTGAAATACCTGAGGCTCCAATTTCCACTCGTGGGGATCCACAATTTGTCTGCTCAATACATCTGCTAGGGAGTTCTGTGCTCCTGGCAGAAACCGTGCTTGAAGAGTGATGTGCAACCCCAGAGCAGTCTCCCACAATATCATAGCTTGTCTGCAAAGAGGGTAAGAATGAGTCCCCCCCCTGCTTGTTGATGTACCACATGACTGTAGTGTTGTCTGTTTGAATCAACACCTGTCCTGGTTGAAGTAGGCCCTTGAAAGCCATCAGGGCAAACTGGACTGCTAACATCTCCTTCATGTTGATATGCAAATGATGTAATTTGGGAGGCCACGTGTCTTGAATCCATTTCCCATTGAAGTGTGCTCCCCAAGCCAGGTCTGAGGCATCCGTCGTTAAGATCTGACTCGCCTCTGGTCAGGTCACAGAGAGTCCCTTGTTTAGGTGACATTCCTGTGCCCACCACAAGAATTCCTTCTGGATGCACGGTATTATCAGAATGACAGTGTCCAAATCGTGGCAGTGTTGAGTCCATACACTTTTGAGATACCATTGTAGCTTCCTCATATGCAGTTTGGCATTGAGAAGTACCAGAATGCAAGATGCCATGAACCCCAAGGCTTGAAGGACTGTCCTTGCAGTCAGCCTGGACCGTACTGATAATTGCTGGAAGTAGAGGTGAAGAGTTCTTTGTTTGTCCGGGGCCAGAAAAGCCATCTGAGAGGCTGTATTCAGTCTCACACCCAGAAAGCACATGTCCTGAGAGGGTACTAGACTGGACTTTGTTTCGTTCACAGAACACCCTAGGCACCTTAAAACTGCCATCACATACTGTAGCTGTTGAAGTAACTTGTCTTTGTCTTGAGCAAGAATCAAGCAGTCGTCCAGATAAGGATAAATTTGTATTCCCCTCAGTCTTAAGTAAGCTATTACAGGAGCCAGAACGTTTGTGAACACCCTGGGCGCAGTAGATAAACCAAAGGGCAATGTAGAGAACTGATAATGAGAAGTACCAGCCCGAAAACGCAGGAATCTCCTGCAGCTGGGCCTGATAGGAATGTGAAGATAGGCTTCTTTGAGATCCAGAGTTACCATCCAGTGCTCTTTTCCTAGCAGAGGCAGAAGTTGTTGTAATGTTAACATCTTGAACTTTGGAATGTCTAGGTATGTATTGAGAATGGACAAATCCAGAATTGGCCTCCGGTGTTTCCTTTCTTTGGCACTAGGAATAGACGAGAATAAAACCCTAGGCCTTCTTCTGACGAAGGTACCACCTGGATTGCCCCCATCTGTAAAAGCAAAGAAATTTGATCCTGAGCCTCCATCCTTTGCTGAGGAGGTACATCTGGCATGCCTTTGAAAGGGGGAAAAGTGTGAAAATAAAACTTGTAGCCTTGATTTATTATGTCCAACACCCATTTGTCCTGGGTGACCAAATGCCAATTTTGTTTGAAAAGTGCCAACTTTCCTCCTAGAGGAGCTGCCAGAAGAGAAGGGTCCAGCAGCTTAAGATACAGGTCATTGGGTCTGTTTACGAAAAGGCTGACCCCTGCCTTCACCAGAAGATTGTGCAGGAGAACTCCAAGTCCCAGGTCTGAAAGAACCCTGAGCGTGAGCCCTGCCCCTACCACGTCGAGACCTGCCCTTAGACTGAAAATCCGAAGAAGGGTAAGACCATCCTCTTGCAGGCCAATTCCTGCTAAACTTAGGGGGCTGCACTTGCAAAAATTCCTTAACTGTCTGCATAGACTTAGCTTTGTCTTCCATCTTTTTCAAAACTGACTCCACAGGGGAACCAAAAAGAACTTCAGACTGAAGGGGAGCATCCAAAATCCGAGCTTTAACATGCTCTGACAAATTTTGATCCTTAAGCCAGGCATGTCTACGAATAACTGAACCAGTAGCAGCCACCCTGGAAGAAGCCTGAAGGGCATCGAAGCCACACTGCAAGGAATGTTTACCAACTTGATCTGAAGCATGAACCAAGTCCTGCAATTCCTTACACTCTATACCCTCAGCTAAAGCATCTACCTTAGCTTTCAATTGACCTAACAGAAAGTTCTGATACTTCAGCATATGGAATTGGCAATTTAAAGCCCTCATAGCTAACGTAGAAGAGGTGTACACTTTTTACCCCACCTATCCAACGCTCTAGAATCTTTATCCAAAGGTACTGGATTCTTAACCACAGAAGCCCTGACACCCTTAGGTCCTTGAATAATAGTTTCGGATCAGCTCTAGGGCTCTTGTACAAATATTTATGTGCCTCTGGAACTCTGTAATACCTGTCTGGCTTGACAGGGGCAAGGGGTAAAGAATCAGGATTAAGGGAAGCTTCAGAAAAAACATCCTGAACAACATCTAAAACAGGGGGAATAGCCAAAGGTCTATGCTGTGGCAAAAACAAAAATTCTCTAAGCCTCTTACGAGAATCTGAAAAATCCTGACCTTCCCACTTGAAATGCTCCCTCATGGAATGCAAGGTTTCAGAAAAGGAAAAATCCTCTGGAGGTGAAGCGGAAGGACAGGAATCCTCTGCATCCAAATCAGAATAGGGAGGAAAATCCTGAATATCTTCAGCTGAGGACTCAGAGTAATCTGAGGAATGCTCCATTCCCTCTAAATCTGCCTCCACCCTAGGCCTCTTCTCTGGAGGGGGCATAGAACCCCTGATCAAAGTAATCAAATCCTCTGCCATTTTCAACATATGTTTTTTAGGAACAGAACCCGAAGAACCAGAGCTGTGTCGCGTACCAGAAACACCCGGCCTAGCCTTAGCAGGGCCTTTAGTGACTGAAGTAGAAGGCCTAATAACCTTTTGTAAGGATGGAACCACAGAAACTTGAGAGGCACCCTCGGCCTGACCTAACTCCTGAGGGGCCAACTCCTGTAAAAGTAAAGGTTCCCCCTGGGATTCAGCCGAGACCTCGGCTGGATCCACAGATTCAACCGTAGATTCCATAGAACCGGCGTCCGTAATGGACAACTCATCCGGTTTAGACCTTAAAGATTTATCTTTTCGCTTTTTAGCGGTAGCGGGCGTCGGAAGATCCGACGGCATGTTGTAGTTACACCGCTTACCGAAAACAAGCCTAGCACAGTCTAATCTGCGTTTAATGGTGCGCTTATTAAATCTAGCGCAAAAGCGACACCCGACTACGTCGTGCTCAGGCCCTAAGCAAGGAATACAGAGAGAATGATAGTCCCTATGAGGTATCTGTTTCCCACAAGAAATACAATTATTAACTTTTTCTGACATCCGGATTAACTGAGGCAAGAAAAGACAAAAATTTTCCCCAATGGGGTACTTAGCCCAACTTGGTCTTCGGTCTGAAACTCGAAAACTGAAAATTTCAGAATGCCGAACGGCACTTGCAAACGCTGCTTCTGCTTCGGACCACGCGGCAAGAAAGACTGAGAATATGGCGTCGGTCATGCGCTTAAGTACTACTACGTACTGACGTCAGCTCCGGGCGCCCATGACCGACGCCAGCCTAACCCTTTGGTATTTGGGCTGACCGAGGACAGCGGACTACCCACAGGTTATGACTGCAGCAATGTGAGACGAAGAACATCACTCCTTTCATAAATTCCTTAGACAACTTGGACACAAAAAAAAAACGATTCCTTTCCCACATGAAAATTTTGGACTGCCACTAACTGCAGTTTAATGGTGGAAAAAACATTTCCTTCCTGAAACACCGAAGACAGAAAGAGCAGAACGTCTGGCACCAAAGTCGAAAAGGAAAAAGAAGTTATGTACCTACCATAACATTCCATGTTAGTTGTCCTCTTCTCGCCTTCTTTCTTGCTGGTTGGTTCGGAGCCGATCCTCGGCTCTGACTCTGCCATCTTCAACAGCTCGAGAGCTGCTTATTGGCTCGAGGCCCCCCCCTCTACCCTATGATGTCTGGTGCTAGATACCCAGATCTCGTTTGGTAAGTCTAACTGCAGACATGATAATAATGAATGCTATCCTAGAATGCATAAATCCTACTGGGGAGACTACTAAGCAGAAGGAAATAGCCAGAGAAGACTCGGCCAGTGCAAAATCAAGAGGAACTCTTCAGTCCACTAGGATAGGGGGATGGAGGGTGGGACGCAAGAAAGAAGGCGAGAAGACGACAACTAACATGGAACGTTATGGTAGGTACATAACTTCTTTATGTTAAGTTGTCTATCTCGCCTTCATTCTTGCTTGTTGGGACAGCGTCCCTAGCACCTAAAATCCTGGGTGGCTCATCGGAAAAGACTCTTCAGAACAGTGGAACCAAAATCAGCTCTGCTCCTGGAAACCAAATCCAACTTGTAATGTGAAATGAAAGTATGTGGGTTGGCCCATGTAGCCACAGCACAAATAGATTCCATAGGCAACCTAGCCTGAAAAGCCACCAAAGTTGCTAAAGCTCTGGTGGAGTGACCTTTTGGTTTGACTGGTAATTCTTTATTCCCGAGTTGGTATATGAATGTGATGATAGAAGACAACCACCTGGATAAGATTACCTTAGAGACCGGAAGACCCTGTTTACCTACTGCATAAGACAGGAACAGTTGATCTGATTTTCTAATGTCTTTGGTTCTATGTAAATAAAGCGCAGTTGCCTGTGAACATCTACCTGATGCAACTTATACTCCACCCTGTTGGAGTGGTTAGGGAAAAACGCAGGAAGGTCTATGGACTGATTCAAGTTACACTCTGAAGAGACCTTGGGTAGGAAGGAAGGATTAGTCCTAAGAGCAATTCTGTCATTGTGGAACACGGGGTATGGGGGAACGGGTAGAAAGAGCCTGTGGTTCCGAAACTCTTCTGGCTGAAGTAATAGCTACCAGAAAAAGGGTTTTCCAAGATAAGAACTTCAGTGAACAAGAAACTGCAAGTTCGAAAGGGGGCAAAATTAGCGAAGCTAAAATCAAATTTAGATCCCAGGGTGGTGAAGGATCTCTAACTGGGGGCCTGAACAGAGTGGTTCCTTTGAGAAAGGCTTTACACAGCTTATGGGACATGATATTGTTTTCCGACAGGCCAATGTGAAAATTTGAAATTGCCGCTAACTGAACTCTAAATGTAGCGGAAGCGGACCCAGCATGGACGAGCTCCGCAAGAAATTCCAGAATGGAGTGTACGGGGGCTGAAAAGGGGTCTATATTTTTTGCCTCTGCCCAGGAAGAAAAATGTTTCCACTTACTAGCATAAGTTTTTCTGGTCGTAGACTTGTGTGAGGACAAAAGGATTTTGCGCATAGAGTGGGAAATATCTGGGAGCCTGTCTAAGGTTGGAAGTGGAGCAACCACGCTGTGAGCTGGAGAGAGTACAGGGATTGGTGCAGCCTGCCCGATTGATGAATCAAGAGGTCTGGAACTAGGTCCAGAGTCCAAAGCTGTTTGAGAAGATAGCGATGCAGGAATGGAAACCATATTTGTCGAGGCCAGTAAGGAGCAATGAGGATCATTTTGCAACCCAAAATGGTAGCCTTCTGAATTAGCTTCGGTATGAGGGGGAAAGGAGGGAATGCATAAAGAAGTCCCTAGGGCCAATAGTGGAATAGAGCGTCTCTGGGGGAATGTCCGGGAAGTGGAAGGAGAGAGAAGACATTGCTGCACTTGCTGTTGATGGGAGTTGCAAAAAGGTCGCAGCAAGGTTGGCCCCATCTGCAGAAGATTTGGTCCGCAACTAACTGGTTCAGAGACCACTCTTGAGGCATGAGAATTGCTCTGCTCAGTCTGTCTGCTATGACGTTGGACCTCCCAGGGATGTGTGTTGCAATCAGAAACCGGTGGGAAGAGATCGCCCACTGCCAGAGTCTGAGTACTTCTTGACATAGGGGGTAGGACCTGGTTTTGCCCTGCTTGTTGATGTACAACACTACGGGCATATTGTCCATTTGAACTGCAATGGTCCCGGTAGGAAGAGAGTACTGAAGAGCCTGCAACGCTAAGAGCACGGCCCTCATCTCCAAGACATTTATGTGCAGATGATACTCGTGAGGTTGCCAGGTGCCTTGGACTGTTCTGCCCTGATAATGCCCCCCCCCCACCCGATCAGGGAGGCATCCGTGGTCACTGTAGCCACTGGAGGGGGGAGAACAAATGGTCTGCCGTAGAGCACTGATGTGGAGACCATCCACCACACGCAAGATGCTTCTTGCATGCCTGAGTGATCATAATCATGTAAGACATGGGAAGCTGCTGGAAGGACCATTGGGTGAAAAGAAGCCACTGGAGAATCCTCATGTGAAAACAAGCTAGAGGGACAAGTACGATCGCTGCTGCCATGAGACCTAGCGTTTGAAGGACAAACTTGGCTTGAATCCTTTTGCATGCTAATAAAACCTTGACATGCTGGCGAATCACTAACACCCTGTCTGGTGGGAGGCTCGCTAACATGTCTTTGGTATTTAAATTTGCACCTATAAAGGTGATAGATTGACAGGGTGACAATGCAGACTTTTCGAAATTTATTGTGATACCTAGCCTGGAGCAAGTGTCAATGGTGCAGTCTCTGGCTCGCAGCAGGTGATGTCTGGTGGTAGCAGTGAGGAGCCAGTCGTCGAGATATGGAAACACCTGAAATCCTTGCCGTCTCAGGTGAGCGGTAACTACTGCCATACATTTGGTAAACACCCTGGGGGCTGTGGTGAGACCAAAGGGCAGAGCTCTGAACGGATAATGGCTGGCTCCCAGACGGAAGCGAAGGAATCATCGGGAGCGTCTGTCCATTTTGATGTGGTAGTACGCATCATGAAGATCTATGGAGCACATCCAATTGTCCTGACCCAGAAAGGGAAAAATGGACTGAAGCGTAACCATCCGGAACTTTGTTCTTTGTACAGACTTGTTTAGTCTGCTGAGATCCAAAATGGGTCTCCAGTCCCCTGTCGTTTTTGGTACCAAAAAGAACCTTGAGTAAATTCCTGATCCTTGTTGGTCTGCTGGGACTTGCTGGATGGACCTTTTTCTTAGCAGTTTTGAGACTTCTTGCACTGCTTGGTCCCTTAGATTGGGTGGAACATCTGGAAGGGACTTGTCTGACCTTAAAGGGGTGCGAACGAAGGGAATTCTGTAGCCTCCGGATATGACTGACTGTACCCATTTGTCTTGTGTTATGTCTTGCCAGGCTCTTGGGTACAGGGATAATCTTCCCCCGACTGCCTCCAGAGGTGAGCAGCCGGGCAACCCTTCAGGGATGCTGGAAGGGCTTGTCAGAGAAAGATTTTCTGCTGCCCTGGTTTTGCGGACCCCCTCTGCCACGAGGGCAGCGTCTGTTATTGTTCCCTCCTCTGCCCCTTGAGGGAAACTCACGTGTGCCCGGCAAGGCTCCTTGGAATTTCCGGAACCACATCTTTCCACTCTTCTGACCCTTAGGATATGGTCTGGAAGGAGTGGAAAGACTGACTCCTATGGCAGAGAGAGTCTTGCCTTCCTGCTCACACCTGGTAAGGGTATCTTTCACCTGTGATCCGAAGAAAGAGGAACCATCAAAAGGGGTGTTGGTGAAGGACGCTCTGAAAGGTTCCGCAAAGTTACATAGCCACATCCAAGCGTGCCTCCTTAGGGCCACGCCTGTGCCTGCGGCTCTACTCGCACCATCGGTTGCATACGAAATGAGCTGCATGGAGGAGTTTACCACTGAAATAAGAGTCGCCAGCTGGGAGACTGCCTTAGCATGGGCCCCCTCAGCTGATAGATCTTGGAAGGCATCTCCAAGCTCTTTCGGGAGATCCCTCTGAAGACGGGTAAAGTGGCACAGGTAATTCAGGGACCGCATGGAAAAGGTCGCTGAAGAGAACATCCGCTTCCCATATCTGTTCATCGTCCTCGACTCCTTGTTAGGGGGATGGACAGATGAAGTTTCAGCCAACTCCTTCTTTGTGGCTGCCGCTACCACCATGGCATCAATGGGGACACCCTTGGTCAAAAACTGTTTGTCCTGCGGGGCAGTAATGAACTTGGCAGGTCTTCTAGGGGTCGGTTCCACTGTGTCTGCAGCCGTCCACGACTTTTGAGCCACCACAGACATCAGTGGGTCGAAAGGCAGACACAACCAGGAGGTGGAAGGTCGGGATCCAAACGCGTCCAGGAATACAGACTCATCTTCGGAAGGGCTTAGGGCAGTCCAGTTTCCCCTCTGCCTAAGCATCTCAAGGATGTCGGAGAAGGAGACATCTTCAGAGGGGGATCTTGGGGACCCTTCCGACTCCTCTAAGTCAGTATCCGATGTGACAGACTCGGGGGAGTCAACATGCTTCATCTTGCATTTCCTCTTGCGAGGTGGCTCCTCTGAATGATCAGGGGAGGCCTCGGAAGAGGAGGATACACCCAAAGGGGTGTCCTGGAGCGCTGGATCCCCACGCTTGGGGTCTGGAAGAGGGGCAGAGGCTGACGCAGGCACCCTAGGTGGAGGAGCTGATGGGGTCGATCGTGGGACTGACTTAGGGGCCAGTACACTCATCACCTCGAAGGCATCCCTGCCCAGACGCAGAGAAGGCTCAGGCTCCGAAGAAACCAGAAGCGATCCCCGCACCGAGGGGGACGGCTCTGAGGCAGATGTGGGAGCCGAGCTCACCTAAACCGAAGCACCGAGAGGGAGAGTGAGGTCGGACAAGGGTCCGATGCTACTTGCCCCCTTGGAGCCAACGAGGGAGTCTCGGTGCCCAGGATCCCTCCAGGGAAGGTACCATGGAAGGGATCGGAGCCGACGACGGAACCGAAAGAGAGGGTATCGGTGCCGATGGTTCCACAACTCGAACCCCAACGAACTCCGGCTCCGAGCTCACAGGAAGAGTCGGAGGAGGAATATCTACAGCTGTGGACGGAGCCGAAGCCTGATGAGGAGGGCTGGACAACATTTTGGCTAGGGCCTGCGATTTTAACAACCTACTGACCACTCTTCCCAAGTCATGGTCCGAAAGTCTAGAGGACCGAGAAGAGTGGGATGATCAATGACTATGCTCCGACTGGAGCAGAGGCGACTTCGGAGCCAAACGTATTGACTCCAAAGAAGGAGACCTGGATCTCTTTCGATTCTCAGCCGGCTCCGAAGACCGTGTTGGAGCCGACTTGGAGAGAGGGACATCGGTTCCAGCCAGAGCCGAAATGGATTGTGTAGCTTCACCCAATGACAGCTCCGAACTGTGAGCCGACGGTTTAGGTGGCCTGGAAGATTTCACTGGCTGAGCCTTCGCCGGTGAATCTTTGGGTTTAAGCATACATCTCAGGATCAATTTATTTTTGCGCTCCTGCAGGACTCTTGGACTGAAAAGCGTGACAGATCGAGCAAGAGTCCTGCAGGTGCACAGCGCCCAGACAATAAACATAAGAAGTGTGACCATCTGTCAGAGGCATCTTCTGACAGCATGAGTCACACTTCTTGAATCCGTAAGGTTTTGGATCCTTGGACATCCTAGGGAAAAAACCAAGGACAAGAACCCACACAGATAGATTAAGGTAACCAAACAGTAAAAGTTCACACACTACAGTTACCACAACTCACTACAAGTACCACTACAACAAAAACTACCGAAAACTATCACTAAACACTAACAGTGATTAATAGAAGAAATTTTATTTATTTTTTTTTTAAAGGAGATGGAGAGAAAGGTTAACCTCTAACTTAAACGGAAAGAACCTTTCTGAGGAAAAGGGAGAGAAGGGGGGGGAGGGGAAACTAACTTAAACGAGTTTCTTGAGGAAGGGTAACGCTCATCTAGGAAGAAACTAGCTACAATACTAAAGTCTAACTAACGACTAATTCTACACTAACCAATACAGTTTTTAACAAGAAAACTACAATAATAATAATGCTTATACGACTTGAGCCAGTAGAACAACCTCGCAGCAGAAGCGGCAAATGAGATCTGGATATCTAGCGCCAGGCATCATGGGATATAGGGGGGGGGGTCGAGCCAGTAAGCAGCTCTCGAGCTTATGAAGATGGCCGAGTCGGAGCCGAGGATCGGCTCCGAACCAACCAGCAAGAATGAAGGTGAGATAGACAACTTAACATTCAATATTCAGCTTGGAAGCCCAGACTGAAAATCTTTTTTACTTACTGTTATAAATTTTTTCGTAGAAGGCTTCTGAGCAGCAGGAATAATCTCTCACTGGCGAACGCAGCCTGGACTTCCTCAGAATCACTGGAAGTGGAGAAAAGTATAGTTGTGTACCTACCATAAATGTAGATGTTAGAGTGTATTCACTGTTGCAGTCATTACAATTGGGTTACCCTGCTGGCAGGCTACCCGCAGTTGGCCCGAGTTCCAAATTCTAGGTCTGGCATCTGTTGCTGTCGCCTCCTCTCTGACGTCAGTGTGCCAGGGGTATAAAAGATGCAGCCGACGCCATTTTCTTCAGTTTTTCTTGCCTCAGAGGTCAGGTGCCCCTAAAATGGTAGGCTCACTAATGCCAATAAGCATGCATAACCAAAAAACAACTTTTCCTTCATCTACAAGCAAATACACCACATAGGTTGTATAGAATAGAGAAGTACAGATAAGTCCCAGCAAGGAAAAGGGGGATGGTGGGAAGGTAACCTGGACTGCAACAGTGAATACACTCGAACATCTACATTTACAGTAGGTACACAACTGTACTATGTTCATCGTGTTTCACTGTTGCAGTCATTACAATTGGGTTGAATCCAAAAGCTACGGTTGGGAGGCTGGTGCTAAATAGGATTAGGAGACCCTATCAGGCCAGCGGAACTGCAGTGGCAAAGCCTTCCCTGGATTTAAAGTAGAGAGGTAAGTGATAGTGCTTTGTAAAAGTATGCACTGAACTCCAAGTTGCAGCCTCTAAGATGTCTTTGGTTGGTACTCCTCTGAGAAAGGCTGCTGAAGTGGCTGCTGCTCTGGTGGAATGTGGCCTAATGCCCTTAGGCACTGACTTGCCATGCTGTGAATAGCAGAAACGAATGCAGTGGCCTATCCACTTTGAAATAGTCTGCTTTGAGATAGGCTTTCCTTGTGATCCTGCAGCATATGCCACTAGAAGTTGTTCAGTCTTTCTGAAAGCTTTGGTTCTGTCCAAGTAGAAGTGTAGCTGTCTGTGAATGTTCAAAGGATGCAGAAGTCTCTCAACCCTTACTCTGTGGGTTTGGGTAAAAGGTAGGCAAGTGAACTGTTTGGTTAAGGGCCACACTGGACACTACATTAGGCATAAATGTAGGGTTTGTCCTCAGAGAAACCCTGTCAGGATGGAAAACGATAATAGGTTCCACAGCCATGAGTGCCTGTAACTCTGAGACTCGTCTAGCGGAGGCTAATGCTAGGAGCAGAGCTGTTTTCCAGGATAAGAATTTTTTTATCAGTTGCAGAGGCTGGCTCAAATGGAGGCAGTGTAAGTTTTTACAAGACATAGTTGAGGTCCCATGCAGGTATTGGTGCTCTCTTTGGGGATCTTATGTTTTTGGCCCCTCTGAGGTACTGCCTTAGTAATGGATGAGAAAAATAGGTGGTTCTGTATTGTAATGAGCTGAAATGGAAGAGGCATGAATTTTAATTGATGAAAAGGAAAGGCCTTTATCCAGCATCTCAGTTAAGTATTGCAAAATCTGAGGAATATTTGGAACAATCATGTCAATACCTTGGGCCTGGTTCCAAGCACAGAATCTCTTCCATTTTTCTGCATAAGATTTTCTGGTGCTAGGCCTCCTGGCTTCCAAAATAGCATCCATGACTGCTTTAGAGAGAGGTATGTCTTGAATGGCTACATTATCTGCCAAGCTGCCAGGTTTAAGGTCCTGAGTTGGGTGTGCAGTATCTGACTGTCTTGTTGGGTTAATAAGTGAGGAATTTAAGGTAATGTCCAAGCTGGGCATTGAGACAAGCTCTTTAGAATTGGGTACCAGTGCTGGCGGGGCCAGTCTGGGGCAATCAGTATAATTTTTGGCTTCTCTTGTCTGACCTTGAGGAGTACCTTGGGGAGGAGAGGCAGAGGAAGAAAGGCATATACTGTTAGGTTTTTCCAGCTGAAAGATAGAGCATCCACTTTCCATGCTTGCTTGTGATACGTCCTTGTGCAGAATCTTTGTAGCTGCCAATTGTGAGGGGAGGCAAATAGGTCTATGTCCGGGCATCCCCAAATCCTTATCAGCTGAAGACTTGTGGATCCAATTTCCACTCGTGGGGATCCATTAGGTTTCTGCTTAGTTCGTCTGCCAGAGTATTTATTCTTCCTGGCAGGAATTGTGCTTGCAGATGTACTTGGTAAGTCAATGCTGTGTCCCACAAGATCATGGCTAGTCTGCAGAGGGGGTAGGAATGTGTGCCTCCTTGCTTGTTTATGTACCACTTGACTGTAGTATTGTCCATCTTTATCAGTACTTGTCCTGGATGAAGTAGATCCCTGAAGGCTGTCAGGGCATTTTGAACTGCTAGCATCTCTTTTTGACTGATACGTAGATGCATTTGACTTGCGGACCACGTGCCCTGAAAACATCTTCCTGCCATATGGCCCCCCAGGCATAATCTGATGCATCTGTTGTCGATGTCTGCCTGGCTGTGGGTAAGGTGAATGGCTGTCCCGTGTTGTGGTGACAGGCTTTTGCCCACCATTGAAACTCCTGTTGCAGGCAGGGAATGAGGGTAATTATTGTTTCCAGGCTGTGGCAATGTTGAGTCCAAACACTTTTTAGATACCATTGAAGTTTCCTCATATGCAGTCTTGCATTTGGAATTAGCAGAATGCAGGATGCCATGAAGCCCAAAGCCTGCAGAATTTTTCTTGCAGATAACTGGGTCTTTGTTGCCAACATTTTGAAATAAGTAGTCAGTTGTCTGTGTTTGTCTGGCATGAGATAAGCCATCTGGGCAGTTGTATTTAAGCTTGCACCCAGGAATATTATCTCTTGAGAGGGTACGAGTTTTGATTTCTTTTCGTTTACTGTTTACCCTAGGCCTGTTAGTAATGCTTTTACAAATGCCAGATGCTGTAGTAGAATGTCCTTGTTCTCTGTTTGAATAAGGCAGTCGTCCAAGTAAGGATATATTTGAATTTCTCTTTGCCTGCAAAAAGCAATTACTGGTGCCAGGCATTTTGTGAAGACCCTGGGCGCAGTAGATAAGCAAAAGGGCAGTGCAGAGAATTGATAATGCATTGAGCCAGCTATAAATCTGAGGTATCTTCTGCATGATTGTCTGAGTGGGACATGCAGGTATGCCTCTTTTAGGTCTAAAGTCACAAGCCAAGCCTTCTTGCCCAGCATGGGCATAAGCTGCTGCAGAGTTAACATTTTGAATTTTGGAATATCCAGGAATGTGTTCAGGATAGACACGTCCAGTATTGGTCTCCAGGCTTTCTCTTTTCTGGGCACCAAGAATAGCCTTGAGTAAAATCCTAGTCCCTGCTCTTGCTGTGGTACTTGCTGAATGGCTCATGTCCATGAGGGATGAAACTTGTTTTTGTGCCTCTGCCCATTGATTGCGTGGCAGGTCTGGCATACCGTTTGGCCTTGGCATGGTGTGAAAATAGAACCTGTAAGCCCTGTCATACGATATTTAAGACCCATTTGTCCTAGGTGATCATGTGCCAATTTTGTACAAAAAGTGCTAGTTTTCCCCCCAAAGGAGCTGCCAGAAGATAAGTGCTTGGTGCTGGCAGGGGAGGTCATTGAGACCATTTCCTGTATGGTTGTGACTTTTCCTCTCTCCTTTTGGAGGTAGAAGCACCCCCAGTGTTTAGGCCTGTATGAGCCTTGGGGTTGTGATCTGCCTCTTTGTGGCCTGTCTGACACTGGAAGGACCAATTCTTTGTAGGCCATTTCCTGCTAACTCTGGGAGGCTGTACCTGTAAGAAATCCTTAACTGTTTGCATATATTTAGCTTTGTCCTCCATTTTCTTCAACACCTCTTCTGCTTTAACACCAAACAAGGTATCATGTTGTAATGAAGCATCGAATAATTTTGCTTTAACATGATCGGGCAGATTCTGTTCTTTTAACCAAGCATGTCTCCTAATGACAGAACCTGTAACAGCGGCCCTGCAGGAGGCCTCTAAAGAATCAAAACCACACTGCAAAGTATGCTTTCCTACTTGTTCAGCTGCATGCAATAAATCCTGCATTTCTTTGTTTTCTGCACATTCTGAATTTGTCAACATTTTCTGTTTAAGCAGTGACATGACATATTGCTGATATTTAAGCATATGAAACTGACAATTTAAAGCTCTTACAGCCAAGGTAGCAGATGTATAAATCTTTTTCCCCCATCTGTCCAGGGCCCTTGAATCCCTATCAGAGGGGATAGAGTTTTTTTGCAGTGGAAGCCTCGACCCCTTTGGGACCCTGAGAGATAGTTTCGGGGTCAGCAGCAGGGTTTTTATAAAGAAATTTATGCGAATCAGTAACCCTGTAGTATCTGTCTGATTTAACAGGAACTGGTGGCAGAGAGTCAGGAGACAGTCCAGACTATGAAAATACATCTACAATGTCTAAAACAGGAGGTATAGCAAGGGGCCTGTGCTGATGTAATAAAAGGAAATCTCTGAGCCTTTTCTTGGATTCTGAGTAATCTTGACTCTCCCAGTGGAAATGCTCCCTCATAGTATGCAGGGTTTCCCCAAAAGAATAATCCTCAGCAGGAGAGGCTGAAGGGATACATTCTTCAGCATCAGAATCCTCATAGGGAGGAAGAGAATATTCCTGTTCAGAAGAGGAATCAGAGGAAATGGAAACCTGATCTGAAGATGCATATTCTATCTCTTGCCTAGGCCTTTTATCAGGAGGGGGATGGGAACCCCTGATCAAAGTAATTAGGTCTTCGGCCATTTTAAGCATCTGTTTTTTAGGCATGGAGGCCTGTCCAAGAGAATGCTGTACTTGTTTCTTTGTCTTTAGAGCTGCTTTAGTCTTTGCCTTTGAAGCTGAAGTTGGTTTTACATATAACTGTGTAGGCCTGAAAACACCCTCAGAAGCTGATGCCTGCTCAGCGGCTCCGGACCCATCTGAGGGAATAGTTTCAGTGTCCAATACCTTGAGTTTCAAGCAGCCTAGTCTGCTCCACGTGGGAGTCGGAAGCGGCCTGTGGCTCTGAGGTAGCTGATGTCAGGGGCTGCGAAAGCACCTCACTGAGAACCGGCGACAGGCCTAATGGAAGCCTCGTCGTCGGTTTTGGACCGCGGATGCCTGTCCTTTTCTTTGCGCTTTTTATAAACTCCGGTAGTCGGTTGCTCCGAAGGCATTATATAATTGAATCTTCTACCAAAATAATTAAATGCAAAATTGTACAGACACTTAATAGTGCGTTGGTTAAATCTAGCACAAAACCGACAACTAGCAATGTTGTGGTCAGGGCCTAGGCAAGGAATACTGTAAGAATGAAAATCCTTATGAGCTATTTGCTTCCCACAAGAAATACAATTATTAACTTTTTCTGACATCGGTCTGGAGCAAGAAAAAAGTTTCCCCAATGAGGTACTTAGCTTTAATGAAGACTTCAGATCTGAAATTCAAATTTGAAAATCTCAGGAGTCGGCCAACTGGCACTGCTTTTGCTTGGGGCACCGCGCGCAAGAAAGACTGAAGAAAATGGTGTCAGCTGCATCTTTTATACCCCTGGCGCACTGACATGAGGGAGGAGGCGACAGCAACCGACGCCGGACCTAGACTTTGTAACTCAGGCCGACTGCAGGTAGCCTGCCAGCAGGATAACCCAATTGTAATGACTGCAACAGTGAAACACGATGAACATCCAAGCATTTGGTCTCATGGACTGAAGATTGGGTATCTGAAGACCCCAAAGATGGAAGATAAGCTCTTGAGAGGGATCCAGTATCCAGGGCAGATACCCAAGGTGAGGCCATAGGAAGGGGAACCACACCTGCCAAGGTCAGAAGGGTGCAATGAGAATTAAAGTACTTTTCATCCTGCTGGCTTTCTGCAAGACCTCTGCAATCAATGGAATAAGAAGATAAGCATACAGGAGACCCGAAGACCATGCGTGGACCAAAGCATCCCTCTGGGCTTCCGTCTGGTGGGTCAGAGCAAAGTACTTGCTGCACCTCTTGTTCAAGGGGGAGACAAATAGGTTGCAGCAAGGGTGACCCCACTGAAAGAAGATCTGATTTGCCACTGATTGATTTAGCGATCACTCATGAGGACTCAGAATTGATCTGCTGAGTCTGCCCACCAAGACGTTGGTCTCACTGGCAATGTGCAATGCAAGGAGAAAGCAGTTGGAAGAGATCACACATCCACACTCTCATGGCCTCTATGCACAACAGGTACAAATGGGTTTCCCCCTTGTTTGTTGACATACCAGACCACTGCCATGTCTGTGGGGACTGCAATTGTTCCCGGAGGAAGATAGTCTTGAAAGGCTTGCAACGTCAGGAGGACGGACTTCATCTCCAGAACATTTATAGGCAACTTGGTCTCTACAGGGGACCACAAGCCATGGACTGCTCTTCCCTGAAAATGCCCCCCACCCCATCAAGGAAGCATCCATGGTCACCATGGCTGAGAGAGAACGGAGCGAAAAGTGTCTGCCCAGAAATAGATTCTCTAATGTGAGCCACCACTGGAGGCATTTTCTGCAAATGGACTTCAACCTAAATGGCACTGAAAATAGGTGACAAAGGATGGACCACTGAACTGACAGGGTCCACTGTAGAACTCTCATACAAAATCTGGCCAAGGGAATAAGCAAAATCACTGCTGATATGTATCCCACTGCCCTCAGATTTTAATGTGCTGGAGTCTAGAACTAATTGAACCTGCTGTCTCAATGTACTGACTCTGAGGGGTAACGTCACCACCTCTGTGACTATGTTGAGCAGTGTTCCTATGAACTCAAAATTTTGAGTTAGAATCAGATTTGGCTTCTGAAGGCTGACCATTATACCAAGACTCTGAAGATCTGGAGAAGATAGTCCTTGGCCTGCAACAGTCGATGCCTTGTGGGTGAGGTAAGGAGCTAATTGTCCAGGTATAGAAACACTTGGAATCCTTGCAATTTCAAGTGAGCCGCAACCAACACCATGCATTCGGTAAAAACAGGGGGGGCTGTGGCAAGTCCAAAGGGCAGGGTTCTGAATTGGTAATTATTAACCCTCAGCCAAAAGCTCAAGCTTCTCCTTGGCAATTTGTCGATTTTGATATGATAGTATGCATTCTGAAGATCCATACAGCACAACCACTCATCCCTGGGCAAAAGCGGTAATATATACTGAACCGTAACCATCCAGAACTTCAACTTCTGAGCAGTCAGGTTCAATCTGCTCAGATACAGAACTGGACGTAGGTCCCCCATCTTCTTTGGCTCCAAAAAAGAAGGATGAGTAAGTTCCAAAACCTCTTTGTTCAGTTGGGACCTGCTGGATGGCTCTTTTATCTACAAACTTTTGAACTTTTATTAGAGCTTGCCCTCTTCTGACTGGGTGGAACGTTGGGGAGACTTGCTCCTGAGTTCGGGTGGAGGAAGGGAAAAGGGAATGAAATCACCCCTGGGTATTATGTCTAGCACCCAACAATCATTTGTTTGCCCAGCCGTCCAGGTGCACCAAGACTGCCTCCAACTGCCTCCAGAACAAAGCAGTCAGGCAACGCTTCAGGAGCACCAATGGGGCTAGTCAGAGAATGGCTTTCGGAAGCTCTGACTTTGCAGACCTCCTCTGCCTCTAGGGTGGCGCCTTCTATTGAATCCTCTTCCCCTGCCTCTAGAGGAATCATCACCTTGCAAGTCCTGGCAGGATTCTTGAGCCCTGCGGAACCAAAGTTTACTTCCCCACTGGTTCCTGGAAAAGGATCGCTGAGGACAGAACTTGATCCCAACCACTGACATGGTCTTACCCTCCTGCTCAATGGGGGTGAGAGTCTCCTTGACTGATGGTCGAAACAGTGAGGAACCATCGAATGGGACGTTAGTAAAAGATGAGTTAGAGGGTTCCACAAACCCACACAGCCACATGAAGGTGTGCCTCCTTAAGGCAATGCCTCTTCCGGCCACTGAAGAGTTCCCTTCCACTGTAATGGATATTAACCTCATTGAAGAATTATGTATGGAAGAAAGATTTGCCAACTGAGGAGACACCTCAGTGAAGTCCTTCTCAGACATGGCCTCGGACAGAGATTTGGCCAGCTCCTGTACTAAATCTCTTTGAAGGTGGGTAAAATGTGCCAAACAGTTTTAAACACTCTCAGCCCGAAGGTTGCCAAGGCGTACATGCGCTTCCTGCATCTGTCCAGTGTCAGTGACTCCCTGTTCGGGAGAGTGGACAGTCGAGCTATGCTCAGCAAGCTCCTTCTTTGTGGCTGCCAAAACCATGATGGCATCCACAGGTACACCATTGCTCCAAAGCAAATTCAAGTATTTATCTGCTTTTTACATGATGGGCTCCACAGTGTCAGTCTCCTTCCAAGCCCGGCGGGAAATGAGGTCAATCACAGTTCATCCTCTGGGGGGGGGGGTCACCCAGGACGTAGAAGGGCTCATTCCGACGGCCTTCAGAAACACTGACTCTCCAGGAGGAGGATGTTGGGTAGACTGTCCACCTTTCTGTTTCAAAATTTCCAAGATGTTCCCAAAGGAGACATCATCTGGTGGAGATCTGGGGGATCCTTCTCCCTCATTGAAGTCAGTCTCCTCGGTGAGAGACTCCTCTTTGGAGTCTAAGTGCCTCCTCTTGCACTTCTTCCTGTGAACCTGCTCAGAGCGATGCCCTGGGGAAGACTTGGAAGACAACGGAACCGCCAGGGGGGTGCTGACAATCTGAAGGCTAACTTGGGAAAGCTGACCCTGGACTTGAAGACTGGACTCAGAGGTCATAAGAGATGTAGGCGAAGTTGGTATCTGGGGGAAGAGGGGAGGTTGCTCTAGGCCTAGAGAAGGTATTCTCTACCACCCAGAAGGCTTCCAGATGGGAAGACGCCCTCCTCTACCTCCCAGGCAGCTGAGGTCACCTGGGGAGGAGGAGTACAGTCCACCACAGAACAGAAGCCTCGTGACAGTATTTGACCTGAGCTATCAAAGGCTGAGCCTCCAACAAAGACAGACCCAACACCTGCCTCCTGGTCCCTGCTCTGACATCTTGGGTCCAAGACCCACTCTGGTGTGAAGGAATTGGAAACGAGACTGTCTGGGACCCGGATGGAGTAGAGGACAAAAATCTACTTGTCTCTGCCAAAACCTCCCTCGGACGAACCAGATCCTGGGGTTCCAAAACACCAGGCTGAACTGGAAGAGAAGTGATTAAAGATGGGGTACAGGATCTCACTGACCCAGACTGGAACAGAGAAACAATAAGCCATATCTCAATCTGCACCCCGAGGTAACTCCTCATCATTCTGTCCATACCCTTATGACAAAGGTTTCGAGATGATCACATAGAAGCAGAAGAATGTTCATATCTGGCAGGAGAAACTGCCTTGAAAAATCGGAGCTGGAAAAGCTTGCTTTTGAAAGGGTCTTTGGGATTGGCTCAGTGGTCTCAGATCCATAGCTGTAGGATCTGGTAAGGCACTGATCCTAGAAGGGGATAATGATATAACCGCTGTCAGATCCAGGTTAATAACAGATATGAAACCTCAGAAGTGCTCTCCTTCAGACCTGAGGTCTTAGTATACAAAAGGTCTCCAAGCCTATTTGGATCTACGGACT
Organism: Protopterus annectens; assembly: GCF_019279795.1. Taxonomy (NCBI): domain Eukaryota; kingdom Metazoa; phylum Chordata; order Ceratodontiformes; family Protopteridae; genus Protopterus; species Protopterus annectens. Next base: position 1,002,804,915 of record NC_056743.1, on the reverse strand, counting down.
TCTGCTCTGAGACACGTCTAAGCTTGCTCAGATCCAAAGCCTTCAGATCTGAGGTGACGGTAAGCTTGCTAGGATCCGAAGTCACCAGATCAGAGAAACCCCAGGACTTGCTCTGATCCAAAGGCCCTGGATCCGGCAGGGATGTTTTTTCAGTGGAGAAGAGGAGGAAATCCTCAGGGACACAGAAGAGGCCCTTCTCTTATGTTCCTTTGAGCTGGTCAAAATGGGGTCTGCGCTCCAGAGGAGGGGAGAAGTCCCTTTAAAATCAACTAATTCTTATCTGCTAGGGCATGGGGTTTAAAAGCCACACAGATAGGACAGTCAGAAGGAAGGTGCCCCGGCCCCAAGCAACAGATGCACTCATGTAGGCATCCAAATTCGGGATCTTCTGCCCACAAGAAGTGCATTACTTGAATCCTGATAGTTTCTCTGACATGCTTAAAGGGAGAAGAGAAAGACCACACACCACACTCGTACACACCCACACACACACCCAGCCGGACAACCGAGACTTGTGACAGGGACTGAAAGGTAGGGTTTTGTAAGCAAACAGACACTTTATACAGATATAAAGAACTTTTTTTTTTTTTTTAAACAAACTTGAGTCAAGACGAACCGCAAAAACGAAGGCACCAAAAGGTGCAAAAATTAAACTACACTAAGAAAATGGAAACATTCAACTGAAAACAGATGGGAGGGGAAGCAAAGAAGAAATAATTCACCTAACTCCTAACTAAGAGGAAAAAGGCAAGAACAAAGTCAAGAAATAGAATAAAAAGTCCCACTTATCTTCCAAATGTCACTCGAGAGATATGGACCACATCTGTGCCTTTCTGCGGCAAATGAGATCTGAGGGCTTAGAAAGAAGAGATATTATGGGAAAGGAAGATGCTCGAAGTTGGAATCACAGTCATGTGAAGTCTGGTTAGATCCCAAGACCAAGAAGAGAGGAATAATGAAATGGACATCATCAAATCATATTTCGATCAGCCATCTGCGTATGTTCCTACAAATAGGAAAACCAGGTTATCCAGTAGCAAAGCAGTCCCCTTTCTGAACTACACTGTTTTCTGCTGAGACAAAAATGCGAATCCAGAAAGCAGTTCACTTAATTATCAACAACTGTCTTTCCACAAATTTGTTTTTGCCTCCAATTATGAGAGACTGCTACTAGCAAAAAGAAGCAGGGTTGACTTAACCAGTGCCCTTATCCATCAGCTCTTTGAGTGAAGAGCAACAAGAGAAAAAAATAAATAAATAAAATAAAGGCAAAGCACTTCATTTCAATTAGTTGATCACTGCATGGCATCAAACCAGCTTATTACAGTCAGCTTCATACCTCACGCTCCCAGATCTTATACTGAACAGCACAAATAAACAGTGGTTCTTAACACTGGCCCACCACTCAGGTGGCCAGATGCACAGGTGCCCCCCCCCCCCAACCACACTCCCCCCTGCCATTCAGGTCCTGTTTCTCTGCTCTGCCATTGACTATTCTTACACACTTTTTTTTTAATAAATTTATTTTAAACTGTAGCAAACTGCTAATGAAGCAAGCAGTTGGCACAGTTTAAACCACACTCGGAGTGCTACAGTGCTCAGGTTTGACTGCATATGCAATACTGGGTCATTAAGGACAGAGGTCAAGTTCAGTTGAGCATGCCAACCCCTTCCCCCAAAACACTGCACCTGGGGCAAATGCCCCTTTTATCCTGCCCTAGCTACACTACTGCTAGTAAATACTGCACAGAAACTATATTTCCTAGGGGTTCTTTAACTGTAATTAAGGAGTGTACTTATTTGTTTATTTAGAAAAGTAAAGAAGGTTACCAAAAGATATGTTTGGATTGATCAAGAGCTTGTTTCTAACCATCCACAAGCAAAGGGATGGGAGGTCTATGAATATGTCTGCTCCAATGTCATTCTATTAAGGTTGTTTTAGATCATGTCAGTCTAGTTACAAAAGATATGCTTAGATTGATCAAGAGCTTGTTTCTAACCATCCACAAGCATAGGGATGGGAGATCCTCTATGATGGCATTAACAACGAGGACAGTAATGGATCCAGAACTGACCCCTTGGGGACTCCGTGATTTATGAATTCAAAATCAGGTCAGTTTTACAGTCCTTTAGGTAGTTCTCAAATCAGCTGATGGCATTAGTTCCAAAGTTATTTAGTTTACCTACCATTAGAGAGTGGTCAACTATCTCAAATGCTCTGGTCAGGTCTATGAATTGTCTTGCTCCAATGTCATCCTATTAAGGCTGTTTTAGATCATGTCAGTCTAGTATCTGATGTTTTGCAAACATATGGACAGAACTTTAACGAGGTCCTCTGAACAGTCTCAAACTGCACCATGAAGGAAACTGCTGCTCTTGCAAGTATGCTCAAAACATTACAGTTAGTAGCCTGCTACACTTCCCAAGAAAAGAAACTGAGCTAAGCCACATTTGAAAGATTTGTTTCATTACTGGGAAATGCTGCTAGCCTTGTGTCAGTGACAAAGCTGCTAAGAATCCTTTAAAGATTTTCTTCAGAGTCAAGACAAATATGTGAATACTGCATTTTTAGAGATAAGAAAAAACTCAAGACCGCTTCTTAAATTTTTTTTTTTTATATTAATTTCCAATACTCAGTTTATACAATAAATGCACAGATGATGCATTATTTTCTTAGCTTGTGAAATATGTGGGCAACTGAACTGGCTCGAGTTCAGATGGGTATAAAAATGTGGGTTTATTTCAAGGCAGGGGTAGGCCAACCCCAGCATCAGTAACTAAAGCAATCCTTAGAAGTACACTTTGATTGGCGCACCCTTGGCACAAGAAAGGAGCATCTTAATCACTGTCATCAAAGCCTTACCTTAATTTTTCCTGACAGTTTTCTGAAACTTCAGCAAACTTACTAAAGAATAGTTGTGTAAAATCTTACCATAACCATAGATGTCCTTTTCTCTTCCATGTTGCAGTATTCATACTGTGGGATTTCCCATCTCAGGCGACATGACATCGGCCCCTATGCAAAACCTTAAGCCTGGCTGTTGCAGGTGCATGGAAGTCACACGCAGAGTCATAAACCAGGGACCATAAATGTGACATCTGCACGCACAAACCTCAGAACTAGAAGCCCAGGATAAGGTGCACAAAAGAAAGAATAGTTGTGTAAAATCTTACCATAACTATAGATGTCCCTCTCTTCCATGTTGCAGTATGCTTGTCGTGCAATTTCCTGCCCTAAGGTGACGTGTACATCGGCTCCTATACAAAAGCTTCAGCTTGGCTGTTGCAGTTACGTGGGAAGGCACACGTAGGGCCATAAACCAGGGGCCTTAAATGTGACATCTGCAAGCACAATCCTAAGAACTTGAAGCTCAGCAGGCAGAGTAGAAGGCCCAGCAGGAGGACGTGCCAGTGATGTCAGGTGTGGGACCCTGGGGTCCTTCTGTGGTACTGATAGGTCCAGGGTGAAAGGGTGTATGAAATTAGGACCCAACAACATGCTGGGATGAGAAGGAGAATGATGAGGGGGTTATTGGTGGGTGGGAAGGAATACTGCAACATGGAAGAGAAGGACATAGTACAGTTTTGTACCTACCATAAATGTAGATGTTAGAGTGTATTCACTGCTGCAGTCATTACACTTGGGTTATCCTGCTGTCAGGCGGTCCCGCAGTCGGCCAGAGTTCCAAAATCTTGGTCCGGCATCGGTTGCTGTCGCTTCTTCCCTGATGTTAGTGCGCCAGGGGTATAGAAGATGCAGCCGACGCCATTTTCTATAGTTTTTCTTGCCCCAGATGTCAGGTGCCCCCAAATAGATAGGCAATACATATTGCTAATAAAACATACATAAAAAGTAAAACCAAAACCTTCAGTTACCAGCAAATACACCACATAGGTAGTATAGGGCAGAAAGGTATAGATAAGTACCAGCTAGGAAAGAGGGGATGGAGGGAGGGAGGGTAACCTGGACTGCAGCAGTGAATACACTCGAATATCTACATTTATGGGAGGTACAAAACTGTAGTATGTTCACAGTGTTTCACTGCTGCAGTCATTACACTTGGGTTGAATCCCAAAGCTGAGGTAGGGTGGCTGGTTCTATAGAAGATTTGGGGTGGCTATGAGGCCCTGCAGCACTGCAGTGGCAAAGCCAGCTCTGGATTTAGAATAAAGATGCAAGTGATAATGTTTGGCAAAGGTGTGCACTGAACTCCAAGTTGCAGCTTCCAGGATATTTTTTGTAGGTACTCCTCTAAGGTAGGCAATTGAAGTGGCTGCTGCACTGGTGGAATGTGGCCTAATGTTGCTAGCTACAGTTTTCCCATGCTGTGTGCAGCAGAAACGGATACAGTGTCCTATCCACTTTGAAATGGTCTGCTTTGAAATAGCCTTCCCCTGTGATCCTGCATTATATGCTACAAACAATTGCTCAGTTTTCCCAAAAGCTTTTGTTTTGTCCAAGTAGAAACATAGCTGTCTATGTATGTCCAATGAATGCAGAAGTCTCTCCCCTTTATTCTGGGGATTTGGATAAAAAGTTGGCAAATTAATAGTTTGGTTAAGAGCCACACTGGAGACCACCTTTGGCATAATGAAGGGTTTGTTCTTAAAGAAACCCTGTCTTGGTGAAAAATGATGAAAGGCTCCACTGCCATTAGTGCCTGTAACTCTGAGACCCTTCGTGCTGAGATTATTGCCAGAAGCAGAGCAGTTTTCCATGACACATTTTAATTCTGCTGAATTGGCTGGCTCAAAAGGAGGTAAAGTTAGGTTTTCCAAGACAAAATTGAGGTCCCAAGTTGGTGTTGGTGATCTCAGAGACGGTCTTATGTTTTTAGCCCCTCTGAGGTACTGTTTTAGCAATGGATGAGAGAAAATAGGAGGATCTGTGTTGTAATGAGCAGAGATGACAGAGGCGTGGATCTTAATGGATGAAAAGGATAGGCCTTTGTCCAGCATCTCAGTTAAGTATTGTAATATCTGAGGAATATTTGGGACATGAGGGTCAAAGCTTTGAGCCTGGTTCCAGGCACAGAATCTCTTCCACTTTTCTGAATAGGATTTCCTGGTGCTAGGCCTCCAAAATGACATAGCAGCTTTAGAGAGAGGTGTTGTCTGCTTGACTAAGGAATCTGCCATGCAGCCAGGTTTAAGGTTTTGAGCTGGCTGTGCAGGATCTGATTGTTTTGTTGCATTAGAAAATGCAGAATTTGAGGTAAAACCCATGGTGGGCCTTGAGCTAAGTTCTTTAAGATTGGGTACCAGTGCTGGCATGGCCAGTCTGGGGCAATCAGGATCATTTTTGGCTTTTCTTGTCTGGCTTTTAGGAGTACCTTTGAAAGGAGAGGCAGTGGTGGGAAGGCATAAACTTTTAGGCTTTTCCAGCTGAACGAGACAGCATCCACATTCCATGCTTGTGTGTGGTAAGTCCTTGTGCAGAAATTCTGTAGTTGGCAATTCATTGGGGAGGCAAAAAGATCTATGTCTGGGCTCCCCCATTTCTGTGTTATCATGCTGAATACTTGTGGATTTAGTTTCCACTCATGAGGATCCATGATGTTTCTGCTTATGTCGTCTGCCAGAGTATTTTTCTTTCCTGGCAGGAATTGTGCTTGCAGATGAACTTGATAGGCTAGAGCTGTGTTCCACAAGGTCATGGCTTGCCTGCAGAGGGGATAAGAATGAGTGCCCCCTTGCTCGTTTATGTACCACATAACTGTGGTGGTGTCTGTCTTTAGTAATACTTGTCCTGGATGCAGAAGGTCCTTGAAAGCTGTTAGGGCATTTTGTATAGCTAGCATCTCTTCTTGATTGATGTGAAGATGCATTTGGTCTGCGGCCCACTTGCCTTGAATACATTTTCCTGCCATGTGTGCTCCCCAGGCGTAATCCGAAGCATCTGTTGTTAGTGTCTGCCTGGTTGTGGGTAGAGTGAAAGGCTGTCCCTTGTTGAGTTGACATGCCTGTGCCCACCATCGAAACTCCTGTTGTAGGCAGGGAATAAGTGGAATTACTGCTTCCAAACTGTGACAGTGTTGAGTCCAAACACTTTTTAGGTACCATTGTAATTTCCTCATATGCAGTCTGGCATATGGTATTAGTAGTATGCAGGATGCTATGAACCCCAAGGTCTGCAGAATTTTTCTTGCAGAGAGTTGGGTTTTTGTTGCCATCAATTGAAAGTACTGAGTCAGTTGCCTTTGCTTGTCTGGCGTGAGATAAGCCATCTGGGCCGTTGTATTTAAGCTGGCACCCAGGAATATTATCTCTTGTGAGGGCACTAGTCTTGCCTTCTTTTCGTTTACTGTGTACCCTAAGCAAATTAGCAATCTTTTTACAAACGCCAGATGCTTCAGAAGAATGTCCTTGCTCTCTACTTGAATAAGGCATTCGTCCAAGTATGGGTATATTTGAATTCCTTTTTGTCTGCAAAATGCAATTACTGGTGCCAGGCAATTTGTGAAGACCCTGGGCGCAGTAGATAAGACAAAGGGCAGTGCAGAGAATTGGTAATGCATTGAACCAGCTAGGAATCTGCAATTTTGTCTGATAGGGACATGCAGGTATGCCTCTGAGGTCCAAAGTAACAAGCTAAGCCTTCTTGCCCAGCATGGGAAGAAGCTGTTGAAGAGTCAACATTTTGAATTTCGGAACATCCAGGTAAGTATTTAGAGTAGAAAGGTCCAGTATGAGTCTCCAGGCTTTGTCCTTTCTGGGGACCAGGAAAAGTCTTGAGTAAAATCCCTGTCCCTGTTGTGGCACTTATTGAATAGCTCTCATGTCCATGACGGCTGTAATTTGTTTTTGTGCCTCTGCCCATTGATTTGGTGGCAGGTATGGCATTCCTTTTAGCCTTGGTAGTGTGTGAAAGTGGAACCTGTAACCTTGAGACACAATATTCAGAACCCATTTGTCTTAGGTGATTGTATACCAATTTTGTGAAAAAAGTGCTAGTTTTCCCCCTAAGGGAGCTTCCAAAAGGTAAGTGCTTGGCATTTGAAGGGGGAAGTCATTGGGGCTCTTTCCTATAAGGTTGTGACTTGTCTTCTCCTCCTTTTGGGGTTGAAGCACCCCACTGTCATGGTCTGTAAGAGCCTTGTGGCTGAGATCTGCCTCTTCGGCGTCTGTATCTGTCTCTTTGTGGTCTGTCTGACATTGGAAAGGACCAATTTTTGGAGGGCCAATTTCTGCTAAATTGAGGTGGCTGTACCTGTAAGAAATCCTTCACTGTTTGCATAGATTTTGCCTTATCCTCCATTTTCTTTAATACCTCTTCTGCCTTAACACCAAATAAAATATCCTGCTGTAAAGGAGCATCCAATAATTTATCCTTAAGATGATCAGGTAAAACTTGTTCTTTTAACCAAGAATGCCTTCGTATCACAGATCCTGTAACTTCTGCTCTACAGGAAGCCTCTAATGAATCAAAACCACACTCTAGAGTATGTTTTCCTACTTGTTCAGCTGCATGCAATAAATCCTGCATTTCCTTATAGTCAGGATGTTCTGAACTGGTAAGCATTTTCTGTTTTAACAGCGACATTAAATATTGTTGGTATTTAAGCATGTGAAACTGGCAATTTAAAGCCATCACTGCTAAAGTTGCAGAAGTGTAAACTTTCTTCCCCCATCTGTCTAATGCTCTAGAATCCCTGTCAGAGGGAACTGGATTTTTAGCTGTGGAAGCCTTTACCCCTTTGGGACCCTGGGAAATAGTTTCTGGGTGAGCAACAGGATTTTTATAAAGAAATTTGTGAGCAACAGGATTTTTATAAAGAAATTTGTGAAAGTCAGGGACTCTGTAGTACCAGTCTGGCTTGACTGGAGCAGGGGGTAAAGAATCAGGATTTAAACTAGATTCAGAAAACACATCATCCAGAATATCTAACACTGGCGGAATAGCAAGGGGTCTGTGCTGAGGCAGTAAAAGAAAGTCTCTGAGCCTTTTCTTGGATTCTGAGTAATCCTGGCCCTCCCAATGGAAATGCTCCCTCGTGGTATGTAAAGTTTCCCCAAAAGAGTAATCCTCAGGAGGAAAGGCTGAAGGAATTGATTCTTCAGCATCAGAGTCCTCATAGGGGGTAAAGAGTATCCCTGGTCTGAACAGGAATCAGAAGACATGGAAACCTGGTCAGAGAAATCATAGTCTGTATCCTACCTAGGCCTTTTATCTGGAGGGGGATGGGAACCCCTGATCAGAGTAATTAAGTCTTTGGCCATTTTAAGCATCTGATTTTTAGGCATGGAGGCCTGTCCAGGTCCAGGTGAATGCTGTACTTGCTTCTTTGTCTTTAATCAAGTTTTAGACTTGGCTGTAGATTTAATGGTAAGTTGTGATGGTCTGAAAACACCCTCAGAAGCCGATGCCTGCTCAGCAGCTCTGGACCCATCTGACAGGTTAGTTTCCGTAGGCCCAGTACCTTGAGTTTCCAGAGGCCTAGACATCTCCACGTGGGAGTCGGAGGTGGCCTGTGGCTCTGAGGTAGCAGGTGTCAGGGGCTGCGAAAGCACCTCAATGAGAACTGGCGAACCGGCGAGTGGCCTAGAAGAGGCTTCATCGTCAGTTTTGGGCCTCGGATGCCTGTCCTTATCCTTGTCTTTGAGTTTTTTGTGTATTCCGGTCGTCGGTTGTTCCAACGGCATGGTATAATTGAGCCTTCAGCCAAAGTAATGGTGAGCAAAATCAAACCGACATTTAATAGTGCGTTTGATAAATCTAGCACAAAACCAACAACTAGTGATGTCGTGGTCTGGGCCTAGGCATGGAATACAGTAAGAATGAAAATCCTTATGAAATATTTGCTTCCCACAAGAAATACAATTATTAACTTTTACTGACATTGGTCTGAGGCAAGAAAAAGTTTCCCCAATGGGGTACTTAGCTTTACTGAAGACTTCAGTTCTGAAATTCGAATTGAAAATCTCAGGAGTCGGCTGACCAGCACTTGTGAACCGCTTTTGCTTCAGGCACCCCTCGGCAAGAAGGACTGAAGAAAATGGCATCGGAAGCATCTTATATACCCCTGGCACACTGACGTCAGGGAAGAAGCGACAGCAACCGACGCCGGACCAAGACTTTGGAACTCTGGCCGACTGCAGGACCGCCTGACGGCAGGATAACCCAAGTGTAATGACTGCAGCAGTGAAACACGATGAACATCTATGGTTATGGTAAGATTTTACACAACTATTCTATGTCCTTTTATTCCTATGATGCAGTATTCTTGTTGTGGGAGAGTACCACAGCTTAGTTGGATGAAAGAGTGGCGGATGCAGAAGACTGTACAAAGCCCTGTAGAACTGCCCTGGCAAATCCTGCATGTGCTCTGGAGACCTTGTCTAACTTGTAGTGTTTGGTGAAAGTGTGGATAGTGGAACATGTGGCTGCTTCCATAAAGGAAAGCCTTGGAGGCAGCCATTGCCCTGGCAGAATGGGCTTTTACTCACACTGGGGGATTTTTTTCCATGGTGGGTGTAGCAAAGACAGATGGCTTTCCTGATCCAACATGCGATAACTTGTTTGGAGACCGTCTTGCCCAATGCTCTGGAATGGAAGGAAACAAAGAGTTGTTTGGATTTACTAATGGATTTTGTTTTGTCCAGGTAAAAAGTATAGTTGTGTACGCTTACCATAAATGTAGATGTTCGAGTGTATTCACTGTTGCGGTCATTACATTTGGGTAATCTGTTGGCAGGTTGTCCTCAGTCGGCCTGAATTCCAAAGTCTTGAGTCCTGCGTCGGTTTGTCTCCTCTTCCATGACATCAGGTCGTCAGGGGTATAAAATAAGCAGCAGATGCCATTTTCTTTAGATTTTCTTGCCGCAGATGTCAGGTGCCCCCAAAAAGATAAAAATATATATACATGCATCAATATAAACTTTACCTTCATCTACAAGCAAATACACCACATAGGTTGTAGAAGATAGAGAAGGAAAGATGAACTCCAGACTGAAAGGGGGATGGCGGGCGGGTAACCTGGACTGCAACAGTGAATACACTCGAACATCTACCTTTATGGTAAGTGTACACAACTGTACTATGTTCTTAGTGTTTCACTGTTGCAGTCACTACATTTGGGTAGAATCCCAAAGCTATGGAATGGGAGGCTGGAGCTAAACAGCATTAGGTGCGGCTATAAGGCTCTGCAGAACTGCAGTGGCAAAGCCTGCCCTGGACTTACAGCAGAGGGGCAAATGATAATGCTTTGTAAAGGTGTGAACAGACCTCCAAGTAGCAGCCTCTAGAATGTCTTTGGCTGGTACTCCTTTGAGAAAGGCTGCTGATGTAGCTGCAGCTCTGGTGGAATGAGACCTAATGCCCTTGGGCACAGGTTTGCCATGGTGTAAGTAGCAGAAACTAATGCAGTGGCTTACCCACTTTATAATTGTCAGCTTTGAAATAGCCTTTCCTTCTGATCCTGCAGCATATGTCACTAGTAATTGCTCAGTTTTTCTTAGAGCTTTAGTCCTGCTCAAGTAGAATCTTAGCTGTCTGTGCACGTCCAAGGAATGCAGAATTCTCTCCCCCTTGTTCTGCGGATTTGGATAAAAGGTTGGCAGATTAATATTTTGGTTAAGAGCCACACTGGAAACCACCTTAGGCATAAATGAAGGATTGGTCCTCAGAGTCACCCTGTCTGGGTAAAATATGATAAAAAGCTCCACAGCCATGAGAGCCTGTAGCTCTGAGACTCTCTTTGCTGAAGTAATTGCTAGGAGCAGAGCTGTTTTCCATAAAAACAACTTCATATCCGCAGTAGCAGCTGGTTCAATTGGAGGCAGGGTGAGCTTTTCCAACACATAATTGAGGTCCCATGCAGGTATTGATGATCTTCTGGGAGGCCTTAAAATTTTGGCTCCTCTAAGATACTGCTTTAGTAAAAGATGAGAAAAGATTGGTGGCTCTGTATTATAATGAGCCGAAATGGCAGAGGCGTGGATTTTAATTAATGAGAAAGATAGGCCTTTGTCAAGCATCTCAGTCAAGTATTGTAATATCTGAGGAATGTTTGGTTCTGCTGTATCAGGTCCTTTGCTTGATTCCAAGCACAGAATCTCTTCCATTTATCAGCATAAGATTTCCTAGTACTAAAGATTTCCTAGTACTAGGCCTTCTGGCTTCCAAATTGACATCCATCACAGCTTTACTGAGAGGTGTTGTTTGCATAACTACATGATCAGCCATGCTGCTAGGTTCAGTGTTTGGAGATGATTGTGCAGGATCCGACTGTTTTGCTGGGACAGTAGTTGAGGTCTTTGAGGTAGGGTCCAAGCAGGGTATTGAGACAAATTCCGTAAGATTGGGTACCAGTATTGGCGGGGCCAGTCCAGGGCAATTAGTATAATCTTTGGTTTCTCTTGTCTGACTTTTAGTAGGACCCTAGGAAGAGGAGGCAGAGGAGGAAAGGCGTAAACTGATAAGTTTTGCCAACTGAAGGCTAGGGATTCCACTTTCCATGCTTGCCTGTGATGAGTCCTTCTGCAGAATCTTTTCAATTGATAATTTTGAGAACAGGCAAATAGATCTATGGCTCCCCCATTTCTTTGTTATCATGCTGAAGACTTGTGGATTTAGTTTCCACTCGTGAGGGTCCATAAGGTTTCTGCTTAAATAGTCTGCCAGACTGTTTTGTTTTCCTGGCAGGAATTGAGCTTGAAGATGAATTTGGTACGTCAAAGCTGTGTTCCACAGTGGCATGGCTAATCTGCAAAGAGGGTATGAGTGTGTGCCCGCCTGCTTGTTTATATACCACATAACCGTGGTGTTGTCTGTCTTTACCAGTAGTTGTCCTGGATGAAGTAATTCCTTGAAGGCTGTCAGGGCATTTTGAACAGCTAGCATCTCTTTTTGGTTGATATGCAGATGCATTTGTTTTGGGGTCCATATGCCCTGAATGCATCTTCTCGCCAGATGGGCCCTCCCATGCATAATCTGATGAGTCTGTTTTTAAGGTTTGGCTGGCAGGGGGTAGAGTGAAGGGCCGTCCCATGTTTTGGTGACATGCTTTTGCCCACCATAGAATCTCCTATTGCAGGCAGCGAATGAGAGGAATCATTGTTTCCAGACTGTGACAATGTTGACTCCATAAACTTTTTAGGTACCACTGAAGTTTCCTCATATGCAGTCTTGCATATGGAATTAGTAGGATGCAGGATGCCATGAAGCCCAAAGCCTGCAGAGTTTGTCTTGCAGATAACTGGGTTTTTGTTGCCATCAGTTTGAAGTAAGTAGTCAGTTGCCTTTGTTTGTCTGATGTGAGATAAGCCATCTGGGCAGTTGTATTCAAGCTTGCACTCAGGAATGTTATTTTATGACAGGGTAGCAGTTGTGATTTCTTTTCTTTTATTGTGTACTCTAGGCATGTTAGCAGCCTTTTCACAAACACCAGGTGTTGAAGAAGAATGCCCTTGTTCTCTGCTTGAATGAGACAGTCGTCCAAGTAAGGATATATTTGTATACCTCTTTGTCTGAAAAAGGCAATTACTGGTGCCAGGCACTTTGTAAAGACCCTGGGTGCAGTATATAAGCCAAAGGGCAGTGCAGAAAATTGGTAATGCATTAAGCCAGCCTTGAAACAGAGTTATCTTCTCCATGATTCCCTTATTGGGACATGCAGGTATGCCTCTTTTAGGTCTAATGTCACCAACCAAGAATTCCTGCCCAGCATGGGCAGAAGCTGCTGCAAAGTCAGCATTTTGAATTTTGGAATGTCCAGGTATGTGTTCAAAGTTGATAAATCCAGTACTGGCTGCCAGGCCTTGTCCTTTCTGGGTACCAAGAACAGTTTTGAGTAAAAACCTTGTCCTTTTTCCTGTTCTGGTACTGGCTGAATGGTCCCCATATCCATGAGGGACATAACCTGTTTCTGTGCTTCTGCCCATTGATTTTTTGGCAGATCCGGACAACCGTTTGCCGTTGGCAGAGTATGGAATTGGAATCTGTATCCCTGTGATACAATGTTTAGCACCCACTTCTCCTGGGTTATTAACTGCCAATTTTGAGCAAAAAGTGCTAATTTTCCCCCTAAGGGTGCTGCCAAAAGGTAAGTGCTTGGTGAAGGCAGGGGGAAGTCATTGAGACTGTTTTCTGTAGGGTTGTGCTTTATCTCCTGATATGGAGGTAGAAGCACCCCATTGCTTTGACCTGTAAGAATCTTGTGCCTGGTATCTGGAACCCTTAGGGCATCTGAATTTGCCCCTTTGAGCTCTGTCAGACACAGGAAAGGACCAATTTTTTGTAAGCCAGTGTCTACTGAAACTTGGTGGCTGCACTTGCAAGAAGTCTTTTATAGCTTTCATAGACTTAGCTTTGTCTTCCATTTTCTTTAAAACCTCTTCTGCCTTAATACCAAACAGAGTATGGTGCTGTAAAGGTGCATCCAGTAATTTAGCTTTAACGTGATCAGGCAAATTTTGCTCTTTTAGCCTGGCATGCCTCCTAATCACAGATCCAGTAACTGCGGCCATGCAGGAGGCCTCTAAGGAATCAAACCCACATTGCAAAGTATGCTTACCAACTTGTTCAGCTGCATGCAATAATTCCTGCAATTCTTTATTTTCTGCACATTCAGAAATCAACATCATTTTCTGTTTCAGCAATCCCATAACATGTTGTTGATACTTGAGCATATGAAACTGGCAGTATAAGGCCCTAATTGCCAAGGTTGCGGATGTATAAACCTTCTTTCCCCATCTATCCAGTGCCCTTTAATCTCTGTCAGAGGGTGTAGGATTTTTTGCTGTTGAGGCCTTAATTCCCTTTGGACCCTGTGAAATAGTTTCAGGATCAGCAGCAGGGTTTCAAAATAAAAATTTGTGAGAGTCAGGGATCTGTAATATCTGTCAGGCTTGCTGGGAGCCGGAGGTAAGGAGTCAGGGGTCAAGCTTGACTCCGAAAACACATCATCCATAATGTCTAAAACAGGGGGTATGGCTAAAGGCCTGTGCTGAGGGAGAAGGAGAAAATCCCTGAGCCTCTTTTTTGATTCTGAAAAATCTTGACTCTCCCAGTGAAAATGCTCCCTCAAAGTATGCAAGGTTTCTCCAAATGAATAATCCTCAGGAGGTGATGCAGATGGGATAGACTCCTCTGCATCAGAATCCTCATAGGGAGGTATAGATAATTCCTGATCAGAAGAGGAATCAGAAGAAATAGAAACCTGATCTGAAGATTCATAATCAGAGTCTTGCCTTGGCCTCTTATCTGGAGATGGTTGGGAACCCCTAATCAAGGTAATAAGGTCTTCAGCCATTTTGATCATCTGCTTTCTAGGCATAGTGGCCTGTGCACGTGGCTCATGCATCGGTTTTTTAGCTTTAGAAGTTGCTTTTGTCTTTGGCTTTGCAGCTGTCGGTTTGATATAAAAATGTTGAGGCCTGAATACACCCTCAGAAGCCGGTGCCTGCTCAGCGGCTCCGGACCCATCCGAGGGAGATACATCCGTGGGGCCAATACTTTGAATATCTCACGGCGTGCCGGACTCCACCTGGGTTTCTGTAGGGGCCTGCGACTCAAAAGTAGCGGGTATCAGAGGCTGCGAAAGCGCCTCATTGAGTACCGGCGACCAGCTTAGGAGAAGCTTCGTTGTCGGCTTTGGACATAGACAGTCTCTCTCTTGCCCTTTTCTTTGCATTTTTTGTGTACTCCGGTAGTCAGATTGCTATCAGACGACATTTCTGGGTAGTTAAATCTGTTTCCAAAATATTTTAAGGCAAAAATATACCGATGCTTAACAGTGCGTTGTCTAGCACAAAACTGACAGCCAGGCACGTTGTGATCAGGGCCTAGGCAAGGAAAACAGTTTAAATGGAAATCCTTATGAGGTATTTGCTTCTCACAAGTAATACAATTATTAACTTTTTTTGACATCGGTATGGAGCAAGAAAAAAGTTTCCCCAATGAGGTACTTAGCTTTAGTGAAGACTTCAGTTCTGAAACTCGAACTCGAATATTTCAAGAGTCGGCCGACCGGCACTAGGCAAAATGCTTCTGCTTCAGGCACCACACGGAAAGAAAGACTAAAGAAAATGGCGCCGGCTGCTTGTTGTATACCCCTGATAACCTGATGTCATGGAAGAGGAGACAGCAACCGATGCAGGACCCAAGACTTTGGAATTCAGGCCGACTGAGGGCAACCTGCCAGCAGATTACCTAAATGTAATGACTGCAACAGTGAAACACGAAGAACATTCTTAGTTGTCTGTGTACATCCACGGAGTGAAGTATCCTCTCACCTTCATTGGAAGAGGGAAAGAAGGTGGGAAGGTGGACAGATTGGTTTAATGACAAATCGTTAACCACCTTGGGCATGGAGGGGTACGTTCTCAGGGTTACGCTGTCTTTGTGGAACGTAGTATATGGGGGGGAGCCATTAAGGCTTGTAGTTCTGAAACCCTTCTGGCTGAGGTTATAGCCACTACTAGAACTGTTTTCCATGTACACATCTGAAGGGTAGCTATCCCAGCAGGTTCGAATGGGTGTTGGGTAAGCTTTTCCAGGTTGAAGTTAAGGTCCCAGAGGTCTAATGTGTAACATCCTTTTTAGGAAGAGTTTTACATCGAGCCTGGCTAGCAAGGGAGGGTCTAGTGGCAAGCAGACTGATATTGCGGAAAGGTGTACTTTCACTGAAGAATAGGAAGGTCCACTTATTAGTTGACACACAATTAGGAACTGGGGGGGGGGATCAGCAATGCAAAGGTCCCTTTCCTTGTCTAGACATCATTTAGTAAATATTTCGCATTTAGCTAGGTATGATTTTCTTGTAGTAGGTTCCCTGGCCTCCCTCAGGACTGAAAGCACGTCAGAGTAGTGGTGTCTAAATGGGATCAAAAGTTGATCACCCACAGTGTCAGGGACAACCATCTGCAAGTGTGGGTGCATGAGAGTTCCCTTTTCTTGTGTCAGGTGATAAACCATGTAGGGTAACTTGTAGTGATTGCCCTTGGCTAAAATGTGAAGTAGGGGGAACTAGTGCTACCTTGGCCAGTAGGGAGTCACTAAGACTTTCGTTTTTTCTCTCCTGATTTTCAGGACTTTCTGAATCAGTGGATAGAGGGGAAAGGTATAAAGAAACTTCCCCTTCCAGGAGATGTTGAAAGCATCTCCCCTTCCAGGCTAGAGGGGAGTAGGTCTTTGAGCAGACGGTCTGCAGCTGCCTGTTCTGGGGGAAGGTGAAAAGGTCTATTTGAGGGGTGCCCTACCGGTGGACAATGTCTAAGAAGACAGTCCTGTCTAGCACCCATTCATGTTGTGGAAAGGATGTCCTTCCTTAGAAGATCTGCTTGATTGTTGTCCTGCGAGGTAATGTAGACTGCCTGCAGGAACAAGTTGTGGCAAGAGGCTAGATCCCATATCAGCAGTGTTAGTCTGCACAGCTGATATGCTTTTGTCCCTCCCTGTTTGTTCAGGTACCATGTTACAGTGGTGTCGTTTGTTACTATTTGTGGAACCTCTGGTAGAAGCAGGGGGGGTAAAGGTTTTTAAAGCTAAGAAGACTGCTGTCATTTCCCTCACATTGATGTGTTTGGCCCTCAAGTAAAGGGTGCCAGGTTACATTAACTCTGTAAGATGCCATGGTGGCTCAACACCCTGAATCTGAGGCATCTGTATGCATTACCTAGATTGGGGGGTGGGCTGGAGGGGAAGCCTCTGGTTTAGCTGGACTTGTTGGACCCACCAGCTAATCTCTTTCTTTAGACAGGGAAGGAGAGGGATTTCTTGCTCCAGGTGATTCTGGTGCTGGGAACAAATGTTTTTTTAGGTACCACTGTAGCTTCCGCATATGCATTCTGGTAAATAGGAGCATAGGTATGTTGGCTGCCATTAAGCCCAGGGTTTGTAGGAATTGCCTTGGAGTTATTACCTGTGCCTGTAGCAGCTCCTTGAAGTGGGAGGTCAGGGAGTAGACCTTGTCTTGTGGAAGAAAAGTCTTCATTTTGTCCGTTCGGATTCTGCAACCCTGGAAAATCTTGTCTTGTTCTGGGTTCAGGGAAGACTTTGGAAGGTTGAGGGTGAACCCTAGATTTTGCAGAAGGAACATGGTGAAGTGCAGGTGAGTTGAAAAGGTATCTTTGCACTCTGCAAATATTAGGATGTCATCTAGATAGGGGTAAATCTGAATTCCCTGTGTTCTGCAAAATGCAATGGCCAGGGCCAGGCATTTTATGAACACTTGGGGGGGTGGGGTAATGGACAAACCAAAGGGGAATGCAGTAGATTAGAAATGAGAAGAGGGCCCAGAAAAAAGCAGAAATCTTCTGTGGGAAGATCTGATGGGTATGTGTAAGTAGGCCGCTTTTAGGTCCAAGGTGGTCATGAAGGCCTTGGTTGGGATGAGTGGTAGCAGAGTTGGAAGTGACATTTTGAAGGTGGGTACTTTTAGGTAAAGATTTAAGGAGGAGAGGTCTAAGATGGGTCTCCATGGGACATCATTTTTGGGGACCAAGAAGAGACGGGAGTAGAAACCTTTTCCTTCCTGTCCTGAGGGGACTGGTTCCATGGTACCCGACTTCAGAAGGTCTGTCAAAACCTGTGGAAGGAGATGCTGTTGGTTTTTTGGAGGAAAAGGGATGCCTCTTATGGGTAGCTTCACTTTCCAGGAGAGGAAGTATCCTTTTTGTATTATGGACAGTACCCATTTGCCCGAGGTGATGGTTTTCCAGAAGGGAAGGCAGTGGGAGAGGCGGACAGAGTGGTAAGGGGGCAAGGCAGTCACGCATTGCTGGAGCCTCTTCTGTCCTGAAAAGGCAGTCTAGGCTGAGGAGGCAAGACAGCAGCAGGTCTGGAAGTGGTAGGTCTTCTTGCACCTATTCTAGACCTGGAATGGGAAAGTACCAGCCTGGGCTGGGTTTCGGCTCACAAAGTTGGCTTTTGCTGGATAGTTGCTATATTATTTAGGAATAGGGGACATCAACAAATGTTTTACGCCCTGCAATTGTTTAATTTTTTCTTGCAGATTCTTTAAAAGATCTGCAGATTGTTTCCCAAAAAGGAAATTGTGGTCCAGGGCGGCATCCAATATCTTAGACTTAAAGTCTTCTGGGAGGTTTAAAAGTCTCATTCAGGAGCATCTCCAGAGAACTGAAGCAGATGCTGCAGAGCGAGCAGAGGCTTCGGCAGCTTCACAGCTGCATCTAATAGTGTGTCTGGCTGCTTGTGTAGCCAAAGAAAGTTTGGCGATGTCAGCATTAGTGGGGCAGTCAGGAATAGAGGCAAGCAAGGAAAAGCCTTGAAAGACCAAGTCCAGAGCATATTTATTCATGTGCGTCCGACAGTTTAGGGCTCTAAAAGCCAAAGTGGAGGAGGTGTAGACCTTCTTACCTATCCTATCCATAGATTGCTTTATCTGTGGGTAGGACTGAGGCAGAGGGAAGGAGTCTGGATTGCTTATCAGGATAGGTGGCAATCACAGCTGGGTCTGGCAAGAGAAGTTTGATTAAGAATTTTTGTTAGTCAGTCACCTTGTAAAAGTGATCTGACCGCTTGGGGCCAGATGGCTGTGAATCAGGAGTCTTAGATGCAGAGTTAAAGGCATCTAGGTATGCAGGTAAGACGGGGGGAACAGCAGAAGGGAAGAGGGATTCTACTTGAAGCTGAAAATAGCTCCTTTTGGGTATCAGACATTTGTGAGGTATCCCATTTGACGTAATCTTTCATTTTGGTGATAGTCTCACCAAATGTGATATCCTCAGGGGGTGAATCTCCCTCTATAGATTCTTCACCCCAGGAGTATTCTTCTCCTGATGAAGCAATATGGGAGGTGTAAGATATGGAGACCTCAGAAGAGGAGAATGAAGTATCATGTTGGTGGGGGAGGGAAGAGGCTGAAGCAGGCCTAGGGCTGAACAAAAGTACAGCAGTGGAGGATAAGGCTGAAGGCTTAAGAGCCATGAAGGCCTGCAACAGGGAAGAAGTGAAGGACTTGCCAGTCAGGTAGGCCTTCTGTAGTGGAAGTGCTATGATAGGTTTTTGGTTTCTTTTTTGCTGGGGTAGACGTTAGAGTAAGCCTGAAATCAGGTCCGATAGAAACCGTGTCCAAAGGCAGGATCTCGGTCGGAAGCTCTACAGATTCTGGTTCCCTCTTGACAGCAGTCAAGGACTGGGTTGGCTCCGGGGACACGGCAGCTGTCGGCTGAGCAAAGGCTTCCATAAAGGTAGTCATTGAAGTCGATGGAAACACCAAGCATCCCTCAGCTCCTAAATCGGCAGCTGGCAAGGCATCCAGTAACACAGTGGCAGAAGAAGAGGGCCTGGGAAACTTGGCCTTCTTACACGGAGGTTCTGACATGGCCTCTGAGGTGGGATCCTTAGGGCTAACCGCTTAAGGCGCTGGTTTTCTAAATAAAGGTTAAGAGTGGCCAGATAGCTGCATAGGGTCTTCAGCACAAACAATTGGCAAATGGAGCAGGCAGTATCACTGTACTCCCGGCCTAAGCAAAAAAACACATGATCATGGGAGTCTTTATAGGGTATCTGGCGCCTGCATTGCCATTTACCATTTTTTGCAGACATCAGCTATAAATTGTTACAACAAACCAAGCCTCAGCAATAACAACAAGATAAGAAGAAAAAACCCCAATGGGTTACTTAGCTTTTTTGAAACGTTTGATGTGTAAGAGAACACAAGATGTATCAGTTGTCAGTGGCTGAAAAGTTCTGAGGATTGTGCATGTAGACGTCACCTTTAAGGCCCCTGGTTTACGGCCCTATGTGTGATGTCCCACACAGCTGCAACAGCCAAGCTGAAGCTTTTGTATAGGAGCTGACATACGAGTGGCCTGATGGCAGGAAATCCCACAACAAGAATATTGCAACATAGCAATAGGAGGACATCAAGTTGAGGCTAAAGAGCAAATGTCCCTGAAGGGATGCACAGATTAGCCAGTAGGGAGTGAATACAGAGGTCAAAGATGAACCAATCAGTAGAGATAGAAAAAAGGGGGCATGGAGGGTGGGAAGGAATACTACAACATGGAAGAGAAGAACATCTATGGTTATGGTAAGATTTTACACAACTATTCTACGTCCTTCTATTCCTATGTTGCAGTATTCATACTGTGGGAGAGTACCACAGCTAGAAGGAGTGAAGGGAGGGGGCAAAAGTAGAGGATTCCAAGAATCCCTGCAGGATTTCCCTGGTGACCTGGTCTAGCTTGTAGTGTTTTGGGAAAGTGTGAAATGCAGACCAAGTAACCTGCTTCCATTACAGAGGCAGTGTCCAGCCAGCTAAGAAAAACCTTGGAGGTAGCCATGACGCTAATGGAATGAGCCCTAATTCCTTGAGGCAATTGTTTGCCATGACGTGAGTAGCAGAAGAGAATGGATTTCCTGATCCAACAGGAAATGGTTTGTTTGGAGACTACCTTACCGAAAGCCTTGGGGTGAAAGGAGATGAAGAGCTGGTCAGATTTTCTGAAGGACTTAGTTTTATCCAAGTAGAATCTCAGTTGTCTGTGCACACCTAGGGAATGAAGAATCCTCTCCGCAGTATTAGTTGGTTTAAGGATAGTTCATTCACCACTTTGGGCATGAAGGAAGGGTTTGTGTGCAAGGTCACCCTGTCATTGTGAAAGGTAGTGTAAGGAAGCCAGGCCATGAGGGCCTCTAGTTCAGACACTCTTCTAGCAGAGACAATAGCCACTAAAAATGGTTTTCCATATGCACATTTGTAGGGAAGCTGTGCTGGCTGGCTCAAAAGGAGATAAGGTGAGTTTTTCCAGCACGAAATTGAGGTCCAAGGGAGGAGGGATGGGTTTTCTTGGTAGTCTGATATGCAAGACCTTTCTCAGGAAAAGTTTAACATCCAGTCTGGAAAGCAGTGCTGGCCTGTAAAGGGAAGCAGGCTGAAATGGCAGCAAGGTGGACTTTCACTGAAGAATATGCTAATCCTTCTTTAATGAGCTCACATATATAGCTAAGGACAAGCCCTTAAGGGAACACCATTTTGAGAATCTCTGCCATTTAGACAAATAGGTTTTCCTAGTAGTTGGTTTCCTGGCCTCCCTCAGGACTGAGAGCACATCTTCTGAGTAATGTTTTCTGAAAGAGATCAGAAGTTGACCACCCAAAGAGTTAGCTGCAGCAAAAGCAGCTGGGGGTGAATGAGAGATCACTTTTACCGTGTTAGTAGGTCCACCTTGTGCAAGCAATTTATGGTGACTGCCAGTGGTTAGGAAATGAAGGGGGAACCAGTGTTGCCTTGGGCAATATGGAGTCACCAGCAATATTTTTGGTTGTTCCTTCTTGAGCTTAAGAAGGTACTTTTGTATGAGGGGGAAAGGCGTACAGGAATATTCCCCTTCCATGGAAAGCTGAAGGCATTCACTCTCCAGGCTAGTGGAGTGTGATGATCCCTGGTTCAGAATTTGTTTAGTTGTCCGTTGTGGGGGGATGCAAACAGATCCACTTGAGGTGTGCCCCACTGGTGGACGATGTCTAAGAAGTTTTCCCTGTGCAACATCCATTCATGTTGTTGAGAGGATGTTCTACTGAGCAAGTCCGCCTGTTTGTTTTCCTGAGAGGGGATGTAAGAGGCCTGCAGGAAAAGGTTGTGATTGGCTGCTAGATCCCAGATTTGTAGGGTAATCCGGCATAACTGGTATGCCTTTGTCCCTCCTTGTTTGAGGTACAACATGACAGTTGCGTTGTCTGTCACAATGTGGAGCCGTCCTGGTTGCAAGATTGGAAGGAAAGCTTTTAGATCCAGCAAGACTGCAGTCATTTCTCTGACAGTGATGTGTTGCTTTTGCAAGGCAGGGGTCCAACGCTGTTGTACCCTGAAGACCTTTAATGTTGCTCCCCACCCTAGGTCTGAAGCATCTGTGTGCATGGATTGAGTGGTGGTGGTGGGGGGGGGGAGTTGAAGAGGAATGCCCTAGTTCTGTAAGATTTGCTGATTCCACCACTTCAGTTCTGTTTTTAAGCAGGGCAGAAGGGAAATAAGTTTGTCTAGTGGATGCTGGCTCTGAGACCACACATTTTTTAAGTACCATTGGAATTTTCTCATGTGCATCCTGGCTAATGGGAGCATGGGAATAGTAGCTGCCATGAGACCTAGGATTTGCAGAGAGATAACATTCTGAAAGTAGGGTTTGAAAATGGGTGGGGAGATGCTGCACTTTGTCCGATGGGAGAAAGGACTTCATCAGGTATGTTCTGATCCTGAAGTCTAGGAAAACTTTGTCCTGCTGAGGAAGAAGAAATGATTTCTGTAGGTTGTGAGTGAAGCCCAGGTTGTGAAGGAGAGTCACGGCGAACTTGAGATGGGTTTGTAGGGTGGACTGTGATTCTGCCAGAATGAGAATGCCATCCAAGTAAGGGTAGATCTGGACTTCCTTGGTTCTGCAATAGGTAATGGATAGGACCAAGCACTTTGTAAACACTCAGAGCCGTACACAAGCCAAAGGGCAGGGCTGTAAACTGGAAGGGTGAAGAGTGGCCAGCGAAGTGCAGAAACTTCCTGTGGGAGGGCCTGATAGGAATGTGCAGGTAAGCATCCTTTAGGTCCCGAGTGACCATGAAGGATTATGGGAGGATGAGGGGTAGAAGAGTTTGAAGGGAGAGCATCTTGGAGGGAACCTTTAGGAACAGCTTCAGATATGATAAATGCAGGATTGGCCTCCAAGGGCCATCCATTTTGGGAACTAAAAATAGACGGGAATAGAAGCCCTCTCCCTTCCTGTCCTGAGGAAACTAGTTCTATAGTTCCTAGAGTCAGGAGTTCTTTCAATATGAGCGGGAAAAGATGAAGATTTTTTTTTGGGGGGAAAGGAATGCTTTTTGTTTTTTCCTTCCAGGATAGAAAATATCCTTTTTGGATGATGGAAAGAAACCAAAGATCTGAGGTGATGGTTTTCCAGAAAGGGAGGCAGTGGGGTAAGGCGGGCAGATGAGCAAGACAGTACTGCTGAAGTGGGTCCCCCTCTGTCTGGAAAGGGCTGCTTGGTTGGGGGGTATGGAGTAAGGTAGTCTCCTGGATCCTCTACGAAGCCTAGAGGAGGAAGAACATGATGCTGAGGAAGTCTTTCTGTCAAAGGAAGTTTTAGCTGGATACTTCCTGTAATTTCTAGGGAAGGAGGACACCAGCAGCTGCTTAATATCCTGCAGCTCTTTGCTTTTTCTCTTGTAAATTTTTGAAAAGTTCTGCTGAATTTTTCCGAAATAAAAGGTTGTGGTCCAGTGGAGCATCCATGATTCTGGATTTAAAATCCTCTGGTAGAGACTTGTAGGCGAAGCCAGAAATATCTGCGTAAGGCAGATGTAGAGGCAGCAGACCTGACTGAGGCCTCTACTGTATCATAACTGCACCTAATAGTGTGTCTGTCTACTTGTGTAGCTAGAGACCGTTTTGATGCAATGTCAGGTTTGGCTGGACAGTCTGGGGTGCAAGCCAGGGAGACTAGGTGCATGGCGTATTTAACCATGTGGATTTGATAAATAATAGCCATAAAGGCCAGGGTACAGGAAGTGTATACCTTCTTACCCATTCTGTCCATGGTTTTGCTGTCCTTATATGTTGGCAAAAGTGAAGCAGAAGGCAACTGCCTAGACTGTCGGTCTGGGGACACAGCAATAACTGCTGGGTCTGTCAGGGGAGGTTTCACCAGAAACTTATGGTCATCAAGCACTTTGTAAAAGCCATCCGGCCTTGAAGGGGCAGGAGGTTGAGAGTCTGGGTTCTTAGAGACTGAGTTAAAGGCATCAAGGAAGGCTGGAAGCAGAGGAGGAATAGCTGAAGGAGAGGGAGACTCAAGTTGCAAAAGTTCAAAATATCTTTTCTGGGTATCGGACATCAAGGTAGTATCCCACTTGAAGTATTCTTTCATTTTTGAAATAGTTTCCCCAAAGGCAATATCCTCTGATGCGTAATCTCCCTCAATGGAGTCTTCGCCTGGGGAATAAAAGTCCACAAGTGAAGCAATTTGAGACACACAGGAAACTGATTCCTCTGAAGAGGAGTAACATTGGTCTGGTACTTTTCCCTGTTGAGTTGTGGGTAAAGGGAGGGAGGAAGCAGAGGCTGGCTTAGGCCTCAGCACAGGAATGTTGGTAGGTGCACGGCCTGTGGGCCTAAGGGCAATAAAAGCCTGCATTAAGGAATTGGTAAAGGACTGCCAATCTGGAGTTCCTTGAGGAGTTGGGCTCAAGTGTTTTGCTTTTTGTTTTTTCTTTGTTGGCGTTGGCTTAGGGGTAAGGTCCAGGGGCAGAGACCTGGGCTGGAGCAGCAGAAGTCTTGGTCGGCCGACCAACTAATGGTTCCCACTCGTCTGTTGTGGCCGGCATCTGGATTGACCCCGAGGACGTGCTCTCAGTGGCTGCAGTAACGGCCTCATCCAGAGCAACCATCGAAGCTGACGGAGTAATCAGGTGTCCCTCGGCAGGACATCCGATGGTGGAGCGGTATCGGGAGAAGGCCTGGAAACCTTGGTCTTCTTCCTCAGTTGTTCAGACTGGGCGGTCAACTCAGGATCCATCCTGAGAGTAAGGCATTTTAATCACTGATTCTCTAAATACAAATTTAGTGCGGCCAGCCGGCTGCGTAGAGCTTTTGGCATGAAAAACTGACTAATGGAGCAGGCCTTATGGTCGTGCTCCTTACCTAAGCAACACACACACCAGTCGTGAGGGTCTTTGTGCAGTATCTGATGCCCACAATTACATTTGCTCTTTTCATTAGACATCGGCTAAAAAGGAAACCTATAGCAACCAAGCTCAAGTATACCTAAGAGAGAAAAATCCCCAACAGGGTACTTATCTTTTGAAGTCTTCGGTCATAGCCAACACATCTGTGGCTGAAAAATTTCTGAGGTCTGTGCATGCAGACATCACATTTATGGTCCCTGGTTTATGGCCCTGTGTGTGACGTCCCACACACCTACAGCAGCCAGGCTTAAGCTTTTGTATAGGAGCAATACAGAAATAGGAGGACATCTATAACTAATGACAGACATGGTCAACGTATTTACATGTGCATATACAATCATCATCCCCCAGGAGAAAATTATTATTTATCTGTGTGGCACTTGATCTATCAAGAGAAGCAATCATACCTTTTGACACACTGCTTAAAGGCTGTCCATTCTTGTTAAGGGATGTCTTCTTTATAAACAAAAAAAATAAAGCCCTGACAACAGCCCAGCCGATCCTGGTTTAATTAGTGGTTTGGGCGAATGGCGGAGCTTCAGGGAAGGGATGAGCATGCCCATACAAGGCAGAAGGCCATTCGGTGATATGCTCCCCAAGAGGAGGTGTGGTCCAAAGAGAGGAATTCCCCACTGACATAATCATGTGTGGGGGAGGGGAATGGATAGGTCACAAATAAAAATAAATCCCCCTCACCCTCACAGAAGCACAGACAAGACAAGCCTCTAGGGCACCCTCAGGATCCACTACCATACACAGTAAAACAAAGCAAGTCTGGGAGGTTGAAGAGTAGCTGGTAGACCTGGCATGGACACTGGGTTCCAGGGGTCTGGCCAGTGAAGATTAGTTACAAGGGGCACACGAAAAAATATGGTTGAGAGAACATAAGCATTATAATGTGTCTGTATGTAAATTTTACATACACAACTATACGTGTTTGTGTGTACATATTAGATACGTAACACAAACGTACACGAGCACATGTGCAATATATGTGTATATGTACATATTTAAGTATACACATATACGTATACATATAAAAGTATATATGGATGCATTACCACTCAATGACAACACATGATCTAAAATTTTGAGTGAATGCAAACAGTGTGAAACTGCAATTATCTGAATGCACTTTTTGTTGAATGTAAGACTTATATAGTGTATTAAGTAGCAATTGCAGTAAAATGAATATCTGTCTGAAAAGGTGGTAGCTGTGAAAATGTGCAACATTGCGTTATAACTAGTAATGTGTATGTGTAACTGCAACCCTGTCCACCTTAACCACGTGTGCTCACCCTACCCATGCTCCTAACCACTATTCAAGACCATGCATGATCTGGGTTTTGTAGTTTCGGTTTACTGACAGTGGGAGAGATGTCAATGTTTTTTTACTCATTCACTGTGTGTCATGTGTAGCTGCACAGTCTTTGTCAGTCAATTGTGTTTTCAGACTATAATGCAATCATATACACATGCTCACACATGTGCAAACTGTTTTAGCCTACCACGGCAGCGGAATCAAATTGAAATAGTTTTTCTGAAATTAAATTAAGATTCCAAAGCAGGGACAGTGATCCCACAGATGTTCAACAGATTATTGCAGTATAATTCACTCATTTACATTCACTTGGTCAATAAACTGGTCAGAGGAACGTGATCTCATAGAAAATGGCCAAGCACTTTTGATCAAATGCATTACATAATCCACACCCAACTTCCGGGCTCATGTTAAAATTGCCATTGGAGTTGTGCAGATAAACATGATCAGTGATCTCTAAACACTCCTCTCTCCCCCACCCCGGTAAGAATTCACATTAAAGCCCATCTTCTGACAGGTAGGAATTTGATCTGTGTGCACAGTGTGTGTAGGCGTGCATGAGTGGAATTTAGTAAAATGTGCTGTGATAAAGTGCCATATACTCGATTCATGAAAGTTGGGAATCAGCCACATACAGAAGTCTCTGCCCATCCACTCAGACTTCAAGTTTCATACATTCCCAGAGGGTGATGGTCACCTCTACACATCAAAGACATCAGAAGGTTACTTGCTAGAAATTTAAATAGCGTGCTATATTATCTTCAGTATGCTTTTGTTTGAAAAAGAGAGGTAGCAAACAAACAAGCTTTTTTATAGGCCTGCAAAGAGCATTTCCCTTCCTACACAAAAGAAGAAAAAGTGCACATGGGAAAAGGAGGAGGAACAAAGATCCTATTCCTCATGGCTTTAATGAAACAAGAAGTCAAAGGGAGGAGGAGGACCATACTGCCAGCAATGCTTCATGGTTTGGCTGGCTACAATCAACTGTATTAGAAGGTGAAGTTAAGTACAAACTTGCAGTTTTAAAGATAGTACTGTATTTTATTTTTCTATTTGTTTAACTTAATGTTGCCTGACTGAAATATTTTATATATTTTCTGGCAATGCTTTCTGTTCTCATCTGTCCTGAAACTGTTTTTTCCCCCTCCTTCCCACCCTATTCTTGTGGTTGTAATAGTTGGTGGCTTTGCAGTTGCCCACCCCTACTGTAAATTTGATCTGGGACACCCCTCCCAGTCTAGTGTTCACTCTACTTAATACAGAGAGAACATTTGAGAAGGCCAACCCACTTCCTCTCTCCTTACACTTAACTAAAAAGCACTTTATTCATCTGCTTTTACTGTAATTGTGTTTCTTCCTACATTATTACCTTATTTTGCGTTTGCCTCTTCTTAAAAGTAGTCAGTTGTATTTATTCTGTAGTAGCCTGATTAAACTGTAACGGTTATTCTAAGCCTGTTGATTTAAGCACTTGGGCTTCAGACCATTTGTTTTACATTAAGAAGGTTTGTGGTCTGCACTGTTGTGGAGGACAGGTAGCTTACATTCTTCTAAGTTTGGAATTGCTGATTGAAGGCTTGGTGTCTGTAATTCTAAAAGTGTATCAGTTCTGGTTTAAGCACTTGGGCTTCAGGGCTAGTTATTTTACATTAAGAAGGTTTGTGGTCTGCACTGGGAGGGTGGCATAATGGCTAAGGTGTTCGCCGTACAAACCCAAGGTGCAGGGTTCGAGTCTCACAAGGGATAATTGGCTAGGCTTAAAATGGCTCGCAAGGGCAGTTAGCTTAGTACTAAAAACTATGAACTATGAACTCTTGTGGGAGGAGAGGCTAGATTCTTCTCTTCAGAGCTGGGAATTTCTGGTTAAAAGCTTAATGTGCCTGCTTACTTGAACTGTTTCTTTCTGAAATTGGTGCGCCTGGTATGCTGTAGCATAGACTACATTCAGGCCTGCTGAATCTAGCTTTGTTTGTATAACTTGATCACTAATCCAGGCCATCTTTTTTGGAGAAGGTTCCCCTGCACCCTAGTGGCAGGAGTGTGCAGGTAGAACTTGTCGGATTGAAGACTGCTGGAACAGGGCTCAGTTTTGAGCTTTTTTACTGGTTAGTTGGGTAATTTGTTTAAATCAGTTTGCTTGTTTTCTATTATAAAAAAATTGCACTTTATTCATCTGCTTTTACTGCATTTGTGTTTCTTCCTACTTTATTTTGCTTTTGCTGCCTGTTCTTAAAAGTACTTAATTGCATTTATTCTGCTGCATTTATTACTGCTTGTTAGTAGCCTGATTAAATTGTAACTGTTACTCTAAAGCCTTTGGTTTAAACTCTTGGGCTTCAGACCAGTTGTTTTCCATTAAGAAGGCTTGTGGTCTTCACTATTGTGGCAGAACAGGTAGCTTACATCCTTCTAAGTTGGGAGTTGCTGAATGAAGGCTTAGTGTCTGTTATTCTAAAAGTGTATTAGTTCTGGTTTAAGCACTTGGGCTTAGGGCCAGTTATTTTACATTAAGAAGGTATGGTCTGCACTTTTGTGGGAGGAGAGGGTAGATTTTGCCCTTCTGAGCTGGGCATTTCTGGTTAAAGGATTATTGTGCCTGCTTATTTGCTTGCTTTCTGAAATTGGTACGCCCTGTTTGCTGTAGCACAAGACTAGATGCAGACCTGCTGAATCTAGCTTTGTTTGTATAACTTGAGCACTAATCCATGCCATCTTTTTCTGGAGAAGGATCCCCTGCACCCTAGTGGCAGGAGTATGCAATTAGAACTTTTCTGATTGAAGACTGCTGGAATGGGGCTCAGTATTTAGCTTTTTATTGGCTACTTTGTTTAAATCAGTTTGCGCATTTGCTACTGTTAAAATTAAAAAAAAAATACACTATGTATCGCCGCTTAGCTAGGGTTAAAATATTTCCAGTGCCATAAAGTCTGCTCTTTAAACTTTCCCTTAGAAATAGCCAGGTTTTTTAGTTTTCGCACTCAAATCTTTCTTTGAGCTCAGCACTTGTTCAGAGCTCATTGTAAGCACTAAATAAGCTACAAATTACTACAGCAATCAACTTTCCTCACTTGTCTAGAGGAAAACAGTTTTAATACTTAATAAATAAGCACCTATCCAGGCATGTCTATGGGTCAAGCTTCCAGTGTTTTCTCCTGTCTACCTGATGAATCTGGGCATCTTGGGGCAATGCAGCAATTGCCTCATGTACACAGACAACCCTCTCCTCCTACCACCCAACACTACAACCTGTGAGAGATGCACTTACACAACCAAACTGGAAGCAAAGCTCTCTTTACCCAAGACTGGAAAGACAGTCAAGGGGAGAGGGTAAACACCTGCACCACACCACACATCACTTAGTCCCTCAAAACCAACACCACCAAAACACACACACAGAAACACAAAACACAAACCTACATTCACGGAGGTTCTCAATAAAAATCTTCCCAAGCAACAGAGACCTCCAAAGCAAAAACGCAAACACCCTCCACCCCCCGACAAAACCCAAATGACACACAGCCCACAAACTCAGTGTGCCACCCAACCACAGCCCTTAACGCATAACAACGTTCCCAACACTCCAGTCATAGGTGACTCTATAGTCAGGCAAACTGATGTTCCACTCACCAGGCTAAACAAGGAGAAAGTTACCGTCAGCTGCCTGTTGGGTGCCAGGATCCGCCACAACACAAGCACTCAGGTCACTCCACAACAAGTACAAATATGACTCTGTCACTGTCCATGTTGGTATGAATGACCTGAGACATACCTCCCTGGACTACATGAAGAGAGACATGGAGGAGCCTTCCAATCTTGTAGCCCAGGCACGTATGACCCTAGCCCTGAGTAGCATCCTGCCATCATCCAAAATGATACCATAATACAAGGACAAAATGATTGACTTCAAACAATTGGCTAAGCTTCTGGTGTCATTCTAAGGGGATCAAGTATATGTCTGCCTGGGATGACATGATCGACAGAGCACAATGCTTTGCCAGAGATGGCCTGCACCTGTCGCCCTTGGGATTCCGGATAAAGGCTAAGGCTTTTGCCACCCCTATAGTGCCTTTTTTAGGCAAGGTTCAAATGACAAATTCACCACCGTAACAGGTACAAGCAAGCAAAATCTGAGGGTAATGCTACTCGATGCTAGAAGTCTAAACCTCAAAATGCACTCACTCGAGGCACTCCTTAAAATGGAAAACATCGACATCTGTGCAGTGACAGAGACCTGGTTCAAGGCTCCAGAGAGCACCCCTGCATTACCAGGCTATAATTCATACCTCACCTTTCGGCCACTTAACCTGAACCGAAACACTAAAGGCGGAGGCCTGTCCATATTCATTAAGGATATCCACACTTCCAAGCTAGTTGCTCAGCATAATGCATCTGAGATTATCCAAGTGCAACTAACTCTGGGCAAGACTGCAATCCAAACTGTAGCTTGCTACAGATCCCCCACCATGCCCCAGGATTCCCATTCCTCATTTCTTGATACACTGGAAAATATTAGGGTACAACCCAACACCCTAATAATGGGCGATTTCAACTACCCCACCATTAACTGGGAAAACTACTCATGTGCCAACTCTTTTGTTCAACATTTTCTGGAATTCATAATTTCCAATGCCTTGGATCAACTTATGCACACCCCCACCAGAGACAGCAATATCCTAGACCTGGTCATTGCCAACATGGGCGACCAGTGTTCCACACCAGAGGTGAATTCTTTGCTGGTCAGATCCGACCACAAGTTAATCACACTGGACATCCACACCCCGCCCCCACCCCTAATTAGGGAAACCACCATAAAAAATTTCTCCAAAGCCAACTTCACACTTCTTAAGACATAAGTGGCAAACTACACGACACCCATCCAGACGGACAAGAGAGGTACAACTGCTGAATCCTACACAAATGCACTTTATAAGCACTTACGAGTGCATGGATCGTGCTATCCCTAACAGAACCCAAGAAGCTATCCTCCAAAAAAAGGAAGCCAATCTGGTGGTCCCCTGCCATAAACGAACTCTAAAACAGAAGGAAGAAACTGCTGCCAAAAAGAGTAAAATCCCATGACTGGAGGAACTCCCTGGTCAGCCTCAGTAAGAAGCCGAGATCCCTCATAAAATCCTCCAAAGCTAGTTACAAAAACAGAATCTCAATGGCAACACTCCAACCTGCTGTGAGTTACAGCACAATGGCACTAAATAAACAGAAAGTACAGTTTTGTACCTACCATATATGTAGATGCTCGAGTGTATACACTGCTGCAGTCATTACACTTGGGTTATCCTGCCGTCAGGCAGTTCCCCAGTCGGCCTGAGTTCCAAAGTCTTAGTCTGGCGTCGGTTGCTGTCACCTCCTCCCTGACGTCAGTGTGACAGGGGTATATAAGATGCAGCCGATGCCATTTTCTTCAGTTTTT
The DNA here is from genome assembly GCF_019279795.1 of Protopterus annectens. Lineage (NCBI taxonomy): Eukaryota > Metazoa > Chordata > Ceratodontiformes > Protopteridae > Protopterus > Protopterus annectens. The sequence goes on along the minus strand of NC_056743.1, from coordinate 1,002,773,526 downwards.
CTTGCCCCAGATGTCAGCTGCCTCTAAATAGATAGGCAATTCCAATTGCTAATAAAACATACATAAGAAAAGCAAAAAACAACTTACAGCTACCAGCAAATAATCCCCATAGGTAGTAAGGGTAGAAGACATAGGTACGTACCAGCCAGTAAGAGGGGAAGGAGGGAGGGTAACCTGGACTGTAGCAGTGTATACACTCGAACAACTACATTTATGGTAGGTACAAAACTGTACTATGTTCATCGTGTTACACTGCTGCAGTCATTACACTTGGGTAGAATCCCAAAGTTGAGGTAGGGTGTCTGGTTCTGTAAGGCATAAGGGATGGCTATAAGGCCCTGCAGCACTGCAGTGGCAAAGCCAGCTCTGGATTTAGAGTATAGCGGCAGATTGTAATGCTTGGTGAAGGTATGTACAGAACTCCAAGTTGCTGCTTCCAAAATATCCTTGGTAGGTACTCCCCTGAGCTAGGCAGTTGAAGTGGCTGTTGACCTGGTGGAGTAAGATCTAATGCTGCTAGGTACAGGTTTTCCATGGTATGTGTAGCAGAAACGTATACAATGTCCTATCCATTTTGAGACAGTCTGTTTTGAAATGGCTTTTCCTTGTGCTCCTGCAGCATATACTACCAATAATTGCTCAGATTTTCTGAAAGCTTTGGTTTTGTCCAAGTAGAAGTGCAACTGCCTGTGAATGTCCAAAGAGTGCAGTAGTCTCTCCCCTTTATTCTATGGTTTAGGATAAAAAGTTGGCAGGTGAATAGTTTGTTTAGAGCCACACTGGATACCACCTTTGGCATAAATGTAGGGTTAGTTCTTAAGGACACCCTGTCCTGGTGGAAAATGAGGAAAGGTTCCACTGCCATTAGTGCCTGTAATTCTGAAACTCTTCGTGCTGATGTTATTGCCAGGAGCAGAGCAGTTTTCCAAGAGATGTATTTTAATTCTGCTGTGTTAGCTGGCTCAAAAGGAGGTAAAGTTAGTTTTTCCAAAACAAAGTTGAGGTCCCAAGTTGGAGTAGGTGCTCTACGGGGCGGTCTTATGTTTTTAGCCCCTCTGAGGTACTGTTTTAACAGAGGATTAGAGAGAATTGGTGGATCCATGTTGTAATGAGCAGAGATGGCAGAGGCGTGGATCTTGATGGATGAGAAGGAGAGGCCTTTGTCCAGCATCTCAGTTAAGTATTGTAGTATCTGAGGAATGTTTGGGTCAAGGCTGTGAGCTTGGTTCCAGGCACAGAATCTCTTCCATTTATCCGAATAGGCTTTCCTGGTACTAGGCCTTCTGGCCTGCAGAATGACATCCATAACAGCCTTGGAGAGAGGCATTGCTTGCTTGATTAAGGAATCTTCCATGCAGCTAGGTTTTAAGGTCTTTAGCTGGCTGTGTAGTATTTGATTGTTGTGCTGAGTCAGCAGATGTGGGATTTGAGTCAAAATCCAGGGTGGTTCTTGTGCTAAGCTCCTTAAGATTGGGTACCAGTGCCGGCGTGGCCAGTCTGGTGCAACCAGGATCATCTTTGGCTCTTCTTGCCTGGCTTTTATGAGTACCTTTGGCAGGAGAGGTAGTGGTGGAAAAGCGTAAACTTGTAGGTTCTCCCAGCTGAATGAGAGGGCATCCACTTTCCATGCTTGTCGATGGTAACTCCTTGTGCAGAATTTTTGTAGTTGGCAGTTTATTGGGGATGTAAACAGATCTATGTCCGGGCTCCACCATTTCTGTGTTATCATTCTGAATATTTGTGGCTTCAGTTCCCATTCGTATGGATCCATGATGTTTCTGCTCAAGTCGTCTGCCAGTGTGTTTTGCTCTCCTGGCAGGAATTCTGCTTGCAGATGAACTTGAAGGTTTATAGCTGTGCTCCACAAGGTCATAGCTTGTCTGCATAGGGGGTAGGAGTGAGTGCCCCCTTGCTTAAGTACCACATAACTGTGGTGTTGTCCGTCTTTAGCAGTAGTTGTCCTGGATGCAGCAGGTCCTTGAAAGCTATAAGGGCATTTTGTACAGCTAGCATCTCTGACTGATGTGACTATGCCTTTGCTCTGTGGGCCACTTGCCCTGAATGCATTTTCCTGCCATGTGTGCTCCCCAGGGGTAATCCGATGCATCTGCTGTCAGTGTTTGCCTGGCTGTGGGTTGAGTAAAAGGCTGTCCCTTGTTGAGGTGACAAGCTTGAGCCCACCATTGAAACTCCTATCGAAGGCAAGGTATTAGTGGTATAACTGTTTACAAACTTTGACAGTGTTGAGACCATACATTCTTTAGGTACCATTGTAGTTTCCTCATATGCAGTCTGGCATATGGAATTAGTAGCATGCAGGATGCCATGTAACCCAAGGCCTGCAGAATTTTTCTTGCACGGAGTTGGGTCTTTGTTGCCATCAATTGAAAGTATTGAGTCCGTTTTCCTTGCTTGTCTGGCGTGAGATAAGCCATCTGGGCCGTTGTATTTAAGCTGGCACCCAGGAATATAATCTCTTGTGAGGGCACTAGTTTTGATTTTTCGTTTACTGTGTACCCCAGGCAACTTAACTTCTGTACAAACGCCAGATGCTTTAGAAGAATGTCCTTGTTCTCTGCTTGAATCAGGCAGTCGTCCAGGTATGGATAAATTTGAATTCTTTCTGTCTGCAAAATGCAATTACTGGTGCCAGGCACTTTGTGAAGACCCTGGGCGCAGTAGATAAGCCAAAGGGCAGTGCAGAGAATTGGTAGTGCATTGAACCAGCTATGAATCTGAGGTATCTTCTGCAGTTTTGTCTGATGGGGACATGCAGGTATGCCTCCTTGAGGTCCAAAGTCACGAGCCAAGCTTTCTTGCCCAGCATGAGAAGAAGCTGCTGTAGTGTCAACATTTTGAATTTCGGAACATCCAGGTAAGTGTTTGAAGATGAAAGATCCAGAATGGGCCTCCAGGCTTTGTCCTTTCTGGGAACCAGAAAGAGTCTTGAGTAAAATCATTGTCCTTACTCCTGTGATGGTACCTGTTGAATAGCTCTCATATCCATGAGTGCTGTAATTTGTTTTTGAGCCTCTGCCCATTGATTTGGTGGCAGATTTGGCATTCCTTTTAACTTTGGCAGAGTGTGAAAGTGGAACCTGTAACCTTGAAATACAATGTTGAGAACACATTTGTCTTTGGTGATCATTTGCCAATTGTGGTAGAAGAGTGCCAGTTTTCCTCCCAAGGGGGCTGCCAAGAGGGATTTGTTTGGCAGCTGTAGTGGGAAGTCATTGGAGCTGCTTTTTATATGATTGGGGGCCTGTCTTCCCCTTCTTTCTGGCCTGATGCAACCCATTGTCGAGGCCTGTAAGGACCTTGTGTTTGACCTGTACCTCTTGGACGTCTGTATCTTCCCCTTTGAGGCCTGTCTGTAATTGGAAAGGACCAATTCTTAGTTGGCCAGTTTCTGCTAAATCTAGGAGGCTGAACCTGTAAGAAATCCTTCGCCGTTTGCATAGATTTTGCCCTGTCCTCCATTTTCTTTAATACCTCTTCTGCCTTAACTCCAAATAACACATCCTGTTGCAAAGGTGCATCCAATAATTTTGCTTTAACATGATCTGGTAACGTATGTTCTTTTAACCAAGCATGTCTTCTAATGACAGAGCCTGTAACTGCTGCTCTGCAGGAGGCCTCTAGAGAATCAAAACCACATTGCAAAGTATGCTTTCCCACTTGTTCAGCTGCATGCAATAAATCCTGCATTTCTTTAAAATTAGAAGGATCTGATTCTGGAAGCATTTTTTTGTTTTAACTGAGACAGTAAAAATTGCTGATATTTTAGCATGTGAATCTGGCAATTTAAGGCTCTCATTGCTAAAGTTGCAGACGTATATACTGTCTTTCCCCATCTGTCTAATGCTCTGGAATCTCTGTCAGAGGGAACTGGATTCTTGGCTGATGAGGCCTTAACCCCTATGGGTCCCTGAGAAATAGTTTCAGGGTCAGCTACAGGGCTTTTATACAGAAATTTATGAGAGTCAGGGACTCTGTAGTATCTGTCAGGTTTAACAGGGCCTGGAGATAAGGAGTCAGGATTTAAGCTGGATTCAGTATACACATCATCCACAATATCTAACACTGGCGGAATAGCAAGGGGTCTGTGTTGAGGTAATAAAAGGAATTCTCTGAGCCTTTTCTTGGATTCTGAGTAATCCTGGCCTTCCCAGTGGAAATGCTCCCTTCATGGTATGTAGGGTTTCCCCAAAGGAGTAGTCCTCAGGCGGTGAGGCTGATGGAATTCATTCCTCAGCATCAGAATCCTCATAAGGGGGTAAAGAGTATCCTAGGTCTGAGGACGAATCAGAAGAGATGGACACCTGGTCGGATGAATCATAGTCTGCATCCTGTCTAGGCCTTTTATCAGGAGGGGGATGTGATCCCCTGATCAGAGTGATTAGGTCTTCGGCCATTTTGAGCATTTTTTTCTTAGGCATGGAGGCCTGCCCTGGAGAATGCTATATTTGTTTCTTTGATTTTAAAGGAGAGGCTTAAACTTAGCTGAGGGTTTAATGCTTAACTGAGTAGGTCTGAAGACACCCTCTGAAGCTATGGGTTGCTCAGCTACTCCGGATCCCTCTGAAAGGTTAGTCTCGGTTGGCTGAATAACTTGTGCATCCGAAGGCCCAGCCATCTCCACATGGGAGTCAGAGGTGGCCTGTGGTTCTACAGAAGCGGTCCATCAGGGGCTGCAAAGGCGCCTCGCTGAAAACCGGAGAACCAGCGACTGGCCTAGAAGAGGCTTCGTTGTCAGTTTTGGGCCTCGGATGCTTATCCTTGTCTTTGCGTTTTTTCTGCATCCCGGTCGTCGGAAGTTCTGACGGCATGGTATAACTGAATTTTCTACCAAAATAATGTCGGGCAAAATCAAACCAAAGTTTAATAGTGCGCTTGTTAAACCTAGCACAAAACCGACAACCAGTGACGTCGTGGTCTGGGTCTAGGCATGGGATACAATAGGAATGGAAATCCTTATGAGGTATTTGCTTCCCACAAGAAATACAATTAACTTTTACTGACATCGGTCTGAGGCAAGAAAAAGTTTCCCCAATGGAGTACTTAGCTTTGTAGAAGACTTCGGTTCTGGATTCGGAATGAAAATCTTAGGAGACGGCCGACCGGTACTTGCGAACTGCTTTTGCTTCGGGCACCGTGCGGCAAGAAAGACTGAAGAAAATGGCATTGGCTGCATCTTGTATACCCCTGTCACACTGACGTCAGGGAGGAGGCGACAGCAACCGACGCTGGACCAAGACTTTGGAACTCAGGCTGACTGGGGAACCGCCTGACGGCAGGATAACCCAAGTGTAATGACTGCTGCAGTGTAACACAATGAACATCCAACTGATATTGCCAACATCCTGGCAGATAGGTTCAGCGCTAACTTTACCCCCCCTCTCACCCCCTAAAGGGCCCATCTCTACACCGGAAGAATGAAAAGTTCCTGTAATCATGGCTGCACAGGTAAAAAACACACTCTCCAAAGCCAAGAACACAGCATCCATGGGACCAGACAACATCCCCGGCTGCGTTCTACACGAACTACAGAACAAACTGACACTCCACCTAAGTACCATGTTCAATCATAGCCTCACCTCAGGCTTTGTGCCCAGTGAATGGTGCACAGCAACGGTTATCCCACTCCACAAAGGGGGATCCACCACGGACCCTAGGAACTACCGCCCCATTAGCTTGACGAGCCTGGCCTGCAAGGCCATAGAACGTATCATCATGGAACTTATAAACAAATACAGTGGTATCTCCAAACTCTGGACCCCACCCATTTTGGTTTTGTGAAAGGCAGATCAGGTCTCCTAAACCTGACAGACTTCTTTGAAGCAGTCACCAAAGCCGTAGATGAGGTTAAGGTAAGCCTATCTAGACCTTACCAAGGCTTTCGATACCATTCCCCACTCTGGAATTATAGATAAACTCACTAAACTTGGTATAAATCCCTATATGTCACAAGATGGGTTGCCAAATGGCTCAGTGACAGAACCCATACTGTGAAAGTAGCAGATTCTAAATCCGACTTCAGACCAGTGACAAGTGGAGTACCACAGGGTTCAGTCTTGGGTCCTTCTGTTTGGTATCTACTTTTCTGAAGTACAGACTAATACAGAAGGTCTTTGTCTAATGAAGTTTGCAAATGACTGCAAACTAGGAGCCATAATCGTAACTCCTAATGATGTGGACATCCTACAAAAGGGCATCACTGAGAGAGATGCCTATTTATTCTCATATCTCTGTAATAGGAAGGCATGTTCATAATTCAGATCATGATCCAGAAGTAGAAAATGCCCAGCTTAATATCAGTCAGAAATTTTGTGAGTTGGAGAATGACTTGTACCGCTTGAAAAGACTGCAGTATCAGCGGTTACATATGGAAGCTTGTTGCAAAATGAAAGTCATTCCCAGAGGGCTACGGATTATGAACATGCCTTCCTATGGGTCTTCATTCCCTAATTTGCTAGCAAGGTGGCAACAAATTAAGACAGATACTAGCATTTTATACATGCAGCTAATTATAGAGTTTTTTCTCCCTACAGAACGAGAACTGTGATAAAATTCAGCATATGCAAAATTAACTGTATATGGTGGCTGTTGATACTACGGTGGATGTTCATTTATCCCATCTTATTGAACAGATAACATAGTTATGAGAATAAATTACTGATGACTAAACAAAAGCAGCTAGAGAGAGACTTAGCAAACTTTCAGAAAGGTTACGTGTTCGCTTGGTTGAGAGACTTGCGACTGGCTAATGCAGCTGAGTCTAATACCAACAAAAATGTTGATAAACCCTCCCCTGCTATGGGCAATGTGCATTCAAATGTTTTTACTGGCCCAGCAACTTCAGATTCTGCTGTAATGTAAACCGGCCCGATTAATTCTAATGAAAGAATCAATGTTTCGCAAAACCTGGGCTCGGAACTGGTTGTAAAGGAGAGGACAATCGCTTTTGAGAAGGAACCTGTGGTTAATGTGACAGAAATACAGTCTACCAATCAGGATCACCCTTTTCCCTTGCTGTCCCTCCTTCCAATACACATCAGAAGGTGAATCCTCAAACAGGTTCACAGGGGTGGAATCCCAAGAGGAAACAGTTGTTCAGGGAAGGGCAAGGACAGACAATAAAGCAGATGTGGCAAACAGCTTAGTTTTCAACATTTCTAGTAGGGTTTTATCATCGTAAGAGCTTGCAGTGCTTAATAAAGGGCTAATCTTTATTCCGGCAAGTTGGACAGACTTGCCAGATACTACTGTTGAACTTAGAATGTTTGTGCATAGTGTAGCCTTGAAAACAATATATTGTGCAACTGAAGAATCTGGCCATTCTTATGACTTGTTTAAACCCCCCAGTATTTTTTTTTTTTTTTTTTTTTTTTTTACACGTGCTTCCACCAGTTCTGGATATTTTTATGAAAACTTGCAAAGAGGCTTTGTACCAAGCCTTTTGTCAAGATACAAGAGGTAAAAACTTTTATAACATGACTTTTGCTGAAACAAGCTTTGAACTCTCTGCGAGGTGATACAGACATTTCTATTAAACCTGCTGATACAGGACATTCCATCGTGGTGATGGATAGAGTGTTTTATGTCAAGTCAATTTTGAATATGCTGGATGTCAATACTTACAGAATGATTACTGTTACTGAAGTAGATCTGTTTATTGATAGATTTAATTTACACATTAGGAATAATTTTTTAGAAAACTGTATATCTCAGGATTTGTATAAGTATTTTGTAGTAGATTTTCCTGTTATTCCTAGTATAAACGGGTTGCCTAAGATACATAAAAATGCCAATTTACCTCTTTTAGGACCTACTGTGTCTGGCTCAGGCTGGATAACAGAACCTGTCGATTTTTGTCAAGAAGTCTTTGACAACTGTTTTAAATGGTTATAACATAGTGCTTAAGGATTCTGAACACTTCTTAAAAGATCTGTATTTGTTTATCTGATTATGTGTTACAAGGTGATGAGTATCTTGTGACCTTAGATGTAAATTCTCTCTCTACTTGCATTCCAAATGAGCAAGGATTGGCATATTTAAGAGATATTTTACTTGAGGTTAAAGCTATGGAAACTCATACTTTAGATTTAATTTGTTTTGTTTCAGAATTTAACATTTTTACGTTTGATGGACAGTATTTTTTGCAGACATCCAGCGTAGCTATGGGTACCTTCAGTAGCCATCAGCTACGCTAATCTTGTAATGGCTAAATGGGAACAATATCAACTATTAATAGCTAACAGGTTTGTGGATAATATCCTGTTTTACAGGCGTTTTGTAGATCTGCTTGTTTTATGGAGAGGTACTGAGAATATGCTTTTAGAATTTGTAACTTATTTGAATAGTAGTAATGATATTTTGCATTTTACAGCTGTTCACTCCTCACAAGTTGATTTTCTTGACATTCGGGTCATTCCAGATCATCAGGACAGGAAGACTTATACTAAACTATGTAGGAAAGATTACCGGAATAGTTATGTCCATCGCAGTAGTACGCACCCTTCATACATTTTGAGAAACGTTAAGAATCAGGCTATACATAATTCTAGGTTACATGCCAGAGAAATAGATTTTAAGAGTCTGGATACCTGTAAGGGTGAATTTAATGAGAGGGGTTACTCTACTTATGAAATGAATGCTGCTTGTCAAAGTGCTATGTGTTTGCGATCAAATATGGGGAAACCTTATTTTTCCTCTCCTAGATCTTGTGAGAGTACAAACTTAAGATGGAGATGAATTATGGCCATAGGTTCAGCCATACACATACAACTGATACTGACATAAGACAATTTAAAGATAGGAATTGGCATATTTTAGCTACTGATGATCGAGTTTCAAGTGTTGCAGGGAATAAGTCTAGGTATGATTATAAAAATAAAAGAGCACTTAAACATTTGTTATGCGGTTCTAATAAGCAAGGATGTAGGCCAGTAATACAGAATGGAACGAACAGCTGTAAGATCTGCTCTTTTTGCAAGTATATCAAAAGTAATAGTTTTGTCCACCCTGTAACAGAGAAATCCTACATGTTCCATGTGTCTGTGGATTGTAATAGTCGCAATATTATCTATTTGGCTCAGTGTATAAGCTGTCTGTCATTTTATATAGGTAAAAGTAATCAACGTCTCAGATAACGTATATGCGATCACTATTACCTTTACAGAAAGGTATCTGAAGATAGTGCTATAGCTAAGCACATGATACTTCGTGGTGATAACCATTATTTTGATTTTACTATGACTGATACCCTAGACATGGGGGACAGAAAGGGTGACTTAGTTAAGACAGAACAAAGGGAGCTCAGATGGATTTTACTCCTGGCAGCTCACAGACCACCAGGTCTCAATGATTATGTTTGCCTGAGACCTGTTCTTAAAACAGGAGGGTTAAGGAAGTAATGACTGATATGTTTTAGGCTTTGTATATATTTATTTTTTGTGTATACATATATATGTGTGTTTTTATATATATATATATATATATATATATATATATATATATATATATATATACATATACATACATATACATACATATACATATATATATATACATACATATATATATATATATATATACATACATATATATATATATATACATACATATATATATATATATATACATACATATATATATATACATATATATATATATATATATATATATATATATATATATATATACATATATACACATATATACATATATACACATATATACATACACACTTTTTTTTTTTTTTTACTGTTTATTTTCTATGTATGTATTTATTTTTATATGCATCTTTGTGCTGGTTTACAGCACTGTGATTTTAAGTTGATTACTTTTTGATTAAGAGGTCTTAATTGATTTGTTGATGTGAATGGACATTTTTTCTCTGCAGTCACATTTTAGGAAGGTGTGGGTTTTGTATCATATGGTCTGAAGAAGCAATCCTGTGAGGTTGTGAAAGCGCTTACCAGTTACCCTTGTGAATAAAGTGTGCTGTTTTTATTACCTTCAAGCGTGGTTCTGTACTTGAATTTTTTGGTATTTCACATTACTATGGTGGTGACTATTTTTATAATGAAAACCCCTGGCCTGAGATGGAGTTTGAAGGATGTTAGAGCCTTTTGTACTGCCATCATTTCTTTCTCATTGATGTGCAAGTGAAGTTTTTTGGCATCACAAAGACCTGCCTGCTAGGCGAGAGCCTCAAGCAATGTCTGAGGAGTTGGTGATGATGGTCTGGTCGGAAGGGTGGAGGATGAAAGGAAGACCCTTGTTCCTGACACAGGTCTCTGCCCACCACAGAAACTCGGCCCATAAACATGGGATCAGAGGGAGAGAGGACTAGAGTGTTGGCACCAAGGGTTCTTTAAGTACCACTGACGTTTTCTCATGTGAAGCCTGGCCAGAGGAATGAGGAGGATGCAAGATGCCATGTATCCCAGGGCTTGAAGGAACTTCCTTGCAGTGGGGTGACTTCTGGAAAACAGCTGGGTAAAGCAGAGAGGCAGGAAGCTCTGCTTTTCTGGGGATAGGAAGGCCATTTGGGATGCTGTGTCAAGCACAGCTCCCAAGAAAATGATCTTCCTGGTGGAGTTTTGTTTTGATTTCTTCTCGTTGATGGTGAACCCTAGGGAAATTAGGAGAGATCTGACAAAGAGAAGATCCTGGAGCAGCTTTTCTTTGCACTCTGCCTGAATGAGGCAGTCGTCCAGGTAAAGGTAAATCTGTATACTTCTCTGTCTGCAGAATGTTATGACCGGTGCCAAGAATTTGGTGAATACTCTGGGAGCAGTAGATAAGCCAAAGGACAGCGCAAAGAACTGAAAGTGTTGTGAGCCTGCCCTGAAGAGCAGGAATTTTCTGCACAATTCCCTGATGAGGATGTGGAGGTAGGAATCTTTTAGGTCTAGGGTCACTAGCCAGGCATTATTTGCTAGCATAGGCAGCAGCTGCTGCAAAGTTAGCATTTTGAATCTGGTGACCACCAGAAAGGTGTTCAGAATGGATAGATCCAGGATGGGGTACCAAGTGCTCACTTTTCTGGGAACAAGGAACAGTCTGGACTAAATGCCTTTGCCTGTCTGATCTGAGGCGACAGGTTCTACTGCTCCCTGTGATATGAGAGTTTGGACCTGTTTCAATGTCTATGCCCACTGATTTAGAGGTAAAGTCTAGGTACCCTCTTGGAATTGGGAGTTCGCTGAAAGAGAATTTGTATCCCTGAGAAATTATCTTTAAGACCCACTGGTCCTTTGCTACAGAAAGCCAACTGTCTTTGAAGAGGGAGAGCCTTCCTCCTAGTTTTTGGTGAATGAAGGTATGGGGAGGGGGGTTACTGTGAGTGTTTGCCTTAAAAGGCTGGCTTAGAACTCCCTGCCTTAGACATGGAAATGGTCCATTGTTTGCGCCTCTGTGGCCCTGGGATAGGGGCCTGGAGGGTCTGTTCCTACAGGGCTTACCTTGGCCCTGTCTGCTAGGTGCAGGGAAGGCCCAGTGCTTAGAGGGAATTCCTGCTGAATCTGGGAGGTTGAACTTGTAAGAAATCTTTTACTGTTTGCATAAATTTTGCTTTGTCTTCCATCTTTTTAAGCACCTCTTCTGCTTTTTCCACAAACAAGCTCTCCTTATCTAGGGATGCATCAATAAGTATAGACTTGACATGATCAGGGAGAGGTTGTTCCTTCAGCCAAGCTTGTTTCCTAATAACAGATCCTGTCACTGCTGCACTGCTAGAGGCTTCTAGGGTGTCATATCCACATTGCAATGAGTGTCTGGCCACTTGACAAGCTGAGTGCAGTAAATCTGCTAACTCTTTTGAACTGGCACGGTCAGGAAAGGTAGCAATCTTCTGTTTTACTTGTTCCAAAGTGTGCTGTTGATATTTTAACACATGGAACTGACAAATGAGTGCTCTGATAGCTAAGATTGCAGAGGTGTACACTTTTTTACCCCATCTGTCAAGAGCTCTGGAGTCCTTGTCAGAAGGAAGAGGATTCTTGGCAGAACTAGTCTTAGCTCCTTTAGGTCCCTGTGTAATGAAGTCTAGGTCTGCAGCATTATTTCTGTACAGGTATTTGTGAGAATCCGGTACTCTGTAGCAGTGGGAGGAGAAGAGAGGGCATCAGGGGCTAAGCTGGATTCATGGAAAACATCATCCACCACTTCTAAAATAGGGGGGGGTGGCCAGGGGTCTGTATTGGGGCAAGTCCAGAAACTCTCCAAGTCTTTTCTTAGACTGTGGGAAGTCCTGAGATTTCCCACTGGAAATGTTCCCTGAGGGAGTGAAGGGTTTCCCCAAATGAAAGTCCTCTGGAAGGGATGCAGAAGGGATGAATTCCTCTGCATCTGAATCACCATAACCAGTTAAGGGATGCTGTTCCTCTTCAAAAACTGAATAATCATATTCCTCAGAATCCTGTTCTGTCAATTTCTGGAGAAGGGTGCCTTTACCTTTTAGAAGAAGTGGCCTGACTACCCCAGATAAGGCAGATGAGATCCTCCCCATTTTAAGCATTTGTGCTTGGGGTGGTGGGGCACTAGCAAGATGGTGGGTAGAAGCAGATTTCCTAGGAGTGGCCTGGCTTCTAGGCCTAAGAGAATCCGTCGGTCTGAAAGAAATGGTAGTCGGATGCGAAGAAGTTTTTTGTCTAGAATTGGTAGTGCAAAAGGCCTCCTCGGAAGCCGCTGACTGTGTAGCAGCTCCGGACCCAACTGAGGCAGAGAGAGCCAAAGGCTCGGAAGACAAACAGTTCTGCGGCATATGGACTTCTCAAAGGGTCTCTGTGGAGGCCCGCATAAATATCGAATCGGGCATCAGGGGCTGCGAAAGTGCCTCACTGAATTCCGGAGAACTGACCACCTGCTTAGCAGTAGCGTCATCGGAAAGGCTTAGCCTTGTGTGGTCTGTTTTTATCTTTATCTCTACGTTTTTTTCGGAATGTCCAGAGACTGTTGGCTGACTAACACCATATCAGAATGAAAAGACGGAACACAAAAATAACTGTCTACAAAAAGAGATCTACGGCGAATGGTTCTCGCATTAAAGACAGCACAGAACCGGCAACTGGGGATGTCATGGTCTGGCCCTAAACAAGTTACGCAGTAAGAATGCAAGTCTCTGTGTGGGATCTGCTTTCCACAGGCAAGACAATTGTTAACTTTTTTTGGACTTTGGTTAGTGCAAGAAAAAAGGATCCCCAACGGGGTACTTAGGTTTGGACATTTTCAGCTAAAATTCAACTTTTGGTAACAATCAACCGGCACTCATGCGAACTGCTTCTGCTACGGGCTCCACGGCAAGAAAGACTGGTCTAATGATGTCGGCTGCCTTGCTTTATAGCACTGACGACCTGATGTCAGACTACATGCAATGGCAACCGACGCAAAAAAATGGACTCTGGTATAAGGGCCGACCGAGGGCTACCACAGCAGGGATAACCCACAAGTGATGACTGCAACTGTGAAACACGAAGAACATTTACATTTGGGTTGGCTGTGAAACAGTGAGGATATACACATGCGTCCAGCTATATACCCCTAATCTTGCCAGCTGAGATCATTCTTTGGACATATGATCCAGGGAATGTTAAGCTTGGGTATCTCAGCCACATGTCAGCAGTGAAAACCCATCTGCTTGGAATAGTGCAACAGTGATTTCTGTCACATCTGTAAATATCAGTGTTCCAGCAAGAAACCTGAGGAATCAAGTGTTACTTTTATACATGAATGCACAGTTGGGTGTTATCCATATTCAGTGCGACCAGAACGGCTTTCTAGAAAAAGCAGGAGGGATCAGAGAAGGCAAGGTCAACAGTTTGAACTCATGACCATGAGTTAAAAGTGGGTCTTCACAGCACCTACTTCAGAGCAATCTGGAACAGTCTAGAAAAAGACTTCTACTCTTAATTTTGGAGACCCTTCTATGGCAGCAGAAAAGAGACTTGGTTCAGAAATGGAGTGGGCAGGAGACTTTATCTAGAAGAAAGGGGAGGCATTAACGGTGGAAAAGTCCTGAGCTCTGTCTTCTAGCCCAAAGAAATAACCTACATCATCTAAAGCTCTGATCAATCTGAGCCACTAGTCCCAGATAGAGACTAGTAGTCCTCAACTACAATGTAAGGAAGGTGTTGGTTATATAGTCAAAATCTGTCTCTTCTTCACAAGCCTTTCTAAAAAGCATTTTTCTCTCTAGCGGCTCAAAATGTACAGTAGTGCCATCAACATACCATAACTGTAGATGCTTAAACGCAGTAACCATTGCAGGGATAACTTCAGGGATAGCTACTGCATGCCAAGACCTACATCCAATCAGTGCATCAGAGCTTGTTCCCCACCAAACCCCTACTCCATGGACCTCGCATCTCTCGCCTCCCTAACATCTCACAGTAGAGGCATAAAGAAAGATGCATGACCAATCATCTTCTTGGTGAACCTCTGAATCTAGTCTGCAACTAGCAGAGACTCACTATTGACATGAAAATGGAAGACAAAATAAGACAGGAAGGGACTAAAATGGTGCCACACACTCCTGTCCCACTTGCCCCTGAAGAAAAGTAGTGTAGTAAACTGGACCACAGTAGTGGCTACATTTACACATCTGCAATTATGGCAAGACAGACACGACTGTACAATGTTTTGTGCAAGTCACTGTTGCAGTCAACTTCAGGTATGACTCACAAAAACTAACATCTATTGTCCTTTGGGAGAAACTGCTGTGAAAACTGTAAATGGCAATGTCCATTCTGTGCTTCTTGGAAAAAGTGTGGACAGAAGACAAAGTGGCTGCTTTCTGGGATGACACTCCTTTTAGGAACTCTACCATTAAGTGTCCTCACCAGACGGAAATCCTATACTCCCTGGTAATTGCTTGTCATGGAACTTGTGGCAGAAAATAATACAATGGAAAATCTTTGAGACAGTTTGTTATGATATGGGGAAACTTTCTTGCATTCTGTTAAGTCCACAAAGAACTGATTCAACTATTTGTAGTCCTTTGTCCTATGCAAATATCACTTAAGCTGTCTGTGAACATGTAGTGAATGCATACTCTTTTACCCTCTGTCCTGTGGCTTGAGAAAGAACACAGAGTTGCATGGCTGAATCCACAGCCACTTCCCCATTACTACTTTTTGAATAAGATTATGATTGCTATGCAGACAAATCCTCCCTGAACGGAAATTCAAAAAAAAGGCTCCTTATACACAAGGGCCAGCAATTCTAATATAATCATGGCAAACGTGGCTACCACCAAGAACACTATTCAAAGTGAATGGAATGAAGCCCTTGCACTGAACTCAATCTACTCTTAATATGGTACAGGATTATCCTTTTCCATAGGGCCATACTAAATACAGTTACATGAGGGCATGTCTGATGGACTCATGATTTTCTGTTAACCTAGGAAAGACTTTAAAGCAAAAATGCTAGACAAATTTAAAAAGTGGAAACTGAAGGTGGCTGACACCATACATTTCCGGCAGTGAAAGTTTCTGGACACTCCAATAATCTGCTTAGGATGTGAATTTCTTAAGATTGAGGAAAAATATGTATATGTTGATATGAGACAGCAAACAGCAATAGTTCCCTTAGATGCTTTTTAAGCTCTCTGCGAACCATGGCTTTTGCTGTAGCAAAGCAACTGAGTAAATGTCAGGAAAACCCTACAAGGACAGCTGAACTTTATTTGGAGTTAATCAGAGTCTCTAACTGATGGCAGGTGTGTACCCAAGACCAATGGATGCTGTAATTAAATCAAAAGGTGCTTCAACAAAATATTAGTTTAAGGGCGTGCACACTTATTGCAGCCAGCTTATTGTACGTTTTTTTTATTTTTTTTTATATTTTTCCCCTAACAGATTTGTTTTTCACCTGAAATGTAGAGGTTAAAGTTCACATTAAAGGTGGGAAAAGTTTTGAAATGATTTATTGCGGTCTTATTTTTTTAGATCACAAAAACCTGGCATTTTAACAGGGGTGTAGAAACTTTTTATATCCACTGTAGGTGTAGGGAGGGAAGCTAAGATGGGAGGAGAGGGTAGTCACCCCAACTCATAAGAAGGTACAAACTGGAAGGTGGGAACGAATGGCTAATGCAATAGTAAAGTTACTCGGACATCTACATTTATTGCAATTGTATACAACTGTCCTATATTCACTCTGCCTTACTTCTTTAGTAATAACACTTAGGAGTCATCCCAGAACTACAGAAAAAAACAAGGTTGGCAGACAGCACCTTATGGCAGGGAGATAAGTCTTTGTAGGACTGTTGAGGCAAAGTCAACTCTAGCACTAGAAGCAGAGGACAGACTGTAATGTTTGGAGACATGTACCGAGGACCAGTTGGCTGCCTCCAGAATGGCCTAGGTAGACATTCACCTCAAGCAGTGATGGCTGCAATGGCTCTGCTGGAATATGTCCTGATGTGCTCAGGCAAACTCATGCCATGGGGTTCGTAACAAAAGGCAATACAAACAGAAATCCATTTAGAAATAGTTTGCCAACAGCTTTCCCACATTTGTTCAATGCAAAGGTTGCAAATAACTGGTCAGATTTCCTGATGCTCTTAGACTTGCACAGATAAAACCAGAGCTGCTTGTGCCCATCTAAGGAGTGAAAGGTCCTTTCCACTTTGCTCTGCAGATCAGAGAAGTGTACTATCTTGCTTTAGAGAAACTTTGATGACTACTTTAGGCACAAAGGAGGCGTTAGTGCTTAGGCAGACTATCCTTGGAAAACATGGGAGAGTCCCTACACATTAGCACCTGAAGCTCAAATCTTTTTAGCTGATGTGAGAGCCGCTAAATGGATGGTTTTCTAGGTGCTAAATTTGATATCTGAAAAGAATGCAGACTCAAAAGGAGGCAAGGCAAGTCAACAACAAAATTGAAGTCCCAGAATGGGGCAGGGGCCCTCCTGGGAGGTTTTAAGTGAAGGATACCCCAGAGAAATTGTTTCACCATATAGTGGAAAAAGAGAGGTAGATGGAGATAGCTGAAGCATGGATTTTAATAGAGGAAAGTCCTTTGGAAAAAAGTTCTGCTAGATAAGATAAAATGTGAGGATAGTTGCTTGTAAAGGTTGCTGCCCCTAAGGGCACTGAGATGGACTTTCTGGTGCTGAGACTCCCAACCTCACGGAGGATAAGTAAGACATCCTTGTTAAAGAGATGATCAGAGGGGGTGAGAATCATATCATACACCCTGCTAGCTTGAGTGTTGTCAAGTTGGGGTTTAAGATGTTCCCTTTGTCCTGTGTTAGAAAATCAACCTTCAAATGGGGCAGCAATGAATCTTCCTTGGCCATATTGAGTAGCAGAGGGAACTAGTACAGCCTGAGCCAGAAGTGTGCTTTTCAAGATCATCCTACGCCCAACCCTCCATGATCTTCAGTAGTACTTTGGGGTTGAGGGGTATGGGAGAGTAGGCAAAAAATTAGATCTGTCTATGGAAATAATGCATTTGTCCAAGCCCTGTGGTCTGGGACCCTTGAGAAAAACTTCATGCTCTGTCCATTGAAGCAAAAAGGTCCAACTCTGGCACACCAAACCTGTCATTGAGTTTTCTGAAGACAGACTTGGTCAGCATCCACTTATGATGGTCTGTTATTGACCTGCTTAAGTGGTCTGCTAAGGTTGTTGCCTGCCTCCAACAGGTAATGAGACAAAGTGTAGTCCTACCTCTTGCTCAGTCTCCCAAAGTTGCACAGCCACATGGTACAGGGGGTGGGGTGGAGTGGATACTGTGGTGCTGTCTGTGCTTGCCAGCAGAGAACCTAGTTTCCATTTTTGTTTGATGCCACAAAGTCACAGTAAGCCATCATTTCCTTTACATTGATGTGCCTTTTTAAGAGAGGCTGTCCCACCTGCCTTGCATTCTCAGTCTATGTTTGCCCCAAGCTAGGTTTAGGGCCTCTGTGGTAATTACTTGGTACTCTGCCTGTAAGCTGAAGGGGACTTGTTTAGTTTGCAGGCATCAATTTCCCCCTATCAGTTTTTTATGGGTGCTGGTGCTGACACCACATGCTTTTCGGGTACTACTGTCTTTTCCTCATGTGCAGCTTTGCTACAAGTTATCAATTAGGATGCAGGAGGTCATGTATCCCAGTCCTTTCAAGAGCTCCCTGGCTGAGACAGATTCCTCCTGAATCAACTTTTTGAAGTAGAGTCTCTCAGGGATTTTTCTCCTGGGAATTTCTAGGTCTGGAATCCAACAAAACTCCTAGGAATACTAGGCTGCTGGATGGTTGGACTTCTTGTAACTGACAGTGAACTCTGAGAAGCACACCATGGTCATCTGAAGAGAGGAGTTCCTTTACTGCAGTTGCCTAGTTGCCTGTATGAGGCAGTCATCCAAACAGAAGAAAATCTGCACACCCCTGGTTATAGAAAAGACAATAACTGGTGCCAGATATATTGTAAAGACTCTGGGAACACTAGACAAGCAAAAAGCAATGTACAGAACTAGCACTAAGTGCACCCACCTGCCTTGAAGCAAAGCTATCTCCAGTGTTCCTTTTCCTTGGGAATGTGGAAATAAGCATCCTTTAAATTCAAGACAACCATGACTGCCCGAGGAACAACGGTCATGGGAAGAAGTATTTGTAAGTTAACATTTTGAACTTGGGGACCAACAAGAATTTAACTTTGACAGATCTAAGATGGGTCTTCAGTTTCCTTCATTTCTTAAGACCAGAAACAGTCTGGAGTAGAACCCTGTTTGTAATTCAGTTGAGGGAACTGGTTCCATAGATCCTTGTGCTAGGAGATGTTTAACTTAAGCCTGTGGCTCCTTGATCTGCCCTTTTGGAATGGGAGTAATGCCTGAGAACCTTGGAAGAGAAACAAGTTGTATTTTATACCTGGTTCTGATGATTTCTAGGACCCACCTGTTTTGGGTAATGGTCTGCCATTGATTTAAGCGGAGGAAAGAGTCTTCCCCCTAGCTGTATACGATACATGGTGGAGGATATGGAGGGAAGGGGACAGTGAGGTGCATGTATGAGTCTTGGCTTCTCCCTGCTGGATCCCTGGAGCTGGAACCAATAGGCCTGGTTCTGGGGTCTGCTTATCACCTTTGTTGCTGTCTATCCCTTCTGGTCTAAACAAGAAAGGACTAGGATTTGATAGGGTAATTTCTGTTGAACCTTGAAGGAGGTTCTTAACAGTTTGCATAGTCTTAGCCTTCTCCAATCTTTTAAAAACCCTTCAAGCCTTTGGTACAAAGAGGAAATCCTTGTCCAAGGGAGCATCAAAGATTTTAGCTTTGACAGGGTCGGGGTAAGACTGCTCTGTAAGCCAAGCACGTCTCCTCATTACTGACCCTGAAGCAGCTGCATCAAAACCAGAAAGTAAAGAATGTTCACCAATCTTGGAAATGATGTCACAAAGTTCTAACAATTATGTTGGAGAGCCTTGTCCTGTATCCCCTTCATTTTCAGGCAATTTACATCTCTTATGGCCAAGGTAGCCATGGTATAAACTTTATCCCCCAAACTCTGTTAAGGATTATACCCTCTGTCACTGGGCAGAGTTCGTAAGAGGTACTGCCCTTGGCACCCTTGGACCCTGAGAAGACCTCCTCAGAGTCTGCCACTGGACTTGCTAAAAGATGTTTATGACAATCCAGGCCCTCTAAAAATAACATTTGTCAGCAGGTGGGCTAGGAGTCAGGCTGCAGAGATGTGCCCTAATTATCATCACTCACTACCTATAGGATTGCAGAAAACGTCAGGGGTTTATGCTCAGAAAGAAGAAACTCTCTGACCTTCTTCGTGGATTGAGGGCACTCCAGACTCTCTCATCTTATGTAGGGACTCTCTCACTCAGGTGGTGAAGCTGAGGCAACAGCAGCATCCAACTCAGAGTTGGTATGTGATCCTGTTGAAAGCTGGTCCACATATGCCAGCTTATCCACATCAGTCTTATAGGAATTCATGGACTCCTGAAGTGAAAGATCTCTTTATAATTTAGCAGGAGAAGTTCCTTGGGCAGGGGTTCCGGCAGGGCCCAGCTGCCTGGATTGCATGAAGTACAAGACATCCTCAGGTAACCTGACAAGGTCCTGCATGTAGGCCTGTGAATATGCCTGTGGTCCAAGAGGCCTAGACTGAAGCAAGCCTACACAGTGGCCTTAAGTTTGGTATTGGGTGTGTCATTGGAAGGGGCTGGCTCAGATCACTGGTGGGTGACCGCAGCCTGCATCCAGTCTGATATTCCCCTACTGCTTTGGTAGATTCTGCCCTCCTCCCTCTAACAGTATCAAATAGCAGCTGGAAGCCAACATATATACCTAGTGGCTATGAAACCATCAGACACCCTAGCTAACTAGTCTCATGTGGATGTTTATGGAGTCTGACATGGCAGACTCTAAAGGGGTCTTGCCAGAGGCCTTGGCCATGCATTCAGTTGTCAGGGGGGCTGCAAAGACACCTCTCCTCCTCAGACAACCTCAAGACTAGGTGAGTTATCAGATAAAGAATCACTACTGTCTGGCTCCCTAATGACCTACAAAAACAGTTCTTCCTCTAGAAAGGGAGATCAACAGCAGGACCAGCAGATGCCATGGTGTGCAAAAGCCACAGACGATCCTTTTCTAAATATTTTTGGAGGGACTCAACCCTATGTTTTATGGTTCTAGAATTAAAGTATGCACACAGCAGCAGTTGGGCACATCACGACTTGGTCCACGGCTGAATAAGCAAAGAATAGAAACCCCAGTGAGGAATTTGTTTTCCACATACTACACAAACATTAGTCTTGACAGGCATTTAACAGAAATCAAAACTAAACATTACAGAACAGAAATTCCCCAATGTGGAACTTCATTTTAGATGATGCTCCATTCTAATACATCGGCCAGGACACAGGATGTTTCAGGTTTGATGGAATGAACTGAAGAAAGTACCATCCGGTTACCCTGTTATCTACTGAGCTTGATATTGGGGAGAAGGCCTTTAGTTGGCCTAGGGGCAGATGTCTGCCCCATTGGTCCTGCAAGAAGTAATGACAAGCGGAAGACACTTGCTGAAAAAATCTTGGTGAAGTAGAGATGAAATGGTAAGGCACACAAATGGAAGTGGGATTCTCCTGCTCTTAAGCATGGAAACTTTGTGTTCCTGTGCAACAGGAATGTCATTCATGCCCATGAAATCATAAGAAGTAGAAGTCTGTAAAGGATGAGAATTTTAAACTTTGATTCCACTAAAAATTTCTTCAGCCTGGAAAGGTTGAAAATTGGTATCCGTGATCTGTCCCCCTTTTCTTGGGACCAGTAACAGCACTGAATAAAATATGTACCTGCCTCTTCAGGGACAGCTAACTGAAGGGATCCTTGTTGTAAAAGGTCCTGCATCTGGTTGGGAATAACATGCCTGCTGTTTTGAGACTGATGGTGTTCTTAATAAAGGCTGAATCCACCTAAGTTGTAAGCAGCAGCCCTTCTTCACAGTCTGAAACATCTACTTATCCTGGATGATTTTTCCCACACTTTGGAAAAGGAAAGCATCCCCCAAGTTTGAGAGTGAGTTAAGGTTTGGTGGGATTTTGGGAGAAGTGAGGGAGGGAAATGCTCGGAATAGTCACAGCTGCTCCCTAATGGGTCCTTAGGACCCCCTCAAGGTCTAGAGTGAAAGTCTTGTTGCCCCTTTTTATGTAAAATGGTAGTGTTTCCCTTCAGATGCTTTGGTTTGTCTTGTCTGAAGAAAGGGCCAAGAGAGTAGGACCGTTTGTATTGTATCTTGGTGGTAAGGGAACACAGAGTTCCTTGACAACCTTCAGTCTTCTTGTCCAGCCTCTGAAATGCTTTCACATTAGGGGGTCCAAAGAGAAACTCTCTGTCCAAGGGTGCAATGAGTTCAGTTTTTGGAGGCCAACAGTGTCCATTTCCTTGAGGCTCTTATCTTGAATCCTCTCTGCCTTGTCTTTCATCTGTTCCTGAACAGACTCAGGCATAAGAGCATCTGGAACTGATAGCCAAGAGCTCTCATGGTTAAGAAAGTGTAGGCTCTCTTGACAAACTGGTCTAGTAGTCTACTTTTTCTATCATTTGGCTAATAGCTCTCAGAAGCAGACCTTGTGTTTACCCTTGGTGGACTCCAAAGACACCACAGCTGGATCAGACAGTAGGTTCTCATAAGACATTTATGGGTGTCAAGCACACTAAAGAAGTGATCAGCCTCGGGGGGGGGGGGGGGGGGTACAGAATCAGGCTGCAAAGATGCATCTAAAAAATACATTATCCAGGACTTCATGGACTGAGGAATTGCTACAGGCCTGGTTTCAGGCAGACTCAAAAGCCATCTGTACTTATCCTGAGCCTGACAGAACTCTACACTTCCAGGTGGACTTTTGTTCTGTGAAGTGTGTCCTAAAAATACAAGTCCTCAAGAAGCAAAGCTGAGGAGATGGTGTCTTCAGAATCAAAGTCGAAATATTTGCAGGAGGATGTTCCACATAAGCAAGTTTTGCCTCAGCCCAGCCCCCAAGAAAATCTTCCATGAGTAACACTGGCAATATTCTGCCCTATTCCTCTATAACCAAGACATGAGTGTTGGAAGGCAGAGCCTGCAAAGCAGCCCCAGACCTGACAGATGCCCACCCAGTTCTGGCTCATGAGACACGGAGGCCTCCATAAGAGTCACAGGGCATGTATCCACATTTTCAAGGCAGGGTGGGAAGTCTGACACCAAGAGGGTGTCATCGACCTTAACAGCCTTCCCCTTCAAACACTTCTTTTTGCATTCTTTGGGACATTAGCTAGGGACCAGCAGATAACATGCAAGCATAGGCCTAACACTACCTTTTAAAAAGATATCTACTGAGAAATTCAGCCCTGTTTCTAATAGCCCTATAATTAAAATAGGCACAAGACTGACCATTACGGATATTATGCTCAGGCCTAAGTACACCAAGCAATAGGAACTAAAGTTCATGCACAGAATTTATCTTCACACTTATGGCAGTTGCTGTCATGAAAAGACGTTGATCAAAAATAACCTCCGCTAAAAGGAATGAGAAAATGTTCCCCATTGGGGTACTTAGCTTTAATGAATCACTGGTCTCAGGCCTGTCCAATGAACTGAAAGCATTCTGCATCAGTACAACGCAGACAGAAATAACTGAATATGACAACCATTGATGACTCCTTTACACCGCTAATGTCAAGCAGTGATTGGCATCCTCTGGGTGGATGGGGATTGTAAAATTCTTGGTATTCGGGCTGACTACAGACTCCTAAAGGCAGGAATTCCCATGATTTGGTAATTTAATGAGGACTATAATGATCACCATACGACAGTATGGGTTTCCTCCTCCATATACAGGAAATATGCTGACATTACTAAGATGGAGTAGCCAACTTGGACAGGAGGGAGGAGGGGTCAGGGTCAATGCTCTGAAGTTACGCAGCACATCAGACCTTATCCATGGCACTGTTCCCAAGTGGCAAGAGTGCTAAAGTAATCTGTAATGTGACCATCTTTCTAACATGCTGCTCAAGGCAAGAGACTGCAATACAATACGGTACAAGTAGAAGGAATAAGGAGCCTCCGAGAAGTTCAGTATGCCAAACAGTCCATTATGCCTGTTAAGTACTAACCTTTCCTCCCGCCAAAGACTAACAATACTAAACCTAGTAGTAGAGTACTCACTAACCTGCACTGCAAATTGTTTTCTGCAGTGTCCTGGGAAGGAAAGAAAAGCAAGTCTGTAGTTTGTCTTTTCCCCCCTGCAGCCATCCTTACACAAGAGGAGCAATCAACTACAGCCATGAATATGCTGAGTGATAACTAACATCTATGAAGAATTTAAAGACCACATTTCTATTCTCTTTTTCGTGCTTATGGGACAAGAAACTTATTGAAAGGGAATAAATTCTAGTTGATCTATTGTCAAACTATTGCTTAAAAAAATCAGTCACAAATACTTATGCATTAAAAATTAGCAATTGTGGACAGGAAATGCACACCTACTGGAAATAATGAACAAATCAAAAGTTTGTTAGGAGAAACGTACACTGTAATGATTACCCCCAGAGAGGTAAAAAAAGCTCCACTGTACCTGCATCAGAACAAAGCGGTCAGTGTTGGAGAAAAGTACAACTGTGTTTTGCATAGTGTCATCTTCCTCATCATCTTCATCTTTACCAGGTGACCCATCACCATCTATTAACTGCAATAAATGAATAAACAAAGTTATAAAGTCTTAAAATACCGGTATCCAGACATACAGCATCAGTGTAATAAAATTAGATACAAAAACTTAAGCTGTAAATCTTAAATCAGATCACTTTTAGCTAGTTTTAATGATAAAGACACTTATGTCTTTCACCTCTCCTTTTCAGCTTATACCAAATAATGAGACAATTTGTATCGAAGTACAAACTTTACTGTATAAACATCTAACCTATCAGAGCTGCACAGAAGTGGGGATCATGGTGAGCATGCAAGAAAGGCCTAAAGTCAGTGGGATGAAAAATTATACATACGCAGACATATATACAGGTTCTCAGGTACTTTTACTATTTATCCACGAAGATCTTTAGAACCTTAGCTCTGCATCCCCATGAAGACTTTCCCCCCCATTCTCATGCATATTTTAGCCCTTATGATTTAAGTACAAATAACCTGGAGCCAAGAAGAACATTTACATGTTACTCATATCCATACTAGACAAATGTGCCAGACCTGGGGTGAATTTGCAGTTTCCCATCCATTTGTCCAAATTACACGTGAACAGAGTAAGAGAAGTACTTTACATGGAGTGGAAGACTATTCCCAAGAGGTGATGTCTCTATGATGCACATCCACCCCACCAACATGTTCTATTCACATTGCAGATCTCTTGAGCAGGTATTCACCCCCCCCCCCCCAGTTGGGCTTGTAGATGTGCAGCAGTTCAGAGAAGAGAGGGTCACTTGAGTTCTTTACACAATGCATAGAAAAGAGAGACTAGGCTTTGAGACAGTCAGGAAAGTTTTTATGATTTAGGCCTTTTTTTTTTTTTTTTTTTTTTGAGAAAGCATTGTGGTAGTTCGGTATCCAGCTGTCAAAACATGTAACACAACTTGAAGGCGGCATTATAATCAATGATCAGACTAGTAAGTGATGAGTACATTCCTAGACCTAGATGCCACACCCTTACTAATAATCTACACAGTAAAGAAGGGACAGATACCTGGTGAGTGAAGGAAGGTTTATCCACATAGGCTTCCCAGCTGTGCATTGTCGATGTGATAACTAAAGGGGATATCACACTTACCAAAGGACACTACTATACATATTTTAGCACTTAGTTTTAGCCTTATGACGACATCAGCTGTTTGTTTGGGAAAGCCCCTCTTGGTGTCCTCTGGAGAGATAATGGCAATAAGTTTTCAGTAATCTCCAAACTTGGTCAGCCATAAACTCTTTACTTTGACTTCTGAGAAGTAAACGCCAAAGAAAAGTGGCCGAAGGACTGAACTGGGGGCATATCACTAGCAGACATTTTGGAAGAGGTATAGCCACTTACCCCAATTTCCTGCATTTTACTTGAGAGTCCACTTGTTATCCAAGGAGTTCAAACACTGATTAACATTTAGCTGGGACAGTTTAACAATACTAGAGTGTGGGATGGCATCAAATACCTTTGTGAGGGCCACATATACAGTGTGTACCTATTTTACCTAATCCACTGCTTCAGTAACCTTCTCGAAGTTGTTGAAAAGGTTAAGCAGGCAGGATCTACCCTTGACAAAAATGAACTGGCTTGGGTCAAGTTTGTAGGCTGCCCAAGTCCTTACTTATTAATTCCATAATGCATCCTTTCCATGGCATTACGGATGAGGCTAGTCAGACTTGCGGATCTAATTGCTTGGGTCAGTTGACTTCTTACCTTTGTGCAAGGGGCTAATTGCTGGAGTCTGCTATTTATCTAGCAGACAGCCTGTCTGGGAGACTGACACACAGCAGCCTCAGTAGGGAGTTTGACAAGTCCGTTTTTGCAACTAGCCAATATCCAAGCTTGGTATTTTATCAGGAGCCATAGAAGCAACATTCTTGACTTGAAAAGTGCTTTGAAGACTTGTTCTATGGAGATTCAAAGGGAAGGGGTGTAGATGCTGGTATGTGATCTGGGAATGTGGAGTGGAGTGAAGTTTGAGCTTAATTTATCCATCAGAGAAATAATAGTGGTCTAAAATCTTACCATAACCACAGATATCCTTCTTGTCTATGTTGCAGTATTCTTACTGTGGGACCCTCTGCCTCAGGTGACCCGAACATCAGCTCCTACACAAAAGCTTAAGACTGGTTGCTGTTGGTGTGTGGGATGTCACACGTAGGGCCATAAACCAGGGGGCCTTAAATGTGACGTCTGCACACATAAACCTCAGAAGTGACTGCCCAGTTGGACAGTAGTTTAGGTGGTGCCAAATGATGTCCTCCAGGCCGGTGAAATGCAGTTGACTGCCCAGTGTGACCACAGTCTAGGTGGTGGTCCTATGATGCCCCATAAACAGGTTGAAATTAATGCAAGGGGTCTGGTGGGAGGAAATGAATACTGCAACATGGAAAAGGAGGACATCTATGGTTATGGTAAGATTTTACACAACTATTCTATGTCCTTCTAGTCTCATGTTGCAGTCTTCTTACTGTGGGAGAGTACCACAGCTTTAGGAAGGAAGGGTGGAGATACAGGTAGCAGATTCAAGAAATCCTTGCAGGATTGTCCTTGCAAAACCTGCTCTGGCTCTGGATACATGGTCCAGTCTGTAATGCTCGGTAAAGGTATGTATAGTGGACCAGGTGGCTGCCTCGAGAATGGAAGTTGCGTCTAGGCCCTTGAAGACAACCCTAAAAGAGGTTAGTGCTCAACTAGAGTGGGGCTTGACTCCCTGATGCAAGTCCTTTCCATGGTAGGAATAGCAGAAGCAGATAGTCTTCCTAATCCAGACGGAAATAGTTTGTTTGGATACTGTCTTGCCCAGAGCCCTGGCATGGAAGGACACAAAGTTGATTAAATTTCCTCATAGTCTTAGTTTTGTCCAAGTAAAACCTTAACTGCCTGTGGACATCAAGGGAGTGCCGTATTTTTTCACTGTCATTTGTAGGAGATGGAAAGAAGGTGGGTAAGTGAATGGACTGATTTGGTGATAGCTCGTTGACCACTTTGGGCATGAAGGAAGGGTTGGTGCACAGGGTCACCCTGTCTTTGTGGAAGACAGTGTAGGGAGGGTATGCCATGAGCTTCTACAATTCCGAGACCCTTCTGGCTGAGGTGTGGGCTAACAATAGGACTGTTTACCATGTGCACATCTGCAGGGATGCAGAGTTGGCTGGGTCAAAGGGGGCCAGTGTAAGTTTTTCCAGGACATACTTTAGGTCCCAAGGTGGTGGGATAGGCTTCCTTGATGGTTTTATGTGCAGGACCCCTTTCAAAAATAATTTAACATCCAACCTGGAGAGTAGAGGAGGGTCCAAGGGCAAGCATGCACAGATGGCAGATAAGTGAACTTTCACTGAAGAGTATGAAAGATCTGCCTTCATGAGCTCACTTTCGCAGGTTAAGACTAGAGAAACATCTGCCTGAAAGGGATCCCTATTGTCTTCGGAGGCATCATTTGGAGAACCTTTCCCATTTGGAAATGTAGGATCTCCTTGTGCTGGGTTTCCTGGCTTCCGGCAAGATAGATAGCATGTCCTCTGTGTAGCGGTGTCTGAAGGTGACAAAGTTTATCACCCAGAACACGGTTAAGTACGCCATCTCCAGGTGCGGATGGATGAGAGTTCGTTGCTGCTGTGTGAGCAGATCCACCCTGTGAGGCAACTTGTGGTGACTGCCCTTGGCGAGGGATTGAAGAAGGGGGAACCAATGCTGCCTTGGTCAACAGGGAGTCACCAACAAGATTTTTGGCATGTCCCTCCTGATTTTCAGGAGGACTTTCTGAATGAGAGGAAAGGGAGGGAAGACATACAGAAACAGTCCCTTCCATGAGATGGTGAAGGCGTCTTCCCTCCAAGCTAGAGGGGAGGGATCCTTGGTACAAAAGCTCCTCAATTGTCTGTTTTGGGCGGAGGCAAATAAAACTATCTGTGTTGTGCCCCACTGGTGGACAATGTCTAGCAATACTTCTCTGTGTAACATCTACTCATGATGCAGAGAGAATGATCTACTGAGAGCATTTGCTTGGTGGTTATCCAGGGATGGGATGGGATGTAGAGTGCCTGCAGAGATATGTTGTTCTGTGAGGCTAATTCCCAAATTTGCACTGCTAGCCTGCAGAGAAGGTAAGACCTGGTCCCCCTTCTTTTTTGACGTACTACATAACAGTGGTGTGGTCTGTGAAGATTTGAAGGGAGCCTGGCTGTAAGAGAGGGAGAAAGGCCTTCAGGGCTAAGTGAACTGCTGTCATCTCCCTTACACTGATGTGTTTTTTCAGGATGGATGCTTGCCAGAGGGCTTGCACTTTGACGCCATTCATGGCAGCCACCCAGCCCAGATCTGAGGCATCTGTGTGCATTTGTTGAGATGGTGTGGTGGGTTGACGGGGTAAACCTGGATTCAGCTGTTATCTGTTGAATCCACCACTTCAGTTCTGTTTTTAGGCAAGGTAGAATGGTATTCAGAAGTCTAGAGGGTGGCTGTGTTGGGACCACACATTCTTTAGATACCACTGTAATGACCTCGTGTGCATCCTATATAGTCCTCGTGTGCATCCTGTCTAGTGTCAACAAAGGTATTGTGGCTGTCATGAGGCCCAGTAGGCCCATGAAATGTCTGGAGAAGGTCCTGGAAGTGGTGGATCAGTTAAGTCACTTTGCCCTGAGGGAGGAAGGCCTTCATCAGGTCTGTCCGAATCCTGCATCCCAAGAAGATTTTGTCCTGGTCTAGGGAACGGGATGATTTGGCGAGGATGAGTGTGAATCCCAACCCCTGTAGCAGAGACATGGAGAACCGCAGATGATTTTTGTGGGTGTCTTTCTCTTCTGTAAGAATGAGAATGTCGTCCAGGTAGGGGTAGATTTGAATGCCCTTGGTCCTGCAGTAGGTTATGGCTGGAGCTAGGCACACAAACACCTGAAAACACAAAGAAGCCACACGGAAGCAAGGACTCTTTCCCCAAATTTATTCACTCTAAGCACTTTCATCTCACAGAATAAAACTTCTTCAGAAAAACTACATATTGTTTACTTTATACTTTAGGTTTTTCTGAAGTTGTCTTATTGTGAGAGACAAAAGCACTCGGAGTGAATAAATTTGGGGGGGGGTCCTTGCTTCCGTGTGGCTTTTTTGTGGTTTCAAGTGCAGTGGATAAACCAAAGGTCAAGGCAGTAAACTGAAAGTGTGAACAGGGTCCAGCAAAGCATAGGCCTTCCTGTGGTTGGTATGTATGGGCATGTGGAGGGTAAGCCTCCAAGTCCAAAGTGGCCATGAATGCTCTGGATGGCAATAGTGCAAGCAGGTACTGGAGACAAAGGATTCTGAAGGAAGGGACTTTCAGAAAGAGGTTTAAGAAAGATAAATCCTGGATTGGCCTCCATAGGCCATCCTTTTTTGGTGCCAGAAATAGTCTGGAGTAGAAATCCCTTCCTTCCTGTCCTGTGGAACAGGTTCTATGGTTCCCTGAGCCAAAAGATCCTGGATAATGTGAGGAATTAGATGGAGTTGTTTCTTGGTTGGAAATGGAATGCCCAGTGGTGTGGGGTTTTCCTGCCAAGATAGGAAATATCCTTTTTCCACTACTGCCAAAACCCAACAGTCTGAGGCGATTTCTTTCCAGAGGGGCAGACAGAGGAGGGATGAGAGGTGGAGGTGTTCGAGGCAGTCACACATTATTATTATTTCTGTCTTGAAAGGGCTGTCTGTGGGTGGGTTGAGAAGGAGCTGCCCTAGAAGACAAATGCCTTCTAGTCCCTTTCCTATGTCTGGAAGATGAAGGGGTGGTAATTGTGGGGGCTATTCTGACATGGGTAGTCTCAGCAGGGCAATTCCTGTAATACTCTGGTATTGGGAAGACAAGTAAGTGTTTAAGAACCTACAGGAGAAGAGTAAGAAATTCCAAGATATTAAACAGTTCTGCAGACTGTTTTCCAAACAGAAGATTATGATCTACTGGGGCATCCAGTATTTTGGATTTAAAGTCTTCAGTCAGTGGCTGGAGCCTAAGCCACAAGTACCTGCATAGCGCAGATGCAGATGCAGCAGATCTAGCAGAGGCCTCTGCTGCATCATAACTGCATCTAACAGAGTGCCTAAGAACTTGAGATGCCAGGGACAGTTTAGATGCTATTTCTGTCTTATTAGGAGAATCAAGCAAGGAGGACCATAGGGTTGTAGCTTGGGATACCAAATCCAGGGCATATTTTACCATATGGGTTTGGTAATTAATTGCCCTAAAAGCTAGGGTGGAAGAAGTGTATATCTTCTTACCCAGCCTGTCCATTACCTTGCTATCCTTGTCTGAGGGTAGGAGTGATAAGGATGGGATAAGTCTAGACTGTTTGCCTGGGGCTACAGCTATCACTGCGGGGTCTGCCAAGAGGGCAATCAGTAGAAATTTGTGGTAGTCAGAGACCTTGTAGAAATTATCAGGTCTCTTGGGAGCAGGTGGTTGAGAGTCGGGGGGGGTTTGAGAGTGATGGAAATGCAATTAAGTATGCAGAAATCACCAGAGGGATGGCTAATGGAGAGAGTGATCCAACCTGCAGCAGCTCAAAACACCGTTTTTGAGTTTCTGTCATCTGGGTAGTACCCCATTTACAATACTCCCTCATTTTTGTTATAGTCTCTCCAAATGTGATGTCCTCTGGAGGGGAGTCTTCCTCTATAGACTCCTCGTCAGGGGAGTAGTATTCCAAGGGGGAGGCTATATGGGGAGGCTATATGGGATGAGCATGTCACTGACTCAGAGGAAGAGGATAAGATTTCTTCTTCTTCCTGAGAAATGGAAGGAAGATAGAAGTGGCTGAGGCAGGTCTTGGGCTAAGTACAGGTATAGTGGGAGCAGAGGAGGCTGAGGGCCATGAAGGCCTGCAATAAGGGCTGTGTTAAGGACTGCCAGTCTGGGTGTCCCTCTGAAGAAGCAGACACGTGTTTTGTCTTTTGTCTCCTTTTTAAGGGAGTTGCTTTAGGAGAAGCTGTGGGCCTAGTTTTAGGGATCTGTCCTAACGAGAAAGGTTTAGAATTCTGGGTCAGTGAAAGTCATTCGGTGGAGCCTGGTTCCCACCCTCGACTTCGGAATAACCTCCACAGACGTGCCAGCCGGTACTTCGGAAACTGTTTGCTCATGGGTAGAGGCCGAAGTAGACGGCTCTAGCAGACATCCCTCAATCCCTATATTGGTGGTTGGCAGGCTGTCCGACAATGGAGGGGCAGAGGTGGTAGGCCTCATTTGTTCTGATTTCCTGCCAAGCGGTACATCACATAACTGATTTGTTTGCAGTTAAAAGCATTCTGTAGAGTCTCCTGGTTCCTTTTATCTGTTTAAAACTTTCATTTTGTGGCTCACTGCTGTCATTCTGCTGTGATGAACATTTCTGTAGTGTTTACTGCCTAAGAGTAGGCTAGTAGCTTTAGTATTGTTCCCCACCCTCCCTCACTGTTGGTGTCTTGCTGTTATACTTGGTGGCTTTGCAATTGGCTGCCCCTACTGTAAATTTGATCTGGGGCACTCCTCCGTCTAGTGTCATTAGCTCATTCTATCTAATACAGAGAGAACATTTGAGAAGGCCAACCCACTTATCTGCCTCTCCTCTCCCCTTACTTTACAAAAAAAAAAAAAAAAAAAAAAACTTCTAGAATCTCTCTGTGTTCTGCTTAACTGTAACAAAAAAAATGTACACTTGTTTCCTGCCTTTCATGTAACTAGTCAAGTCCAGATACAGATTTGCTGTATCCAGGACTGTATGCAAGCTCCTGAGGCCCCCAAGCCTTTCGGTGTTGAAGGGAACCCTGAGCACTAGGTAACCTATCTACCACATAAGGAGGGGTTTCTGGCCCAGAAATTATAGTTATTGGTCATCTGGGCAATTTTTCCATCTCTTTCAACTTTCTGATTTACAAGCCCGCATTTGCACTTGTTTCTTTCCTGTCACTAATCTAGTTCAGATACAGATTCTTAGTTTTAGCACTTGAATTTGCTTATTTGTGCTCAGCACTTGTTCAGAAAGTAGTTTTGTACCTACCATAAATGTAGATGTCCGATAGGTATGCATCTGCATTCCTAACAAATGGGTTGTCCTGCCTCAGGCAGCCCTTCGGTCGGCCGGATTCCAAAGTCTGGGTCTGGCCTCGGGCTGATGTCGCACTTCACCCGACGTCATAGCTGCTGGGGTATAAAGGCATCAGCCAACGCCATTTTCCTCAGTATTTCTTGCCCCAGATGCCAGGTGCCCTCTAGGAAGGCTAAATTTGGATAAATGGAATAATTCCAAACAGAAGAAAGCAAAATATATATATACATATATACATACAAACAAATACACCATAATAGATTCCCCCAGCTAGCTTAAAGAGGGGTAAATACCCTAGGAATACCACAGAGGGGAAGGAGGGTGGGTAATCCTGACTGCAGATGCATACCTATCGGACATCTACATTTATGGTAGGTACAAAACTGTACTATGTCCTTCAAGGATGCATCTACAGTCCTAACAAATGGGTAGAATACCATAGCTAATCTGGGGGAGGAGGCACTAAGATAATGATGGTGTAGTTAAGATCCCCTGTAAAACAGCAGCTGCAAAACCTGCTCGGGATCTGGAGTATAAAGGAAGATTATAATGCTTGGCAAATGTATGCACGGAGCTCCAAGTAGCAGCTTCTAAAATGTCTTTGGTAGCCACTCCTCGTAGGAAAGCTGTAGTGGTGGCTGTAGCTCTTGTGGAGTGAGGCCTGATATTTTCAGGAGTTGCCTTTCCATGAAATGAGTAGCAGAATCGAATGTAATTTCCTATCCATTTTGAAATTGTCTGCTTTGAAATTGCTTTTCCTTGCACTCCTGTTGCATATGTTACCAGAAGCTGGTCAGTTTTTCTACTGCTCTTGGTTCTGTCCAGGTAGTAGCGCAGTTGTCTGTGTACATCCAAGGTGTGTAGTAGTTTTTCCCCCCTGTTCTGTGGGTTGGGGAAGAACGTAGGCAAATGTATGGCTTGGTTTAAGGATACCCTGGATACCACCTTTGGCATAAAAGTAGGATTGGTTCTCAGAGACACTCTATCCTGATGGAAGATAAGGAAAGGCTGCACTGCCATTAATGCCTGTAATTCAGATACCCTTCTTGCTGAAGTGATTGCTAGCAGGAAAGCAGTTTTCCAAGATAAGAACTGTTAAGTCTGCTGTTGCTACTGGTTCAAAAGGGGAAAGTGTTAATTTTTTAGCACAAAATTGAGATTCCATGCAGGTAAAGGTGGTTTCCTTGGAGGCTTTACATTTTTGATCCCTCTCAAAAATTATCTGAGGAGAGGATGAGAGAAGACAGGAGGATCCATGTTGTACTCTGCTGAAATTGCTGATGCATGTATCTTAATGGAAGAATAGGACAGGCCATTGTGGAACAGTTCTGCTAAGTATTCCAGGATGTGTGCCAGGTTTGTAGTGTGGCATTTTCTCCCTTTTCTGCACTGAAAATGAGGAATCTTTTCCATTTGGCTGAATATGTTTTCCTTGTGGAGGGTCTGCGAGCCTCCAGGATAATGTCCTTAACCCTCTGAGATAAATCAAGCTGGTTTTGTTTTATGCAATTTTCCAAGCAGTTAGCTGCAGTGTTTTTAAGTTTGGATGCAGGGTCTTGTAGTTGTTCTGCGTTAGAAGTAGAGGACATAGAGGTAGATGCCATGAATGTGTCAGAGACATGCTTCTTAGTAGTGGGTACCAATGTTGCCTTGGCCAGTCAGGAGCTATCAGAATTACCTTTGGCTGTTCCTCTCTGATCTTCAGTAGAACCTTGTACATCAAAGGAAGAGGTGGGAAGGCATACACTGTCAGGTCCTTCCAGCTTAAAGAAAGGGAGACCACCCTCCAGGCAAGTGGGTGGTATACTCTTGAGCAGAATTTCTTCAGTTGGTGGTTGTGTGGGGAGGCAAACAGGTCTATCTCTGGCATTCCCCATTTCTCTGTTAAGGTTTTGAAAATATCTGGATGCAGCATCCATTCGTGAGCATTCGTGGTAGTCCTGCTTAAGCTGTCTGCTAGTGAATTTTCTTTTCCTGGTACAAATTTGGCCTGCAGTTGGATATTGAGATTCAGGGCCAAGTTCCACAGGTCCATTGCCGTCCGGCATAGAGGATATGAATGTGTGCCTCCCTGTTTGTTGATGTACCACATGACTGTGGTATTGTCCGTCCTTATCAGCAGGTGTCCTTGCTGGATGAATGGTCTGAATGCCTCTATTGCATGCTTCACTGCCAGCATCTCCTTTAGGTTTATGTGCAGATTCAGCTGGTCTTGTGACCATAGGCCACGAATGCACTTGTCTTCCATGTGTGCCCCCCCAAGCCTAGGTCTGAGGCGTCTGTGGTAATGGTCTGCCTTGGATGTGGTTTGTGGAAAGGCAATCCTCTGTTCATCTGATAGGCCTGAGCCCACCACAGGAATTCTTTTTTCAGACATGGAATGATTGGTATCTGGGCTTCTAGACTGTGTCTGTGCTGAGACCATACATTCCTTAGGTACCATTGTAACTTTCTCATATGCAGCCTGGCATGTGGGATCAATATTATGCAGGATGCCATGTAACCCAGGGCCTGCAGGACTTTCCTTGCAGTAAGCTGAGTTTGTCCTGTTAATGCCATGAAATAGACTGGTAGTTGCTTTTGTTTTTTCCTCTGTGAGAAAAGCCATCTGAGTTACTGTGTCCAGTTCTGCCCCCAAAAATTGTAACCTTTGAGATGGCACTAGTCTTGACTTTTGTATGTTGACTGTGTATCCCAAGGCTTGCAGCAGTTGTATGACATAGGCCAAATCCTGTATTAATTTTGTCTTGTTGTCCGCTTGTATTAGGCAGTCGTCCAGGTATGGGTAGATTTGAATTCCCTGAAGCCTGCAGTGTGCAATTACTGATGCCAGGCATTTCGTGAATACTCTGGGCACAGTAGATAAGCCAAAGGGCAATGCTGAGAATTGATAATGCTCTGATCCTGCAAGAAATCTGAGGTGTCTTCTGCAATCTGGTCATATAGGGACGTGCAGGTATGCCTCCTTGAGATCTAGAGTCACCAGCCAAGACTCATTGCCCAACATGGGAAGAAGTTGCTGTAGTGTCAGCATTTTGAATTTTGGAACAATGAGGTATGTGTTCAGTGCGGACAAATCTAGAATAGGCCTCCATTGATTTTCTTTTCTTGGTACAAGGAATAGTCTGGAGTAAAATCCTTGGCCTTGTTCCATAGATGGTACCTTTTCTATTGCTCTCATCTTTAGTAAACTGATGATTTGATTTAGAGCCTCTGATTTCTGGCTTGGTGGAAGGTTTGGCATTCCTCTCTTTTGGTAGAGTGTGGAAGTGAAACCTGTAGCCCTTGTCTATTGTTTGTAAAGTCCATTTGTCTCCTGTAATACAATGCCAATTTCTTGAGAATAAGGCTAGCTTTCCGCCCAAGGGTGCTTCCAGTTGTTCCCTGGTAGGCGGAATCAGAGCCAAGTCATTGTGTCTGTCCTGTAGATGTGTTTGCAGTCGCAGCTATGGCGGCACTTCCTTGGTTGGCAGGTTGCCACTGACGACCCCTATAGGCACCCCTAGATTGACCTCTGCCTCTTGGGCGTCTATTTCTGCCTCTCTGTGCTCTGGAGCTGTCTGGAAAGGACCAATTCTTTGAAGGCCAATTTCTGCTAAACCTTGGAGGTTGGACCTGCAAAAAATCCTTGACTGTTTGGACAGATTTTGCTTTTTCTTCCACTTTCTTTAGAACCTCCTGTGCAGGGGAGCCAAACAAACTTCGCTTCTCCATAGGGGCATCCAGGAGTTTAGACTTAACATGGTCTGGTAAGGATTGTTCTTTTAACCAGGCATGCCTTCGAATCACTGCTCCAGTCATAGCTGATCTAAATAAAGCCTCCAGTGCATCATAGCCACATTTTAAAAAATGATTACTGACCTGCTGAGAATTGTGTACCAAATCCTGAAGGGACTTACGGTCTAAAGGTTCAGGAGAGGCCAGTTTTTTATTCAGTTGATCTAACAAAAATTCCTGATACTGAATCATGTGAAATTGACAGTTTAAAGCCCTCGCAGAAAGAGTAGCAGATGTATAAACCTTTTTACCCCATCTCTCTAATGCTCTAGATTCCCTTTTAGATGGGAGTGGGTTTTTGGCAGAGGCAGCTGCAACACCCTTAGGGCCCTGAGAAATGGTTTCTGGGTCTGCAGCATGAGCCTTATACAAGTGGTAGTGAGAATCCGGGACCCTGTAGTATCTGTCAGGCTTTTCAGGGGCCGGGGGAAGAGAATCAGGGGTAGTACTGGCATCATTGTATGCATCATCAACAACTGAAAGTACAGGTGGAATGGCTAAAGGCCTATGCTGCGGTAAGTGTAAAAAAGTCCTTAGCCTTTTCCTAGAATCTGAAAAATCCTGACCCTGCCATTGGAAGTGTTCCCTCATGGAGTGTAGGGTTCCCCAAAAGAAAATTCTTCTGGAGGAGAGGCAGAAGGAATGGAGTCCTCTGCATCAGAATCCTCATAAGGTGAGTATGGGCCTTCCTGATGGTCTGATACATCTGAACCATCCGAGGAATAGTCAGAGGGCAGAGGGTTCAGGGGGTTCAGTCCTAGGCCTCTTATCAGGAGAGGGTTGTGAGGCCCTGTCTGGGGGAGGATGGGATCCCCTGATCAAAGAAATAGGGTCCTCAGCAAGGCTGAGGATCTGTGAACTGGAGGTAGGCCTGTGAGAGGGAGCTTTTGAAGGTAAGGCCTTGGAAAGTTTGGCTGCTTTAGCCCTGGAGAAAGCCTTGATAGACATAGAATCAGGGGGTCTAGCTGCCCCACGTGCAGGAGTAGAGATGTCCAACGGAATAGTGTCAGACAACTCTTGTGTGCCTGCTACTTCAGAAGGAATTTCTGTAGCCGACTCAGCCATGGCCTGTGTGGCCTCGGTTATCGGAGGCATGCTTTCAGCCGAAGGGAGAACCGAGGTCTCGGTTTCAGCTTGACCGTGGTTTCAGCCGAAACCGCGGGCCGCGAGTGTCGGTCCTTTTCTTTGCGTTTTTTAGCTAAATGTGTAGTCGGAGTCTCCGACGGCATTTTATATGCAAAAGTGGAGCCAAAAAACTCTTCAGCGAACTCCGACCGACGTCTAAGAGTCCGTCGGTTGAAGGAGGCACAGACTAAAAAAGCTGATACGTCGTGGTCTGGGCCTAAGCAAGGAAGGCAGTAAGAGTGGAAATCCTTATGAGGTATTTATTTCCCACAAGTTAAACAATTATTTACTTTGTCTGACATCGGCTGAGGCAAGAAAGAGTCCCCAACGGGGTACTTAGCTTTTTAGAAGTCTTCGGTAAGCTGAAATCTCTGGATTTGACCGACCGGCACTTGCGAACAGCTTCTGCTTTGGGCACCGCGCGGCAAGAAAGACTGGGGAAAATGGCGTCGGCTGATGCCTTTATACCCCAGCAGCTATGACGTCGGGTGAAGTGCGACATCAGCCGAAGCCAGACCCAGACTTTGGAATCCGGCCGACCGAAGGGCTGCCTGAGGCAGGACAACCCATTTGTTAGGACTGCAGATGCATCCTTGAAGGACATCTTGTTGTAAGCACTAAATAAGCTACAAATTACTACAGCACTCAACCATCCTTACCTAGAAGAAAGTCTTTGTACTTACTTTCCTCACTTGCTTAGAGAAAAACAGCTCAAGTACTCACTTTCCTCACTTGTCTAGAGGAAAACAGTTTTTTATTCAGGCATGTCCAAGGGTCAAGCTCCCAGTGTTCTCTCCTGTCTATCTGATGAATCTGGGCATCTCGGGGCAATGTAGCAATTACCTCATGTACACAGACAACCCTCTCCTACCACCCAACACTACAACCTGTGAGAGATGCACTTATCTAGCCAAACTGGAGGTAAAGCTCTCTCCAACCAAGACTGAACTTGACAATCAAGAGGAGAAGGTAAACACTTGCACCACATCACACTCATCACATAGTCCCACTAAACCTACACCAGCAAAATCCACACAAACACAAAAATATTTGCGGAGGGTCTCAATAACAATCTGCTCAAGCAAGAGACCTCCAAAGCAGAAACGCAAGCAACCTCCACCTCCCAACACAACCCAAATGAGACACAGCCCACAGACTCAGTGTGCCACTCAACCACAGCCCATATGGCAAAACAACGTACCCAACACACTAGTCATAGGTGACTCTACAGTCACGCACTCTGATGTCCCACTCATCAGGCTAAACAAGAAGGTTACTGTCAGCTGCCTGTCGGGTGACAGGATCTACCACATAACCCACGCACTCAGGTCACTTCACGAGTACAAATATGACTGTCACTGTCCATGTTGGTGTGAATGACCTGAAACATACCTCCCTGGACTACATGAAGAGAGACATGGAAGAGCTCTCCAATCTTGTAGCCCAGGCAGGTATGACCCTAGCCCGGAGTAGCATCCTGTCATCGCCCAGAATGACACCGCAGTACAAAGACAAAATGACTGACTTCAACAATTGGCTAAACTTCTGGTGTCATTCTAAGGGTATCCAATATGTCTGCCTGGGACAACATGGTCGACAGACCACAATGCTTTGCCAGAGATTGCCTGCACCTGTCACCCCTGGGATTCCGGATACTGGCTCTTGCCGCCCCTATAGTGCCTTTTTTAGGCAAGGTTCAAATGACAAATTCACCACCGTAAGAGGAACAGGCAAGCAAAAACTGACGGTAATGCTACTCATACTAGAAGTCAATCTCAAAATGCACTCACTCGAGGCACTCCTTGAAATGGAGAACATCGATATCTGTGCAGTGACTGAGACCTGGTTCAAGGCTTCAGAAAGCACCCCTGCATTACCAGGCTACAACTCATACCACACTTTTCAGCCACCTAATCTGGACCAGAACACCAAAGGCGGAGGTGTGTCCATATTCATTAAGAATATCCACACCTCCATGCTAGTTGCACAGCATAATGCATCCGAGGTTATCCAAGTGCAACTCTGGGCAAAACTGCAATCCAAATTGTAGCTTGCGATAGATTCCACACCATGCCCCAGGATTCCCACTCCTCTTTTCTTGATACACTGGAAAATATTAGGGTTCAACCAAACACCCTAATAATGGGCAATTTCAACTACCCACCATTAACTGGGAAAACTACTCATATACAAACTCCTTCGCTCAAAGCTTTCTGGAATTCATAAATTCCAATACCCTGGATCAACTTATCCACACCCCCACCAGGGGCAACAATATACTAGACCTAGTCTTAGCAACATGAGTGACCGATGTTCTACACCTGAAGTTAACTCCTCGTTGGTCAGATCCAACCATAAGCTAATCACCCTAGATATCCACATACCACCCCCACTCCCCATTACGGAAACCACAGTAAAACATTTCTCCAAAGCCAACTTCATGCTTCTTAAGACAAGTGGCGAACTTCAGGACACCCATGCAGATTGACAATACAATTATGACTGCTGAATCCTACACAAATGCACTCTATAAGCACTTACACGAGTGCATGGATTGTGCTATCACAAACAGAACCAAGATACTATCCTTCAAAAAAAGGAAGCCAATCTGGTGGTCCCCTGCCATAAACAAACTCTACAACAGAAGGAAGAAACTGTTGCAAAAGAGAGTAAAATCCCATGAGTGGAGGAGCTCCCTCGTCAGCCTCAGTAAGAAGGTGAGATCCCTTAAAAGATCCTCCAAAGCTAGCTACAAAAACAAAATTGCCACTGATTCTAGGGAGAACCACAAAGCATTATATAGCTATGTCAAGAATCTCAATGGCAGCTTCCAGATCTGCTCTGAGTTGCAGCACAACGGCATGAAAATTACAGAACCAACTGATACTGCCAACATCCTGGCAGATAGGTTCAGTGCTAACTTTACCCCCCTCTCACCCCCTAAAGGGCTCATATCTATACAGGAAGAATGCAGAGTCCCTATAATCACAACTACGCAGGTAAAAACTGCACTCTCTAACCCAAAAACACAGCATCTATGGGATGCACAACATCCCAGGCTGCGTTTTACACAAACTGGTTCCCCACTTAAGCACCATGTTCAACCATAGCCTCACATCAGGCTTTGTGCCCACTGAATGGCAAGCAGCAACAGTTATCCCACTCCACAAAGGTGGAGCCACCACTGATCCTGGGAACTATCGCCCTATTAGCCTGACAAGCCTGGTCTGTAAGAACATGGAACATATCGTCATGGAATTCATAAACAAAGACATTGGTAACCTCCAAACTCTGGACCCCACCCTGTTCGAGTTTGTGAAAGGCAGATCATGCCTCCTAAACCTGATCGACTTCTTTGAGGCAGTCACCAAAGCCGTAGATGAGGGCAAGGTGGTTCATACAGCCTATCTTGAC
The DNA here is from genome assembly GCF_019279795.1 of Protopterus annectens. Taxonomy (NCBI): domain Eukaryota; kingdom Metazoa; phylum Chordata; order Ceratodontiformes; family Protopteridae; genus Protopterus; species Protopterus annectens. The sequence goes on along the minus strand of NC_056743.1, from coordinate 1,002,732,993 downwards.
CTCACACAACCTATCTTGACCTCACCAAGGCTTTCGACACCATCCCCATTCTGGAATTATAGCTAAGTTCACTAAACTAGGTATAAATCCCTACTTCACCAGATGAGTTGCCAACTGGCTCACTGACAGAACCCACACTGTAAAAGTTGTAGACTTCAAATCTGACTGCAAACCAGTGAACAAGTGGAGTACCACAGGGTTCAGTCCTGGGACCTCTACTGTTTATCTACTTCTCTGAAGAACAGGCCAACACAGAAGGTCTTTGGCTAATGAAGTTTGCAGATGACTGCAAACTAGGAGCCATAGTCGAGTCCCCAAATGATGTGGACACCCTACAGAAGGGCCTCACTGAGACAGATGCCTGGTGTCAGAGCCATGGCCTCAAGCTCAATGCCAAAAAATGCACTGTCATCCCCTTTGGTAAAAACTCTGCACCCATGAACTACCACATAGGTGGCAGTCTACTTAACGCCAAATGTGTGAAGAGATCTTGGGACCCAGGTGGACAGTAGTCTCTCCTTTGATAACCACATCGCCACAGTAGTCAGGAAATCCTTCTGCATGGCACACCTCATCACAAAAGGGTTCTCATCCAGAAAAAAAGAGGTTATTGTTTCCCTCTATTCAACACTCATTAGACCCATTATAGAGTACAACGCTCCTTTTGGAATGTACCTCACAAAACATCTGCAGCAGCTGGAAGGGCCACAGAAGTACCTCACAAAGAGGATTACTGGTCTCAAACAGATGGCTCTATAGTGACAGTCTCAAAATAACTCCAGCTTTACTTCGTAGCATATCACCTACTCCGAGGCGATCTCTGTCTAACATATAAAGACATGTCAAACCCAGAGCTGTTTCACATGCTACACCTAAAGAAATCCCAATCCCTCCGAGCTACACGCTCTAGGGACCTAAACCTTGTCACCACAATAAACAGAACATGCTGGAGAAATAGATTCCTGTCCCAGAGACTTCCCATACTCTGAACAAGCTACCCATCTATGTCAAGCAAAGTTCTTCATTAGCACTCCTCAAAAAAAATCCTGATGAGTGGATGGGAAATAGGAAATACACCCCGGGGATCACTTCTGTGGCTCTGCTCGACAGGCGCACAGGAAAATAACTTTCTTGGGTGGCATACGCCAGGGAACCTTGTTGGCTAGGCTTACTTAGGCCCTTGGGCTGATAGCCTAGTACCTACATATGAAACCTTGGCCTTCTTTCTCACTGGTTCCACCTGGGCAGCCAACTTCAGATCCATTGTTAATGCTAACTTTTTAAATCTCTGACTCTCCAAATACAAATTGAGGGAGGCCAGACGGCTTCTGAGCATTTTGGGGAGAAAAGACTGGCAGATGGTGCAAGAGGTATGATCATGTTCCCAGTCTAAACAAAATATGCAACTGTCATGGGAGTCTTTATGTGAAATTTGATGTCTGCATTTGCATTTACCTTTCTTAGCGGACATCGGCTAAGAACAGACGAACAAACCAAGCAAAAATATTAAAAATTCCCTAATGGGGTACTTAGCTTTAGGCATCCTGAAGGAAAGAAGCAAAGCGATCGATCTGATGTTCAACTGAAACAGGAAATTTCTGAGGTCTGTGCATGCAGAAGTCACATTTAAGGCCCCTGGTTTATGGCCGTACATGTGACAGCCTATGCACCAGTGCAACCAGGCTTAAGCTTTTGTATAGGAGCTTACATTTGGGTAGCCTGAGGCGTAGGATCCCACAGTAAGAATACTACAACATGAGAACAGAAGGACATATGGTTATTTCCTCAAGGTCTGACAATATATTTACCATTATCTCTGTGCATTGCTGGGCATTGTTAATGAGGTTTCTAACATACATAAGGCTTTATGGTTGCCTATTGCCTGAGTAGACATTTTTACTACAACATGAGAACAGAAGGACATATGGTTATTTCCTCAAGGTCTGACAATATATTTACCATTATCTCTGTGCATTGCTGGGCATTGTTAATGAGGTTTCTAACATACATAAGGCTTTATGGTTGCCTATTGCCTGAGTAGACATTTTTACTTCATATACAACTTTGGTTGATTTGATCATGATTTGTATGCGATGACTTTTTTTTTTTTAATTGTAAAGCCTATGTGTATGTGGGTCCCACCCACAGGGGTTTACTTTTGCTGAATGTTTACAACTTTTACATTTTCTTTCACTAAACTTGCTTATACTGTATTTACAACAGTTACATGGCTGTTACTATATTATATACCACCTCCACTTTGCTAAAGCGTTCTTCCTTTGGTTTTCTATTCTCTCATTACCTTTACCTTCATCTGCAGTGTACAGTTTGTTTTGACAAAAATTATTAATAGTGTTTACATCAGTCCCCTGGCTGTTGCTGCGTCAAACAGCAAATTCTTTTTGCTAAAAAAAGTGCTGCCCCTCGACTTTGCGATTTCCCCCACTTTTACATTAGACTGCAGTTTCGGTTGGCTTTCTGGTAAGGGTGTTAACTTGCTGAGGGCAGTAATAGTCATTCGGGGGCAGAGAATAACTGCGGTTTCTGAGAAGTGGACACTGTTGGTTGGAGTTCTAGCTGATTATTATCATTTATTGGTTCTTCCACTTTAGCTCCAAGTTTACTGTGCTGGGCAGCAATAACTACAACACATTGTTTAAAAGATACAAACATGTTTGGTTTCAAATTCTTTCTTGGGAACCATAGTTAATCCCACATTCCGATAAGACCTATTCAAACTGCATAGTAAAGCAGCTGCACTACGAGGCACTTCTAAGCTGACCTCATAACTAATGTAGTCCAAAATATTTAGTTCAGTTTCTCTAACCAGTTGCCAAAGCACTACTATCTTCTCCAATTCTCCCTTAACATCCACTAAACTAACCTTATAGCCATTCTAGACTAGAATATTTACTGTATATTGTTATTTTAGTGCTCAAACCCAATTCAATCTACATTTATTCTTTTTCTTTGAACTAATACGTTATTCCAGTAGCTGAAAAGCTATCATCTTCTCTTATCCTTAACACCTTTCATACATTTGATCCAAAATGGAAGGTCATCTAGATAGTCTTCCCTTTGCTAGCAGCCTTACAGCACTTAGTACATTAAGACAATGTAAAAAAAAAAAAAAAAAACTGCCGTTCCTTCACTTCAATTGTCACTATTTGTGAAGCATCCCATGAGCATCATTCACCTACATCACCCCTCGGCACATACCCATTGTACTGAGGCAGTTAAAAACATCCTTGCTTAAGCATCACTGGTCTAGTCTAAAGAGCCAGACCCAAGGTAAGCAAAGCACTGGAAAAAAAAGCTATGTATTCACCATAACTTTCCATCTGTGTTGTCCATTTTCATTCTTACTCAACTGATGAGTCTCGGATGCGACTTGGCCGCTTCTACCAGATCCTCAGATCTAAACTCTCAAGCTCCTCCCTTTATCCACAATGTCCTGCCAAACCAACATACCTCAGATCAAGTTTGCTACCCTTACAGATAAAAGGACAATACTTAAAGGAGACAAAGGTTAGAATAAGAAAGACCTAGAGCTAAAGGAAGAAACAGTTTCCAAAGAAAAACTCTTCGGTCTTTCCACGAGCAAAGGGAAGGGGGTAGGTGAGCAGGTAGTTGAGGAAGCATGAAAATGGACAACACAGATGGAACAATATGGCGACCACATAAGTTTTTTTATCTGAGGTTTGTCATTTTCAATCATTCCTCAACTCATAAGGACACAGTCCCCAGCAAATTGAACCTTGGGTGGCCTTCATGGAAGAATATTCCGAAGTACTGCAGAGCCAAAGGCAGCTCTGTTCCTGAAAACCAAATCCAATTTGTAAAGAGCAATAAAGGTATGAGCATTAGTCCAAGTGGCAACTGCACAAGTGTCATCTAAGAATGCCCTTGACCAAAAAGGTTGAGAAGACCACCATGGACCTCGTGGAATGAGCTCTATGGGCTTAGGCAAGGATAATCCTCTTTTACAATAGACAAAGGAGATAAAACAGGGTTAACTATTTGGCCAGTACAGCTTTGGAAGCTGGCTTGCTCAATCTGTTAGGAGAAAAACTTGTCAGTTTTCCTAAAATCCTTGGTTCTGTGGAGATAAGTAAAGTTGTCTATGCACATCCAGAAAATGGAGCATGTAATCTCTCTAATTTGAAAAGTTTGGAAAGAAAACTGGGAGGTTAATGACCTGGTTAATGTTGGCCTCAGATGCTTAGGCAAAAAAAAAAACTGGATGGTCAACAAGGACACCCTGTCATTGTGGAAAATCAGGTAAGGAGATTTGGAAGATATGGCCTGGAGTTTAGATACTAGTCTGGTTGATGTGGCTGTGACTAGAAACATGGTTTTCCAAGACAAATAATTTAGGGCTGACATGGCTGAAGGTTTAGAGGGAGTTTGGATCAGGACCTGAAGCACAACAGATAAAACCCAAGGAAGAGTAGGATTCTTTAGTGAAGGTCTAAGTAAAAAGGCTTTACATAATTTAGCAGAAGCTAAGGTAGAGTTATTTTCATCTAAATGGAAATCTGAATTGGGAGCCAAATGGTCCTTAACAGTAGAGAAGCTAGCCCCCCCCCCCAATTGAAAATTGAAGCTAAAAAAAAATCAAGTACAGCTGGTAAAGAGGCAGAAAGGACGGGTGCAGGTTTCTGTTAAGGGTCCAGAACACAAATCTCTTCCATTATTTATTTAACATTTGTTTACCGGGAAAATCCGACTGGACACAGGTCCTTTTTCAGCGGATGCCGAGGAAGAAAAAGCTCCATGAGTAACAGTAAATTTTAATGCACGGATTACAATAATCAAAATAAACAACATGTAGTATACATAAAACAAATACAAATTTGTTACCTCAGGACAACAAAACCCAAGCTTTGAACTTAGCTAGTACTATTTGTAAGTATGACTTATATCAAGATATAAGGTTAAGACAGGCCGGTAGGAATGAAAGATTAAACACAGGGAAGAAGTTGGATATGGTTGGGGAATACTGTGATATATCAAAGCATTCACGAGGGGTTAGTACAGGGGCATAGCCACTTACTTTTAGATAAACTTTAAGTGGTAGCTTAAAGTGGCTAGTGGACGAAATCGACAGAATGGAGTTAGGAAGGGAGTTCCATATACGAGATATACAGCTGGAAAATAAAGATTCTCCTACAGTGTTGTTGGCCTTGAAGACGTTGATTAAGTTCTTATTGTTAGAGCGAAGTGGTCTACTGTAACTGTAAGGAAGGATGACATTTTGTAGTGCAGGTATTCTGACTGGCTGTGTTACAATTCTGTGAGTTAGAAAGAGTTGGTTGTAAAGAATAATGTTGGGAAGTTCAAGTCAGTCTAGTATCCTTAAAAGCTGTAAAATGATGTGTTCTATAGGGGCAGTCAGATGCAAACTTAATTTTATTATAACATGCTTCTAGCTTCGATAGATCAGTTTTCCCAAGATTAGTTAAAACTGGTGAGGCATATAGTAGAGTGGAGAGCAGATGGATTTGTGCTAATGTAATTGTAGCCATTTTGGTCAGGAACCTTTTGTGCCTACATAAACTTCCAAGTTTCTAAAACTTGTTGTTGTTGTTACGGAGAAATCAAGTCAAATTTTAGGATATTGTCTAGTTCCACTCCAAGAAGCTTTGTATGGGCGGTCAGGGAGATGACAGTATTGTCTTTGGCTATTATGTTAAATGGTGGTCATAAGATAGATGTCTTGCTAGGCTGGAAGAGTAATAATTTAGTTTTGTTTGGGTTCAGGATTAGATGGGCATTGGCTAACCCTGTTTCAAAAGAAGTGAAAGATTCCTGTGTTTGAGAAAAAAGAGCAGATAAAGAAGTGGCAGCACAGATAAGGGTTGAATCATCTGCATACTGTATTATAGAACAATGTGGAGTAGCTGTGTGTAGATTAAGTAAAGAGGTAGAAAAGGAGAAGGCCTAAGATAGCCTTGGGACACCAATGGATAACGGAAGGCGTGGAGATAGGTCACCTTGCCATAGAACAGATGGTTTAATAACTATTTATCTGGCCGTCAGCCAAGCCGTGGCAGATGGTGAGAAGGATAGTTCAGTTAGTACATCTATTAGTTTGGAATGGGAGACCATATCTAAAACCTTTTGCTAGGACTAGAAAGATGACAGATACAAAGTTATTCTTGTGATGGTTTACGGTATTAGTGAAGGATAAGAGAGCAGTAGTGGTACGATGCGATGGGGGAAACGCATTGAGTGTTTAAGGGAAGGTCATTTGTTAGTAAAAATTTCATGACCTGGAGATGAATACACCTTTCAAGTAGCTTAGAAAGAGGTGAAAGAATAGCAATTGGATGATAGTTTGTCAGTTCTGTGGAAGGTCCCCCCTTTACGAAGTGGGATTACATGGGAGATGCTCCACAGTTGAGGAATCATGTTTCTCAGACTAGATCTACTTATAAGGACTGATACTAGGAAAGCTATAGATTCAGCAGCAATTTTGTAGTATTCATTGGGTAAGTTATCGACGGCAAGTGTCGTAGATTTTAGTCTGGAGTAGTTTTTTATAGTGGCTGTAGGAACTGGGGAGAAAGGAAACAAGGCATTGCTAGTTGTAGATCTGGCTGATTTGGCATCAGGAGTAGGGGTTTGCTGCTACGTTTGTTAAAAATGGTAGTTATGCTATCGGAATTGTTGTGGATGTTAGGGTTTGGTGTAGTAGATTTTCCTGGATAAAGGACTGAATTTATGGGAGGCCAGAGTTTTTGAGGGTTTTTTTGTACATGTTTTAATGTTATGATACATGTTTATTTTATCCTGTTTATTTTTTTGCCTTACTTCTAAGTTCTTGAAACTGTTTAGAAACTACTGTGTTAGTCTTACGCCATAGTTCCCAGGCTTTATCCCTAGTATTCAGGAGGGTCCTAGTGTCTCTGCTTAGCCAGATGGTATAGTTTGATTTTATTCTGATGGTTCTAACAGGGGCATGTGCATTTAATATATCTAAAAAGGATTTATTAAAGTGGTTCACTGCGTCATATAGGTCTTGGCATTTGAGTGGAGTCCAACTGCACCTTTGTAGATCAGCTAGGAAGTTGTCAAGATTAACGTTATGCATTTTTCTAAGTCATTTAAACATAGGTTCTGGTGGGAATATGTTCTGTAGTACAAGAAATGTGGGAAGGTGATGGCTTAGACCATCAGGAAGGCAAAATGATTGGAATACGTGAGGAGTTTAGTAATATCCAATTCAAGGTTGACTGTTTTTTTTACTAGCTTTATCTATTCGGGTAGATTCTTGAATAGTTTGTGTAAACCCATGCAAGTTTATGTGATGGATGGGATGATCAGTATCACATGCAAGCCAGTCTAAATTAAAATCACCCAATATGAATGTCTCCTGACTAAGGGTATTACTTGCCCAGTGCAATAAATGTCCAATAGTTGGGGCATTATTTCCAGGTGGGATATAGCAACCAATTACATTAGGTGTTTTTCTTGAATTTATACTTGATGTTGTATAGATGATTTCTGCACTGTCGAGGTGTGGGGTTTTGCAGTCAAGGAAAGTTAAAGTGAGATAGTCTTTAAAGAGGATAGCAACTCCACCTCCTCTTTTGTTGAGTCTATCCAAACTTAGTATGGAGTAACCTGGGGGAAGTATTTCATCATCTTTTGCACCTGGTTTTAGCCATGTCTCAATGACTGTTACTATGTCTGGGCTAGAGTGGCATGAAGGATGTCTAATTTGTTGGCTATGTTTCTAATATTAATGTTCATTAGCAAAGTACAGTTTTGTACCTACCATAAATGTAGATGTCCGATAGGTATGCAACTGCAGTCCTGACATATGGGTTGTCCTGCCTCAGGCAGCCCTTCGGTAGGCCGGATTCCAAAGTCTGGGTCCGGCGTCGGCTGACGTCGCCCTTTCCCCGACGTCAGAGCGCCTGGGGTATAAAAGCGTCAGCCGACGCCATCTTCTTCAGTGTTTCTTGCCCCAGATGTCAAGTGCCCTCTAAGGAAGGCTAAATTTTGAAAATAGAGAAAAAATTCCAGACAAGTACAACAACATAAAAACAAATACACCATAAAAGATTACCCCCAGGTAGCTAAAATGAGGGGTAGAAACCCAAAAGAATACCACAGAGGGGTAGGTGGAAGGGAAAACCTGACTGCAGTTACATACCTATCGGACATCTACATTTATGGTAGGTACAAAACTGTACTATGCCCTTCAAGGATGCAACTGCAGTCCTGACATATGGGTTGAATACCATAGCCAACCTGGGGGTGGGTAGGCACTAATGAAGACAACTGTTGAGCAAAAATCACCTTTATCGAACAACAAAGCTTTCAGGCATAAAAACCCTTTCTCAATGATTAACAGAAGGTATACTAAAATCACATGTTTAAATACAAGCCCAGAACATCACATGACCCGCAGCCAAGATCACATGACCAACTTAATACAGAATATAACTAGAACATACAAATATGCATATATAACACATAAAATTGCAAATACATAAATTCATCATATACATATGTAAAAAAAAAAATATATATATATATATATATATATATATATATATATATATATATATATATATATATACATATACACATTCATTCATTTCAGCTTAGTATGTTGTATCTTAACCAAAACTGGTTTTAATGAGACACATGCATTTAAACCTGGGGACACGTCTGCTGATAGCCTCACAATCCACTCATATTGGAGTATATCAAATGAATGTATATATATATTGGTCTGATGAAGGCGGGTCATTTGGACTCGCCGAAAGCGCTTACCTTTACTGGGATTATTCGTTTTACAGCTTGCAACAATAAAGTTGTTTTTGGTTTTACCAAGTGTTCTCTCATTGTGTGCAGTCGGCACTTTCAGCAGTTTTTTTGGTTTCTTCAGTTTGTTGGTCGTATATATATATATATATATATATATATATATATATATATATATATATATATATTTTTTTTTTTTTTTACATATGTATATGATGAATTTATGTATTTGCAATTTTATGTGTTATATACGAATATTTGTATGTTCTAGTTTTTAAGTTTTTTAGGAAATACTCTGTATTGAGGAAGGGTTTTGGTGCCTGGAAAGCTGATGATGTTCTGAAAATGTATTTTTGCTTGACAGTATTTCAGATATTTTTTTGGTTGTTGACTTGTTAAAGTAATTTGTGTGGTTTTTTTGTGTGAATTAATGCCTGTTTGTGTTGGGCTCTCTCAAAAAAAATTTGCAGTTTGTGTTGTAATGTTTGGAAATGTGGGAAGCAAGCCCTGCTCTGACTTTTAAATAAATTGATGCTGTTACTCTTCAAAAAAAATCATGGGAGGTGGCTGTAGCTCTGAAAAAAAATGAACTGTAATGTGTTTCTCTGGCTGTAGCTTGCTGGTTCAAAACAGCAGGCATATTCAATCCTTTTTCCATTTTTTTCAGAAGAATTTTGAAATGAAGCAGTAGCAGGAAACTGTCTGCAGTGGCTTTTTTTTTCCATGGTTGTGCAGAAGTTCTCCTCCAAAAACTGGTTGCATTGCTGTAAAAGGTTTGCAGGTTTCCAGAAGGCCTCCAGGCTGTCTTAGCAATAAATTTAGCAGCTGTCTGTTGAGCCACTTGATTGAAGTCTGTCTTCTTTATTGCTTTCTGTGCAAAAAGGGTGTGCAAAAAGAAATGCTTGATTCAGGGACAATTGGGCAGTTGGTTGGCATGGTGAAATGGTTGGTTCTCAAGACAACTCTGTGCTGCTGAAAAACTGAAGGGGTTGTTGAGCCAGGAGAGCCTGTGAAGAAGAGTGAAATTCTGCTGGTTCAACTCTGAGGACTGGCTCAGTTCAAGATGGAAATTTGTTGGTTGAAGATGCAGCTGGTTGAAGTGGAAAGCTGTTTTTCCAGCATGAAGTGGAGGTGTTGCTGTTGCAATGGGTGAGAAGTTTGGAGGCTGATGTTGCACATTTGATAAAGGGATTGCTGAATTGTATTTTATGGAGATTAGGAGGAGTACATTGTTTTATTGGAAGTATTTAGATGGAATGTATTTGTTCAGGAATGAGGTTATATTTATTGGATCTTTTCTGCCAAAATACATAGGATCTGTGGAATGCTCATCACTGATGGATATTGACCCTTTATTGTTTTTTGCTAAGATTTTATCTTCATTGATGAAAGGCCATTTTGCTGAGGAGGATGAAAATTCTTCTGAATCTTTGCTCTTTTCACTTTTCTATCTTGGTGCTAGAGTGTCTTCAATCAATCTATCTTTCAAGCTCTCTGCTTTTTTGCTGGTAAGGTTGGGTGTGGTTCCAAGTTTGGAGCTTGTGGATTGTGTGGTGTCAAGTCGTTCTCAGTGTGAGTGAGTGTCACTTCTGTCTTGGCCAGGTTCAAGCTGTTGTAATCTTGTTGTAGTGGTTAGGAGTATGAAGTCTTTCTTTCTTGATCTTTAGTAACAGGATCTGGATTGGTCCTGTGTCAGGAGGCACATAGGTGGTGAGAGGTCAGCAGAGGAAAGGAGAGTGTTTCCATCTTTCCCTGGTGAGGAACTTTGTCAGCAAAGTGATTGTGGTGATTGAGGTGGGAGGTAAAAAGCAAAACAAGAAAGTCATGACCTTCCCTGCCATGCTCTGGAATGTCCTTCGGATGGATGTGTTGTGAAATGATTGTGAGGTGGGTCTGGAATTCTCGGGGAGGCAATTTTCGCTATATGGTCCTTCCTTTCAGGCTAGGATATTGTAGGATGGATGCCTCTGTTTCCCAGAATTCATTGTATCCCTTTTCTTTGGTGGTATTGGGTAGCCTTGGGTACATCCTTGACTGTTATAGTAGGGGATTGGGGGTGTATATTGTCTGTCTTTATTAGTAGATGAACCCTTGGTATTTTTCTTTTCATCCTATTTGCTCTTTTTTTCTTTTTGCTCCATTTGTGCTTGATTGCATGTTTCTTTTGTTTCCACTCTTTTTGTCCTTGTGTGAGCATCTTTTTGTGTCCTTGGTCTTTTTGATGTCTTGTTGCATGTTATGGTTTTTTCTTTTTCGAGGCTTTCTTTTGTTGGCTTTCTTTTTCTTTGCTTGCTTGCTCCTTGAACAGCATGGACTTTTGAAGGCATGGAATGAGTTGGATCAATGCTGCCAGACTGTATGGACCTCTTCAGAGACCTTAGACCTTTGCCTAAGTCATGCTTTGCAGGCTTTTCTCCAGAGAAGAATGCAAGATGCCATATGCATATGCAGCTTGCCTGGTGGAATCAGAAGAATTTGGGTGTGTGTGTATTAATTTTCTTGTTTTTTTCTAGGTGTTTTCTGTTTTTTTTTTGTTGAGAATTTGGTATGGGCGTTTTGCATTTGTTTGTTTTGTGAAAGGTATTTTTCCTATTTTGTGAGATTGGTGTTTTCTTGATATTGATTGAGTCCATTTGTGACTATGGTTTTGATTGGTTGTTTCTGAAGTTTTTTTTAACAAGGCTTGTTGGCTGTCCGCTTTGTATAAGCATATCGTCCAGTCCCTTGTATATGCTGTATCTTCCTGAAGTCAGCAATGTGCATGCCAGGCTTTGCCAGGCATTTCGTGAACACTCTGGCTGCATAGAAATATGTTGATGAATTTGCTCTGAGAAAAATACTGAACTATCTCTGATGTCTCTGGCATTTGCTGTCTTCTTTTTGCTGATTGACATCCAGTGATGCTTCCTTGAGGTCCAGCCAAGCAGGCTTGCCCAAGGTAAGGTCTCCAAGCTTGTCAGAAGGAAGCACATTGAATAAAGTAAGAATAGAGTTGGCAAGGACAAGTTGAGTTCCATTTGGTTTCTTTTTCTTTTCTTTCTTGAAGGAAGTTCCTTGAATTTCTTGGAAGTAAGGAAGTTCTGCAGAAGGAAACTTTCTTATTCTTTTTTTATTTGTTTTGATTTTTCTTTTATTTGAAGTAGGTTTGCCTTTTGTTTAGTATTTTTGCCTGTTCTTTGCCCTTTCTGTTATGTGTTGTGTTCATGTATCCTTGTTCCATATTGTGTTTAATATCCATTCTTTCCATAATTGTTTTATTGTTTTAATTCAATTAAAAGGTTTTTCTCCTTGAAGTCATTTTAATAATTGGTTGAGCCTTGGGTTGAGACTGAAGCAAGTCAGAGAGTCTGAATTTCCCCTCCTGAACTCTGGTTCCTGCCTCCCCGCCTCCTGATTTCCCTCTGCCCGTCTGTCTTTTGGAGCTTGAAAATTGTCCTCCTCTTTTGGAGCCTTTGCTGCTGAAAGGCTCTTTTTGCTTTGTCTTTGATTCTGAAGGCTGGGAAGGCCCCAAAACTTTGAAGGCTGCTTTGAGCTGAATCTTGGCTGAAATCTTTTTTCCTCTGCTTTTTTTTGATTTTCTTTTCTTCTTTTTCTTTTAAAACTTTCTTTTAAAACCTCTTGTGTAGTAGTTCCATTTCCTAATGTTTTCCAAAAGCAGCAATTTCCACTGTAAAAATTCATGCATTCCTTTGCACCATGTCATCATTGCTGCTGCTGCTGTCTGTCATTGCTGCTCTCAGCTTCAATGCATCACATATCCAAATGGTTGCTAACCTTGTTACCCTTTTGAGTAACCCCACATGTGTTTTCGGTTATCTTTGCCACTCAGGGAATTCTTTTTTAATTTTCTTTCTTCATATCCAATCTTGATATCATCCAACATAATATTTGAAAGATGAATCATATGAAATTGACAAAGAAATAAATGGAATTGAGAAAATTCTTTTTAACCTTTTTCTTGCTAGAAGGTTTTCAAGAAGGTGGTCTTCTTAAGGAGTGGGATAGTTTTTCCCTGCAGCAGGCCCCTGATAGTCAGCAGTAGGGTCAGCAGTATGTGTATTTAGTGTGTGTCTGGGACCCTGTCTGACCAGTCTGGGAGAGTCAGGAAACACCAGATTCCAGGAACAACAGATCTCAAAGTACACATCATCTAAAACATTTTAAAACTGGAGGACATTTGAAGGTAGCTTTAAAGCTCCTTTCAAAATTCTTTCTTTTTTCTTTCCTAGAATCTGAGTTTCCTGGCCTTTTTCATGCCATTGCAAGTTTCCCTCATGGAATGAAAGGAGGAGGAAGGAGAAGGAGGAGAGGGGAGGAGAAGATGGATTCCTCAGCAGCAGAAAAGGCCTCCTCCCCGGCCAGGCCTCCTCCTGGCCCTGACTCCTCAGAATCACCTGATCACTCTCAGGGGACTGGGACTCTACCCTCGGACCCCTAGGCTAGGCCTTAGGCTCATTGAGAGCCCCTATCAGGATGTGGCTTGGAACCCCTACCCTTAAGAAAAAAGGTCCTCAGCTAAACTTAAAATTTGAGAACCAGAGTGGATCCCAGAGAAAGACAGAGGAGGAGGAGAGATTTGGCCTGTTTTAGCAGCACTGCACTTGGCCTTGGACATGGACACCTGGGCACTTGGAGGTCTGCAGCCTGGAGTAGTCTTATCTACTGGTTATCTGTCAGAAATGGTGTCAGAAACGGAGAGAGAGGGGAGAAAAGAAAGAGGAGCTGGCCTCTGCGGCACGTAGCAAAGGTACCAAAGGGGGGGCGGTGGTGTCGGGAGTGGTGTTGTGAAACCAGAAGAGAAGGAGAAGAGACACTCACACCCTAAGCCTGGTGGGGTGTCTTATCCTTTCCTTTTTTAGGTTTATGTAAGCTCGGGGAGGAGGACGCCGGCATGGTATAACAGATCTTCCCCAAAAAAAATCTCAAAAAACCCTGACGAACTAAGAGTAGAGCTTATTTGAAGAAGCACAAGCTGTACAGCCGAGATGTTGTGTTCTAGGCCTACTGTAGTTGCATCCTTGAAGGACATCAGGTCTGACTTTTTTCTGTTTAGGATTGGACGTGTAGGGGTGTAAAGAGTAGAGTGACTAGGAGGGTTGATGTCATCTGATAGTGGTCCAGGGTTTGGGTGGACATCACCACTAAGCAGTAGCCTAGAGGCAATGTTGATAAGTAATTTCAATCATATGACAAGCTCATTGTTGAATAACTGAGGATTATAGTGACTTTTACATGGAAAATATAGGAGGCTAGTAATACTTGACAAGTGTAGGAGAGATGGTGAGATATCTACATGTAGTAGTATGGCAAGGTGGGTTAGTGGTGTGATGAAATGTGGGCGTCTGGAATGTGTTGTAGGGATTAAGCAGTGAGTCGAGACGGTAATACAAGTGTCGTAAGACGTGATAGGTGAAGCATGGGCATGCTGTACGGTCTAGGAGGTGCAACCAGGATAACAGGAAGTGCATGTGATTGGATGGACAGAATGAGGGAGTGTCAGCAAAGTTAAGAGTAGAAGCACTTGGGGCGGGTGGGATATGAAGGCAGGGTAGTGGAGTGAGTCCGAAGGGCGAAAGGAGTGGGCAGAGCAAGCCCCAGCAGGAGGGAGTCCACAACAAAAAAAAGCAGGAGCCAGGAAATGTAAGTAAGACAATACACTATGTCAGAGCTTTTAATCTTACAGAAAACAAATGTTGCTAGCAAGCTCTTTAAGGATGAGTAGAGCTAGGGGAACTGGGACTGAACTAAAGTTTTATTTTGGAATAGTTTTGATCATAGACTCTGGGGCTAACCTGTTTGAATACCGAGAGAATAGGGATCTTATACAAGTAGCAGAGTATGCTGCCACCGAGTGGCTGACTTGATGCCATGAGGCTGTGCTCACCTCACAATGATGGTCACAAAGTAGGAGAAAATTGTTAAAACAATTCAATGACATTCACCTAATGCTTAATTGTAAAAGAAGGCTTGTATATAAAAGTTGAGATTTCCCAGGGCTGAAGTGAGCTTTTGCTGAAACTTTGCTTCAAAATTGGGGGGGGGGGGGGATGGCCGAGCAAACTGCAAAAAAGAAAAAAAAAAAGAGACAGTGTGAGCAGAAAGTGAATATTACAGTTTTAGGAGACATGGAGACAAACTGGGAGAGAGTAGATGATATTAGAGAGTGATGGAAGGCTTATCAGAACACAGAGTTGGTACAAGGAAATGGTACAGTAAGTAGCTACAGAGGTAAATATCCAGGGAAGAGTAAAGAACCGCAAAAATAGGAAAAAGTGTCTAAGCAGATCATAGACAAATTTAACAACGTACCAAGTCTAACAGGTTAACGAAGCACCATAATTAGGTAAAACAATAGTTAGAATGTGTAAAACACTGTGGTTCTACTTTTCAAATACCAAATAAACTGTAGATTTCCATTTACTAATACTAAGTATGTTTCTGCCTACTAAAAGCAATTAACACTGTAGTTAGGTAAGATGCAAGTTAGAATTTGCAACAAACGCTACTTCTGCTTTTCAGATAAACTGTGTGTTTCTCCTTACTACTAGCAGGTATGTTTCTGCTAACCAATACCAAATTAGAACTGTAATTAGGTAAGTTACTGGCTAGAATTTGTAATAAATGCAGTGTTTCTGCTATTTGTATACACAGTAATCAGCAGAAATCAATAAAGTGTCCATGAAGCCACTCTAGCTTCCTAGGAAAGTTTAGATATGCAAGTATGTATATTGACACTGTAGTAACCACAAAGCTCTACATATACAATGAGCAGTTAAAAAAAAAAAAAAAAAAAAAAAAAAAAAGATTTGTCAGACTACACACAGTAACAATAATAAATGTAGCACTAATATAGTACAGCAAAAAACCCTGGAAAGTATGACAGCAAACAGAAAACACTAAAAAGGCATATTCATATAAAAAGAAAAAAAAGTCATCTAAAAGTCTACAATTTCTTTCCAAGCATGTCTCTTGCAACATTGCTATACACAAACTACATTTTTGATAAAATTCAATACTATTTTCTTTTGTTTATGCCTGTAAGGTCATTTACATTCCATGATAAAAACTTGAGTGTAGCCATTATGACAAAGCTACTATACGTGACAGTTCTTCTGAATGTGTACTTCCAACCTTTTGGCTTACATGCACAGTCTGTTTTGGCAGCTGATCCATTAAGCAGTTGCTTCTTATCTCCCTTTGAACTGGACACATATTTCATGACTGTTTGCTTCAATGAAAATAAGCAAAAAAATTAATTTTCCAAATACTCCCATTACTACCTTTTTAACTTGGAGTGCTCACACAAAACTTTGTACACTTTAAACAAATTTACCCCTCCAGATAAAAGCAATGGTCTCCAACAGAAGGATGAACTCACAGGCAGTACGTAATATAAAATCAACCTTACCTATGCTACAGAGCAGGTTATAGCCCATGCTCCCAGTTACAAGAAAGTACAGCTGTGTACACTTACCATAAATGTAGATGTTCAAGTGTATTCACTGCTGCAGTCATCACACTTGGGTTATCTGCCTACAGGCAGCCATCAGTCGGCCTGCATACCAGAGTCTTAGTATTTCTGCATTGGACACTGTCACTTCTTCCATGTCAGGTCATCAGGGGTATAGAACAGGCAGCTGACACTATTACATCAGTTTTTCTTGTCCCAAATAACAGGAGCCCCCAAACAGGGAGCTAGTATATTGTGGGGAACACCATCAGTAAAAAGTAAATACCAATGCCATTAGGAATGGCCATAGAGAGGAGAAATAAAAAGATAGAAAGAAAGCCAGGGGGCTGGAGGGAGGGAAACCAAGACTGCAACAGTGAATACACTCTAACATCTACATTTATGGTAAGTGTACACAACTGTGCTATATTCTTCGTGATTCACTGTTGCAGTCTTCACACTTGGGTTGATTCCCAAAGCTGAGGATGGGTGGAGGCAGTCAAGAAGTGTTAGGGCTGGCTAGTAGGCCTTGCAAGACTGCTGTAGCAAATCCAGCCCTGGATTTGGAAAAGATAGGGAAGTGGTAATGCTTGAAGGTGTGTACAGAACTACAGGTTGCAGCTTCCAGGATGTCCCTGGTAGGGACTCCCCTGAGAAATGCTGAAGAGTTGAAAGTAGCCCTAGTGGAATGTGTTCTGATCTCCTTTGGGGTAGGTTTTCCATTGCGCCTGTAGCAGAAATGGATGCAGTCTGCTATCCATTTGGAAATGGCTTGTTTTTGAAATTGCCTTACACTCTGCCCCTGTAGCAAAGCTGACTAGCAGCTGGTCAGATTTTCTGAAAGGCTTTGTCCTGTCAAAGTAGAACCCGAGCTGTCTGTGCACGTCCAAGGAGTGCAGGATCCCTTCCCCTTTACTCTGAGGGTTAGGGAAGAAGGTTGGTAAATGGATGGATTGGTTTAGAGCCACACTGGACACCACCTTAGGCATAAAGGATGGGTTAGCCTGAGAAAAACCCTGTCAGCATGGAAAATAATGAAGGGTTCCCACAGCCATTAGTGCCTGTAACTCAGACACTCTTCTAGCTGAAGTTATGGCTAAAGGCAATGCTGTTTTCCAAGAGAGGAATTTTAACTCTGCTGAGACAGCAGGTTCAAAAGGGGGAAGTGTGAGCTTTTCCAGTACAAAAGTAAGGTGCCAGGCAGGGGTGGGTGCTCTCCTACTGGGCCTTTAATTGTTAGTCCCTCTCAGGAACTGTTTGATGAGTGAGTGAGAAAATAGAGGTGGGCTCAGTATTACAATGAGCTGAGAAGGCAGAAGCATGAATCTTAATGGAGGAGAAGGATAAGCCTGTGTGTAGTAGCTCTGCTAGGTAATCCAGGATTAGAGGCAAGGAGGGCACTGCTGTATCCTTTCCTTTAGACTGATTCCAAGAACAACATATTTTCCATTTTTACAGCATAGGATTCCCTAGTACTAGGCCTTCTGGCTTCAAGAATGATGTCTAGCACCTGTTTGCTGAGGGTTAAGCCAGGCTGCAAGATTTAGTGTTTGCAATTGTGGATGCAAAACCTGTCCCTCCTGCTGAGACAGCAGAGTAGGAGTCTGGTGTAGGTGCCATGGTGGCACCATTGTCAGGCTGCGTAGGAGTGGGTACTAGTGCTGGCGCGGACAGTTTGGGGCAATAAGAATTGCCCTTAGCCTGTCCTGTTTTATCTTGAGTAGTACTCAAGAGAAGGGGCAAAGGGGGAAATGCATAAATTGAGAGGATTTCCCATTGAAAGGATAGATTATCCCACTTTCCAGGTCCTGCTTGTGAGGGTTCCTGGTACAGTATTTGCTTAACCGGTGTTTCTCGGGGGAGGCAAAGAGGTCTACCGCCAGTGTCCCCCACCTCTGGGTCAGAAGGTTGAAGGTGTTGGGCTCCAATTTCCACTCTTGTGGGTCTATGGGATTTCTGCTCAAGTCGCCTGCCAGTGAATTTTGTTTGCCTGGCAGGAACTGAACTTGTAGATGTACTTGGTTGCTCAAGGCTGTGTTCCACATGTCCATGGCTAACCTGCACAGTGGGTAAGAATGGGTCCCCCCTGCTTATGTACCACATAACTGTGGTGTTGTCTGTTTTATCAGCAGATGTCCTGGAAGGATTAGGTATCTGAAAGCTGTCAGAGCATTATGCACAGCTAGCATTTCTTTCTGAATGATGTTTAGGAGAACCTGTCCTGGGCTCCAGTGGCCCTGGATGTATTTGCCCGCCATGTGAGCCCCCCATGTATAGAATGATGCATCTGTTGTCAGGGTTTGGGCAGCAAGGGGTCGAGTGAAATGCAGTCCCTTGTTGTGGTTGCATGGTTCTGCCCACCTAAGGAACTCTGCCCTTACACAAGGTATGATAGGAATAACTGTCTCCAGGTCCTGAAAATGTTGGCACCAAAGACTTGAGTACCATTGAAGTTTCTCATATGCAGTCTTGCATATAGAATTAGCAGAATACATGAGGCCATGAACCCTAGGAATTGCAGTATGTTTCTTGCAGAAAGCTGGGTTCTGGTGGCCATTTGTTTGAAGTAGTTTGTCAGATAGACCTGTTTTTCTGAAGTGAAAAATGCCATCTGGGAAGCTGTCTGGTACTTAAATATGTGAAACTGGCAATTCAATGCCCTGATGGCCAGAGCTGAAGAGGTTTATATCTTCTTATCCAATCTGTCTAAAGCTCTGGAATCCCTGTCCAAAGGGGTAGGATTTTTAGCTGTAGTAGCCTTAACATCTGTAGGTCCCTGGGAAATGGTCTCTAGATTAGCAGAAGGATTCTTGAAAAGAAAATTGTGGGAATCGGGTACTCTGTAGTACCTATCTGGTTTCATAGGCTGGGGGTAATGTATCTGGAGTGAGACTGGATTCCATAAAAACATCATTCTACAACATCCAGGACGGGGGGTGTAGTTAAAGGCCTGTGCTGAGGCAACTCTAAAAATTCCCAGTGTCTCTTTTTGAACTGAGGGTAGTCTTGGCATCCCCAGTGGAAATGCACTCAAAGTATGCAAGGTTTTGCCAAAAGAAAAAATCCTCTGGCAGGAAAGCAGAAGGAATGGATTCCTCTTCATCTGAATCCTCATAGAATGATAAGGCCATTTCCTGCTAATCAGAAGGGTCAGAGTCATTGGACTCCTGGTCTGTAGAATCAGAAGGAAACTTAATTTTGTCTCTTAGCAGGGGAAGGCTGCCTTCCCCTAATTAGGGTAATAAGGTCTTCAGCCATCCTAAGCATTTGCTTTTGTGCCATGGGAGCTTGAGCATGCACTTTTGGTCATCGGTTTTCTAGGTGTAGTGCGTACTCTGGGCATAAGAAACTCGGTAGTTTTGGCTAAAAAAGTTGTCGGTTTGATTTGAACATTGGTAGGATGAAATACACCCTCAGAAGCTGGTGCCTGCACAGCGGTTCCGGACCCATCCAAGGTAGAGACATCCGCATGCTCCATAGTCGAAGAAGCATCTCGCGGCATATCAGACTCCAAATGGGCCTCAGCACAGGCCTGTGAATCCAAAGAAGTTGGCATCAGGGGCTGCAAAGGTGCCTCACTGAGTACCAGTGGACTGGTGACTAGCTTAATGGAAGTGTCATTGGCAGTTTTAGACCTATGCAGTCTGTCTCTGTCTTTATCTTAACGTTTTTTTCAGAAGATCGGTAGTCAGATGGCTTATAGAAGCCATTTCAGAATACGGAGAACGAGCGCGAAAGAATTTAGCGGCAAAGATAGCTCGACGAATGCTTCGGGCGTTAAGGCACAAAACCGACAGCGAGGGACGTCGTGGTCTGGGCGTAAACAGGAGACGCAGTAAAAATGAAAATCTCCGAGGTATTTGCTTTCCACAGGCAAGACAATTGTTAACTTTTTCTGAAATCGGTTAAGAGCAACTTTAGATTATATTATATTATAAACTAGAAAACTAAAATTTCAGGTAGCGGCCGACCGGCACTTGCGAACTGCTTCTGCTTCGGGCTCCTCCTCGGCAAGAAAGACTGATGTAATGGTGTCGGCTGCCTGATTTATACCCCTGACGACCTGACCTCAATGAAGAAGCGACAACATCAGGCGCAGAAATACTAAAACTCTGGTATTTGGGCTGACTGAGGGCTACCTGTAGGCAGATAACCCAAGTGTGATGACTGCAACAGTGCAACATGAAGAAAGTACAGTTTTGTACCTACCATAAATGTAGATGTTCGAGTGCTCATACAGCTGCAGTCATTACAGATGGGGGTTATCCTGCCGTTAGGCGGGTCCTCGGTCGGCCGAATTCCAAAGTCTAGGTCCGGCATCGGTTGTCGTCGCTTCTTCCCTGATGTCAGTGTGGCAGGGGTATAAAAGAGGCAGCCAACGCCATTTTCTTCAGTTTTTCTTGCCCCAGATGTCAGGTGCCCCCAGAAGGAAGGCAAAACATAAAGGTATGCAAACATGTAAAATAAAATAATCAAAAAACAGTAGTTGCAAGCAAATACACCATAAGAGAATACTCCAAATAGGTTGTATGATAAGGTGTTTGTCATAAGCCCTGTCCTAAGAGGGGACGGAGGGGGGGGGGTAACCTGGACTGCAGCTGTATGAGCACTCGAACATCTACATTTATGGTAGGTACAAAACTGTACTATGTTCATCGTGCATACAGCTGCAGTCATTACAGATGGGAAGAATCCCAAAGCTAAGTAAGGGTGGTAGGCACTAAGTGGAACTAGGAGGAGCGAGGATGCCCTGCAAGACTGCTGTGGCAAAACCCGCTCTAGATTTAGAGTATAGTGGGAGGTGATAGTGCTTGGAGAAAGTGTGCACTGAACTCCAAGTGGCTGCTTCCAAAATGTCCTTGGTAGGAACCCCCCTGAGGAAAGCTGCAGAGGTAGCTATGGCCCTGGTGGAGTGGGATCTGATGCATGCAGGCACAGTTTTTCCATGAAATGAGTAACAAAAGCGTATGCAGTAGGCTATCCATTTTGAAATTGTCTGTTTGGAAATGGCCTTTCCTTGAGCACCTGTAGCATAGGACACAAAGAGTTGCTCGGACTTCCTGAATGGCTTTGTTCTGTCCAAATACTAACGAAGTTGTCTGTGAATGTCCAAGGAATGTAGTAGTCTTTCCCCTTTGTTTTGTGGATTTGGATAAAAGGTAGGTAGGTGGATAGTCTGATTCAAAGCTACACTGGATACTACCTTTGGCATAAAGGTAGGGTTGGTTCGTAAGGAAACTCTGCCGTGATGGAAAATGGTGAATGGTTGCACAGCCATGAAGGCCTGTAGCTCCGAAACCCTGCGTGCTGAGGTGATAGCCAGAAGAAAGGCCGTTTTCCATGACAAGTACTGTAGTTCTGTTGAAGAAGCTGGCTCAAAGGGAGGAAGGGTCAGCTTTTCCAATACGAAGTTGAGGTCCCAAGCAGGGATTGGTGGTTTCCTTGGGGGTTTAATATTTTTTGCCCCTCTGAGGAACTGCCTTAAGAGAGGATGTGAGAATAAAGGAGGATCTGTGTTGTATTGTGCAGAAATGGCTGAAGCGTGGATCTTGATGGAGGAGAAGGAAAGTCCACTGTTTAACATCTCAGCTAGGTACTGTAAAATTTGAGGTATATTTATTACCCAAGGATTCGGACCCTTTTCTTGATTCCAGGCACAAAATTGTTTCCATTTGGCAGAATAGGCTTTTCTAGTAGAAGGTCTTCTGGCCTCCAAGATGACATCCTGCACCTCCTTGGAGAGGAGGGTCTGTTGGGAAATCAAGGTATTCTCCATGCAGCTAGATTTAGGGTTTTGAGCTGGCTGTGAAGAGTTTTGTTGCTGTGCTGGGACAACAGAAGAGGGACTAGAGGTAGGATCCATGGTGGGGAATGTGTCAGGCTCTTCAGGAGCAGATACCAGTGTTGTCTTGGCCAGTCTGGAGCAATGAGAATCATTTGCGGCCTCTCTGCTCTGGCTTTTAATAGAACCTTGGGCAGCGGAGGAAGAGGAGGGAAGGCATAAACTGTCAATGTTGTCCAATTGAAAGAGAGTGCGTCCACTTTCCAGGCCTGTGGATGATAGGTCCTTGAACAAAATTTTTTCAAATAGTAATTTCTGTGGGTAGCAGAGAGATCTATGTCTGGCTGTCCCCATGCCTGAGTTATCTTTGTGAAAACTTGAGGATGCAACTTCCATTCGTGTGGATCTGTCATATTTCTGCTTAGGTTGTCTGCCAGTGTGTTTTCCTTCCCTGGCAGGAATTGTGCCTGTAGCTGAATTTGCAATTCCAGTGCTGTGTTCCATAGAGTCATGGCTTGCCTGCGTAGGGGGTATGAATGTGTTCCCCCCTGTTTATGTACCACATCACCGTGGTGTTGTCTGTCCTTATCAATAGCTGGCCTGGATGCAGTAGGTCTTTGAAAGTCATAATGGCATTTTGCACGGCTAGCATTTCCTTTTGGTTGATATGTAGGTGCTTCTCTTTTTGGGACCATTTTCCCTGAATGCACTGATCTGTCATGTGTGCTCCCCAGGCGTAGTCTGAGGCATCTGTTGTGATGATTTGAGTTGCTTGAGGTACACAGAAAGGGAGACCTGTGTTTCTTTGGCATGCTTGAGCCCACCACAAGAATTCCTTTTGAAGGCATGGAATGAGTGGTATAATTGTTTCCAAGCTGTGGCTGTGTTGAGACCATAGGTTTTTTAGGTAACATTGAAGTTTCCTAATATGCAATTTTGCACATGGGATTAGTAGGATGCAAGATGCCATGAACCCCAGAGCCTGCAGGACTTTCCTTGCAGTTAGACTGGTGAAAGTTGCCATTTTGCTGAAGTATTGAGACAGTTGCCCTTGTTTGCCTGGCGTGAGGTAGGCCATCTGGGTGGTTGTATTCAAGCTGGCACCCAGGAAAATTATTTGTTGAGAGGGTATTAGTTTTGATTTCTTTTTGTTGACTGTGTATCCCAGGTAGTTCAACAGTTTTATTACAAATGCCAGGTGCTGCAATAGTATATCCTTGCTGTCCGCTTGGATCAGGCAGTCGTCCAGATATGGGTAGATTTGTTTTCCTTGTAGTCTGCAGAAGGTGATTACTGATGCCAGGCATTTCGTAAACACTCTGGGCGCAGTAGATAAGCCAAAGGGCAATGCAGAGAGTTGATAATGGGTTGAACCTGCAAGAAATCTGAGGTATCTTCTGCAATCTTGTCTGATAAGGACATGCAGGTATGCCTCCTTGAGGTCCAATGTTACCAGCCAAGACTCCTTGCCCAGCATGGGAAGAAGTTGCTGTAATGTGAGCATCTTGAATTTTGGCACCTGTAGATATGTGTTTAGGATGGATAGGTCTCGGATAGGTCTCCAATCTTTGTCTTTCCTTGGTACCAGGAATAGTCTGGAATAAAACCCTTGACCGTGTTCTTTTGCAGGTACCTCTTGAATCGCTTTCATGTCCATGAGAGCGGAAATTTGTTTTTGTGCCTCTGCCCTTTGATTTTGTGGCAGGTTTGGCATGCCTCTCATTTTTGGAAGTGTGTGAAAGTGGAAACTGTAGCCTCTGTCTATAATGTCCAGGATCCATTTGTCTTTTGTAACAATATGCCAGTTTTTTGAGAATAATGCCAGTTTTCCGCCCAAAGGTGCTACCATTAAAGCTTTGCTTGGCAGGTGTAGGGGGGAAGTCATTGTATCTGTTTTCTAAATGACTGTGATCTATCTTCTCCACCTCTTGGTGTTGTGCTTGCCACTGTCTGGCTCTGAAAGATCCTTGAGGTTGCCCTCTACCCCTAGGGCATCTGTATCTGCCCCTTTGAGGTCTGTCCGTGGCTGGAAAGGACCAATTTTTTGAAGGCCAGTTTCTGCTGAAACGTGGAGGTTGTACCTGCAGGAAATCCTTTACTGTTTGCATAGATTTAGCTTTAGCTTTTTCCTCCATTTTTCTTTAGTACCTCCTCAGCTTTAACACCAAACAATACATCTTTTTGAAGAGGTGCATCTAATAATTTAGCCTTGACATGATCTGGTAAGGTTTGTTCTTTGAGCCAAGCATGCCTACGTATAACAGACCCCGTAACAGCAGCTCTACATGAGGCCTCTAAAGCATCAAAACCACACTGCAAGGTATGTTTACCCACTTGCTCTGCACCATGCAACAAATCCCACAACTCTTTTAAATCTGGTTGTTCTGGTTGTGCCATTTTGCTTTTCAACTGAGATAACAAAAACTGTTGATACTTTAGCATGTGGAATTGACAGTTTAACGCCTTCATAGTTAAAGTGGCCAAGGTGTACACCCTTTATCCCCCACCTTTCTAAAGCTCTGGAATCCCTCTCTGAAGGTAATGGATTTTAGCAGTAGAGGCCTTAATTCCCTTGGGACCCTGTGAAATAGTTTCTGGGTCAGCAGTATGACTTTTATATAGGAACTGGTGAGAATCAGGAACCCGATAATACCAGTCTGGTTTAACAGGAGCTGGAGGTAAAGAATCTGGATTACGGCTGGCTTCTGTGTACACATCATCCAATATATCTAAAACAGGAGGGATAGCCAGGGGCCTATGCTGGGGGAGCAAAAGAAATTCCCTTAGCCTTTTCTTGGAATCTTGAGTAATCTTGACCTTCCCAGTGAAAGTGTTCCCTCAATGTATGCAGGGTTTCCCCAAAAGAGTAGTCCTCTGGGGGGAGACAGAGGGAATAGACTCCTCAGCATCAGAGTCTTCAAAAGGTGAATAGGTGTAATCTTGGTCCTCAGAATGTTCTGAGGTAATAGAAGCTTGATCTGAGGAAGGGTAGTCTTCCTCTAATCTGGGTCTTTTGTCCGAGGGGGGTTGGGAACCCCTGATAAGAGTAATCAGATCCTCAGCCATTTTAAGCATCTGCTTTTTAGGCATGGGGCCTTGAGAGGAGGTCTGAGGACCCTGTTTTTTGGTTTTCATGGCTGCTTTAGATTTAGTGAAAGCTTTAATAGAAAAGGAGGAAGGCCTGAAGACACCTTGAGAAATGGCAGGCCTGTCTAAATTCTGAGTTTCCCCGCCAAGAGTGGCGTCTGTATCTGCAGGACGAATGGGGTCC